>NC_139945.1:23414996-23429996 GCF_963454915.1 Gymnoscopelus microlampas | reverse complement strand
CCCCCCCCCGAGCGTGTATCATGACCATCTGAGCAGCCATCACCTGTGTGAAGCTGAAACTGCATTTCCCTTGCAGGATTAACAAAGGTCTTCCCTCTCTTACAGATCCATCACTTAGTCTGTTTGTTGTTATGATTCAAAAGACAAACGTTGTTCCAAAAGTACAGTACATCGTCCCTCCTGGCGCCCATCTCTCCATTTGATCAGTGCTTCTCAAAGTGATGTCCGGGGACCCCCAGGAGGTCCTTGAGGAGTTACGGGTCGACAAATGGAACCAAATGCTGGTCCATTTGGTCCCATCTGTATACTCTCAGACTTAGGATTTTACAGTTCAGATTTGGTTCCCAGAGATACAGTAGAAATGGTATTGGGGGGGTCTGTGGCCGAATGCATATCAAACTGGTGGTCCTTGTAATTTAAAAGGTTTGAGAAGCACTGCATTTGATTCTATATGTTTCTCCTTGCTTATTGTCTGTCCAACCTGCGTCTCCTGTGCTCCTCTTGTGTTGCTGTTTACCGGCCTAATGGAGCTGGACGGATCCTATCCTGTTAAGAAATCCAATTACCTCCCCCGACAAAGACATTTCCTGGCCATTAGCTATGACAGCGCAACGCTGACTCACTCCCAGCTTCCACCTACAGTACTCCTCCGCCCATTCACCATATTCACGCAGCAGCCATTTTGCTCTCTTGTCACACTCAGGGGTGGGAAACACCTCCCGAGCGTGATGCGAGGGCAAAATAGAACCAGGAGATCTGGTACTGCCAGACCCCTAGTGGTTGAAATCTGAATGGCCAGGCTTCGCATGACGTGTGTCCCTTCTATGACGAAAGGGGGACAGACTTTTTTTGGCTGGGGCCGGGGGGCAAAGTGACATACCCGGCACCGTTGGCTTGATCGCAGCGTGTGATCGCAGTGTGTGCACACACACTCCCTGGATGCCAATTCAGAACCTCTGCCCCAAATTTTTCACATGGGCCTTTTATAGCACCACCAGGAGGCCGCTTTTTGCAAAACACATTTTTTGACAGTACTCAGATTTTGTCCAAAAATCACGCAAATCGGCACAGTATAGTCATTAAACAAAACAGATCTTTCCGATTTTTCATATTCCATCCTGATTGGCTAAAAATGGCTTCCAAAGTTTGCAGGAGTACTCCGTTTTGAACAAAATGCCTCAAATCTTGAACACAGCATGCAATTTCCGTGAAATTTAGCACGCATATTTCCACTATGCCGAGGAAAAAATGCCACTTGGAAATGTTCAGATCAGCCTCATGGTGGCGCTATAACAGGCCGATTCATGTTTTTACCTATAACAGCACCGATCTGTGTAAAACTTTGTAGGCTATGTGCATTCCCTAGAGGTCAAGGAAAAACCTTTGCCCTGCATTTTTCACATCTGCCTTTTATAGCGCCACCAGAGGCCGACTTATGTAAAACACATTTTTTCATATTACTCCTTCCAATTTTATCCAAATTTCACACAAATCGGTAGACATGATCTCTATAGTCATGTGATCAAGACGGATGTGTTTGATTTTTCATATTCCATCCTCATTGGCTAAGATTGACATCTAGAGTTTGCAGTAGTGGCTTGTTTTGAACAAAATGTCTCAAATCATGAATGCAGTGTCTGATTGCCGTGCAAGGCCTAAGAAGAAATGGCACCCTTTTCACATTGGCCTATTATAGCGCCACCAGGAGGCCACAATAACCTACCTGACCTGGCGGAGACCTGTGCTCCGAGTAGCACTTTTTCTAGTTTTGTATTATTTTTTGCCTGAATTTCAATTAATGAAAGATTGTTTTATGCACCGCATTGTGAGTTTGTAGATCTGCTATTTTTGTACGCCACTGTTGTACATAATAGTATAATAAAGGGTTAAGTGGTTAATCAGACAAATCAATTTAGTCCATTATTTAATGAAATTCGTTTCTCCAATTATTCAATCCAACTACATGAGCAAGATTAAGTCGGAGCAATCCTTTCCTTTCTAAACATATAAAAAAAAATTGCCTTTTCGTCCCTTTTTTCTCGCCAATTTAGTCGTTATGCCAATTGATTCCTCCCCACACATATTTCACTGCTGTTATATCCTATCCTATATCCTACTGACTCACCTACCAGTGAGGAGCCCCCACCGGGAGGACGTAGAGCCTTCGTCCTACTTTTCCCGACCACAGGTGCCGGCCAGCCCGGCTTCCCTCCCTCAAACACGGGCAAATTGTGGATTCTTGTAGACTGCTCACCACCACCTCTGCGGTGGTGGGCAGGCATTTTACCACTGCGCCACCCTGAGTGTTATCCTTTCCTTATATCAGTCTGTCTGCTGCATTCACAACGCTATGGGCCTCTCTCTGGGTTTATGTCTTGCCTTTAGCACACTAGTATATTTTCCCCTGGAGAGTGTGAGTTTGACCCCACAGGCTGTGTTTGTGTTTTCCCAGAGAGAGGAGTTTGTTCTCCCACTGTAGTAGTAAATATCGGCTCTTCTGTACTCCCTGAACGGGTGATGGGAATACAGGGAGAGGAGAGGAGAGGAGAGGAGAGGAGAGGAGAGGAGAGGCATAATTCAAAACATATGGAATCTTGTCAACTTGGTAAGATGGGGTCATTAGTGGGCCTCCATGGTGCTACTGCAGTGAAGAAGACAGAAGATTCTGTGTGTGTGTGTGTGTGTGTGTGTGCGTGTGTGCGTGCGTGCGTGCGTGCGTGTGTGCGTGCGTGCGTGCGTGCGTGGGTGCGTGCGTGCGTGCGTGCGTGCGTGCGTGTGTGCGTGCGTGCGTGCGTGCATGTGTGACTTATGACTTATGTTATGATGTGTATAATGAGTGAGTGAAAGAGTGTAAAGAGGGTGTGAGAGAAAACAAGCCTATTACGTGTTTAGAAAAGACTCTCCCTGGAGGAGAACAACCACAAATCACTCTCAGCAATGTCAACGACCGAGAGAGAGAGAGTAAATACAGTATGGTTGAAGGTTGCAGGAAACAGACACAACAGAAAAGAGAAAGGAACAGCTTTAAAGAGATTAACAGGTATAATTGAGGATAACACACGTGCACGCACACATGCACGCAAGCACGCACGGATACATATCTCAATTAGTCTGACAACAGCTACATCTAGGTGATCCTTGAAGCTACAATTCTGGACTTATTTTAATGAATAAAATCAGTCTTTATGGTAGAGTATTCTACAATATAACTATACTATAACATCTGTATGCAGCATATTCTAATACAATATAACTAGTATATCTGTATGGTAGAGTATTCTAATACAATAGAACTAGTACATATGTATGGTAGAGTATTCTAATACAATATAACTAGTACATCTGTATGGTAGAGTATTCTAATACAATAGAACTAGTACATATGTATGGTAGAGTATTCTAATACAATTTAACTAGTACTGTATGGTAGAGTATGTTAATGGCTAGGACACCTACTCGTTGACAATATAAAGCAGCTGGCCGGCGCATCAGATTGGACTATATATGTGCCACCATCTTTATTGTAGTTTGGGACATTGTTGCAATTGAGAGACATATAACTTACGGGTTGTAGCTTTTAACGGAAACTAAAGGCATGCAGTCCAGCTGTTCATTCTACAACACAAGGTGTATATTGTCTCTGTCAGGTGGAAACCTCATATGTCCAAAACTGTTACTTTTCAGGATAAAAAAAAAAATAGCAGATCGACAAGCTCATACGCGTTTCGAGCTTGTAGATCTGCTACTTTTGAAACTTTTGTGTGACGCTGTGGTATGATCAAGTAGGGCGTTAATTTAAGAAAAGAAAAAATAGAATATGGAGATACAAGGTTTCTGCCCGACAGCGACGATACAATGGTTAAGATAAAAAAAAAAAAAAAAACATGACAGAGAGGAAGTGACTCATGGGATATAAGGGCTCTGTCTGAAGGGGGAAGTCATATCAAAGGTATTGTGTATCCTGTCAAAAGGTTTTGATATCACAGATAGACTAAACAAACACAGTGTGTCTGTAGTGAGAGATCACTGTCTCATTGTGATGGAACATCATTGTCAACAACAACGCCTGTAGCTTCACTGACCTATATAGTCCTTGGGCCAAACCCCAAAATCTCACATATCGCTACCACCTGGGATGGCAAATTCTAGTTGGGATTTTTTTATTCCTATACATCCCTAGATATTATTTTTGTATGATAGACCTTCCTGAGGCCCAGCTAAATTGGGGTTATCAGCTGCTAAAGTTACCACCCCCCATTGAAAAATGGCATCTTAGACACATGTGCATATCTTGGTATTGGCTCACGTTCAGGGCATATTACAATGTTTTATATTTTATGTTTGGTATCATTTTTAAGGGGACACTTTGAGCTTTCATTCGAGCCCTTTGGTGACTATGTATGATAAGTACAGTGGTCACTGGAGCTCTTCAAACCTTTAATAACCTTTTTTTTCTCACAATTTCCGCCTAAACCATATATTTTCTTTTAGTTCTGTGGCATCAAGAAACATCAGAGACACAAAACACAACAACTGGAATACTGACATGACCCTAAGGATTCAGGAAATGTATAATTTACCCATAGTATTTCATTCTGGGGTGGTCATTTTCAGCCTTATCTTAAACAAGCACTTTTTATGAGAAATAGACCGGTCAATAGGCATATAAGAAAGAGTACCACTAAACCTCCCTAAACATTGATACAAAAGGGTTTTCAATTGATTCTGGTACCTTTAGATATCCAGGAAAATATACTTAGCAGAAAGGCATAATTTTCAAGATGCCATCCAAGATGGTCATGCAGTTCTGGGCAAGAACCATGCAGTGTTTTGCATGCAGTACAAATATGTAATTTCTGCCTATTGTAAAAAGGAGACCACTTCTAGGAGAGGAGACTGCATCTATAGCTGTATGAGACCACTGTACTGTATCTAGAAACCACTGTACTGTATCTAGACCACCACACTGTATCTATTGCTATCTGAGACCACTTTACTGTATCTAGAGACCACTGTATTGTGTATATATACCACTGTACTGCATCTATTGCTATATGAGACCACTGTACTGCATCTATAGCTATATGAGACCACTGTATTGCATCTAGACCACTGTGCTGCATCTATATCCCACTGTACTGAATCTATAAACCACTGTACTGCATATATAGACCATTGTACTGCATCTAAAGACCACTGTACTGCATCTATAGACTAGCTACTGTATCTATAGACTGCTGTACTGTATTGATAGACCACTGTAGTGCATCTGTAGACCATGTAGTGCATCTGTAGACCCCTGTCGTGATCTGTAGACCCCTCTAGTGTGTCTGTAGACCCCTCTAGTATGTCTGTAGACTACTGTCGTGATCTGTAGACATCTCTGGACACCGATACTGCATCTGTAGACCCCTCTACTGCATCTGTAGACCACTCTAGTGCATCTGTAGACCACTCTAGTGCATCTGTAGTAGACCACTCTAGTGCATCTGTAGACCACTCTAGTGCATCTGTAGACCCCTCTACTGCATCTGTAGACCCCTCTACTGCATCTGTAGACCACTCTAGTGCATCTGTAGACCACTCTAGTGCATCTGTAGACCACTCTAGTGCATCTGTAGACCACTCTAGTGCATCTGTAGACCCCTCTACTGCATCTGTAGACCACTCTAGTGTATCTGTAGACCCCTCTACTGCATCTGTAGACCACTCTAGTGTATCTGTAGACCCCTCTACTGCATCTGTAGACCACTCTAGTGCATCTGTAGACCACTCTAGTGCATCTGTAGACCCCTCTACTGCATCTGTAGACCACTCTAGTGTATCTGTAGACCCCTCTACTGCATCTGTAGACCACTCTAGTGTATCTGTAGACCCCTCTACTGCATCTGTAGACCACTCTAGTGCATCTGTAGACCACTCTACTGCATCTGTAGACCACTCTAGTGCATCTGTAGACCCCTCTACTGCATCTGTAGACCACTCTAGTGCATCTGTAGACCACTCTAGTGCATCTGTAGACCACTCTACTGCATCTGTAGACCACTCTAGTGCATCTGTAGACCACTCTAGTGCATCTGTAGACCCCTCTACTGCATCTGTAGACCACTCTAGTGCATCTGTAGACCACTCTAGTGCATCTGTAGACCTCTCTACTGCATATGTAGACCACTCTACTGCATCTGTAGACCACTCTAGTGCATCTGTAGACCCCTCTACTGCATCTGTAGATCACTCTAGTGCATCTGTAGACCCCTCTACTGCATCTGTAGACCACTCTAGTGCATCTGTAGACCACTCTAGTGCATCTGTAGACCACTGTACTGCATCTACCGAGCCTTTGTGGCGACATAGTCATGTTAAATGTTCTTTATATATACATGTTTAAAGCTGTGTTGAGTTGAGATGCAGTATAGTGGTCTATACAGTACAGTGGTCAATGTATGTGGTCAGATGCAGTACAATGGTCTATACATGCAGTACAGTAGTTTATAGATTCAGTACAGTGGGATTGGATGCAGCACAGTGGTTTATAGATTCAGTACAGTGGGATATAGATGCAGCACAGTGGTCTAGATGCAATACAGTGGTCTCTAGATACAGTAAAGTGGTCTCATATAGCAATAGATACAGTGCGGTGGTATATATACAATACAGTGGTCTCTAGATACATTAAAGTGGTCTCATATAGCAATAGATACAGTGTGGTGGTCTAGATACTGTACAGTGGTTTCTAGATACAGTACAGTGGTCTCATACAGCTATAGATGCAGTCTCCTCTCCTAGAAGTGGTCTCCTTTTTACAATAGGCAGAAATTACATATTTGTACTGCATGCAAAACACTGCATGGTTCTTGCCCAGAACTGCATGAGATAGGCATACATTTGGCATGTCTGTACAGGAGAGGCTTGTAGGTATCCATTTAACCCATTTTCATTCACATATATTGAGGTGACAGCTCAAGGGACCATTTGGAAAATGGTGATGGTCTTTTTTCCCTCGCCAAAATGTTGTCTTAACTTTGAATCATTAGGTATTTAGCCCCCTTCCCGACAAGGTAGCATGACAAGGTTGGTCCCATTGGAAACCTGAGGTTGTCTGGAATCAAATGGTATCTCTATCTTTGGGCTACGTCTAAATTTGAGTGTTCCACAGTCTCCGAAAGACAGTCTCGCCGGCGTTCCAGCCAGCCATCCCGCAGGTCTCATAGGGTTAATAAAACATTGAAAAAAACACACTTGGGACCACTTTTTTTCTTGGGATCATCAAAATCCCAATATTAGAGGTCCTATGGATGCCAAAAATCAAAACTAGAAAAAAAAATAAGCAGTCGCGCGTGGACCCCTCCTAGGGCCTCTACTACTTCAGCTTTGATTCCTGAAAAAACTGCTCCACCACCAAATAGGCCACACCCACTTCATCAACTACTTTAATTGGACACAGGTTTGTTTAATTTATAAAAAAAAGGAGCAGTGTGATGTCCAAAAAGTGTGTTATATAACTTTTAATATGTTGTTGGCTATGAATGAAAATCCGCCTATAGAGAAAAATAACAACATGTCAAAAAATATAAAAAGCTGCTCCTATGGAAAGTCTATCATATTTTTATTTACTTATATTGGCCCAAAAAACAATTTAGTATAGGTAAGGTTTTGCCAACTTAGTGGTAGCGATATCTCGTCTGGCCCAAGGACTAATAGTGGTTCTCAATCATTTCCATGCCAAGGACCCCCAAAATGTATATGTATTTAGCCCCGCACCCCCGTTTGAAAGGATTTTGTGACAGGGACCCCCATAAGATCAAGCTCTGGTCTGACATCATCACACACGACAGAAACCGTTGCCTACCGTAACAACGCTTACAACTGGCATTCAAGCCTAGTACTGTCAGACTCTTTTCATCAATTATTAAACTACACTCTGTAATCAATAATTGCTCTTTAGGTGGATTCAACTGACGTTGCACCTGAGAAGACAGACTAGTAGTGACCTTATAAAACATTAAGGAGGATTGCTTTTTTTTTGGGAGGGCACGCCTGCCCCATGACAGCCGGGGCGCCTGATGGAGGAGAAGGGAACTGGTTGGACTAAAGTGTTCCTTCCACGCGCTACGTCCAACCAGGGAAACTCCCCCCTGTCAGGTGACAAGAAGGTCAGTTGTCTCTCATGCATTGAAGGAGGCATGAGCTCGGCCCTGTCCTCGTTAGGCTGGTGAGGGGTGTGTAGCGCCCAGGATCACTTAGAAAATTGGCACGGGTGAAAAATAAGGGTTAAACAATCATGGGATAAAAATGTAAAAGTAAAAAAGGAGGATTGCTTTTTATCTTACACAGTGAATGATCAAAGCAGTGGCATGCAGACAGAGTGACAGCACGCACGCACGCACGCACGCACGCACGCACTCACTCTTTAACTTTGCTTTCTATTCACTATTGTCGATGCAGTTGTTTACAATAAAAAAGCACACTCCTGTCTGTGTGTGTGTGTCTCTCTCTCTCTCTCTCTCTCTCTCTCTCTCTCTCTCTCTCTCTCTCTCTCTCTCTCTCTCTCTCTCTCTCTCTCTCTCTCTCTCTCTCTCTCTCTCTCTCTCTCTCTCTCTCTCTCTCTCTCTCTCTCTCTCTCTGCTGAGAACAGGGGTGGGTGTGGCACTCTTCCAGAACCCATTCATCTGGAGTGATCAGCTTTGTTTGCAGTTCAGAATGCTCTTATGTAATCAATTTAATCCCTTCCCCCTCGTATCAATATTTACATACCGATGGATTCCCCCGCTCAAACACCCATTCATGTTTAATTTACACACGACACGGCTCATGTTCTCTAAACTAAAGCCCTGAGAGATGAGAGCATTAGCATTAATATTACATTACAGAAATTGTATAGAGAGAGGCAGCGTGCATGGTGAGGTGAGTGTGTGTGTGTGTGTGTGTGTGTGTGTGTGTGTGTGTGTGTGTGTGTGTGTGTGTGTGTGTGTGTGTGTGTGTGTGTGTGTGTGTGTGTGTGAGAGAGAGAAAGAGGGTGCAAGCATGATTGTGCGCGTGCAACAGTCATCCGGTCGTGGACCTAGTCTTAACCACTTACAGTAAACCCTATATACTTTGTTGTAAATGGCGCAAATAATGGATCTGTGAGCTTGTAGATCTTCTATTTTTGCCGAATGTTTGCCTGTTTTTGCAGAATGTTCGGCCACTTTTGCAGAATGTCTGTGACAGAATAGGGACACTAGGGTTCATGTGGTTAATGAGCTGCTAATTAGCTAATTACATAATTAGCTCATCCTGTTAGGTGAGCGTACCCTTGAGAAATGCAGCGAGAGCACAGGCAGAGCGAAAGCGGACGCAAAGTGGGCCCCTCTAAAATTGGACTTACATAAGCCACAATCATTCATAATTGTACGCAATTAGTTCCGGCATCCCCCACGGCGCATAACTCGGACCTCCTCTGCTGTAATATTTCCATCCATGCGTCATGGCAGAACAGTGCCCTGTTTTCCAGACCTGTCACATCTAAGAATAACAATGGCCTATCAAGTGTGTTTGCTTACGTGATATGGCAGAATTACTGTGCGGCACATTGACCCGACAGACACCAGAAATAGCAGCCCGTCTTCGGGACCGGGTGGTGAAACACAGAGCCTGGGAAAACAGCCAGCAGGCCCTCTGTTAGGACCGCTCTTTTGTACAGGGCAAGAAAGGCCTGACAACAAGCCTGAACTGGGTGTACAGTTAACATGAGAAAACGCAGATATACGAGGAGTGAGATAAGAGAGAGAGAAAAGAGAAAACGAAAAGGAGTTAAGTTGGGTAAAGGAGAGGGATAGAACAAGATGACAGATGGGGTGCGAGGAGAAGAGCATGGCACTTGGGTTAGTAGTGTACAGTATGTGTGTGCGTGCGTGCGTGCGTGCGTGCGTGCGTGCGTGCGTGCGTGCGTGCGTGCGTGCGTGTATTACTATGCTAGTGAGGGCCAAATGTTTCCGCAAGTAGAGTAGAATTTGACATAGAATATTTCTCCAAGTCCTCTCATGAGAAATGGATGTTTTTATGGTTAGAAAAAGATTGTAATACGTACAATTAAAAGTAGGCTTAGTAGTAGGGGATTTAGAAGTTGGCATTGCCATTTGGAGGTTACGTTTTGGAGTTATATGCTGTTTAGTTGTACACCGGTGTCATCATGCACTGAAAAGGTATGATTGGTTATGATTTGAGGCTCCACAGCCACAGCCACAAATCACAGCCACAAGTCCACCGGCAGTAGGTTGCTAATAGCCAGAGCCTTCTATTAGAGAGTTGCGCCAATGAGGGGTCAGAAACAGCGTCGGTCACGTGGTTCATGTAGCTGGAAATAGTGACAAGGAGCCGTCGACTTCAATGCATTCCATGAACTTCCGGTTTAGGGATTTGTCACTATTCGCCAATGTATGTGTATGTAGAAGACCTGGCCCGAAGAAGTGAACGGAGTTGGCGTAACTCTCTAATAGATGGCACTGCTAATAGCTACTTCCTCCAGCCAATCAGGCTTGTGAATGAGAGAAAAACTAAATCCTGAAAAAGGGGGGAACAAGTATAACTCAGGCTGTATGTTTAGGGTTAAAAATAGCCAAAGAAAAAGTAAAATTGCCATCCTAGTATGTTGATGTCGATTTGATTTGATTTTATTAATTCATGCTTGCAGTGGAGCTAAGGCCCCACTGAAAAACTGCAGAACTTTACATAGGTTGTAGATATAAAAGAGCATTTGCATACAAGAACAGTTCAATACATTTAAAAACATTTCATTTCGCGGAAGCAGAAGATGAGGACAATTAAAACAGTTGCATGGCACTGTCCTCAAAAGTATAGTAATACAAACGTGTATGTATGCTTGCGCGCGCGCGTGTGTGTGTGCATTCGTGCGTGGCTGCGTGTGTGTGTGTGTGTGTCTGTCTGTACAGTACGTGAGTCTGTGTATGTGGAGTACAGATTGCTGCCTCTGAGAGGTACTGTAGCTTCTGACATTTACAGCACTAATCCTTAAAGCACAGTTATCTGGCAGGCAGACAAAACACTACAGTACCTATCTGATAGATAACAGCTGTCACTCTATCTCTGACAGCATAGCACCCGCTATAGCCTAGGAACTGAATGAGACACGCTCACATTTACAGTACAGTATATGGCCTTATTACACGGCTGATTGGTCAATCACTGAATTCAGCTGTGTGTTACTTCTGGATAATGACCGATAAGCTCAATAACAGAGCGCTGTCTAATCAAAAACTCAGAGCACCTGCTGCACTGCTTGATTTTGTGCTGTATCCAACATGGCAGCCATGTAAACAAACACACAATGTCATTTACAACTAAACGTTGCTCTCAAGAATGTTTTTGAAAACATTTGAAGCGAGAAATAGACAATGCAGTAACCGAAATCTATTTGATCAACACTTCCTTGTTTTCCGAGGCGACCGTGTCCACCCAGCGCAACACTTATGGAATACTTTCATTATGTAAGCAAGGAAATGCTTCGTTTTGGGGTTACTTTTGGGGCAATTTATTAATTCATTTAATAAGTAGCCGTGTAATAAGTGGTATAATTGATGGGTCACCGGTCATTATTGAGAAATAAATCCCGACAGGGTGATTAGGCACCGACGTGTAGCGGAGGGGTGATTAGGGTGATTAGGCACCTTTCAGGATTTGTTTCTCAATAATGACCGGCGACCCGTCAATTATCCCCTGCATAATGCATCCACACAAAAATGGTAACACAGAATATTGCGCACATACAGTACATTACAGTGACATGTTCTTCCCTTACCTGTTAACCTAGTTACTTTGTAGCACTTAATTGATTTATTTGCATTCTATTACAGTACTTAACACTTAACAGCCTATGGTCAGATCACAACCTACTGTTTATATAGGCATGATATCTGCCTGTTTGTTATCGTCTCTAGTTAACTGCGCTCAGACACAGGTCTACTAGGCAGAGACCACACCAGAACAGTAGCACTACTCTAGCTGAGCTGAGCTCAGCTTTGGCCTGCTAAACAGTGTGAAAGAATCTTTAAGAGGCATTCCAAGAGAAATAAACACTGAAGGCCTTGTCAGACGTCCATCTATCATATTAGTTCTGAGACGAGACGCAGGCCCGAGGCATTTCAGACTCTCACCACCAATGACACATGGCTTCAATCAGGCCCTCAGCTACCATCAAAGCGACCTCGCTGACCCAATACAGACGTATGAATTCCACCACACATCATCACATGTGTCCACATACAGTCAACATACATGTAACTGAACATAATGTTTATCATGCTTAAACCATCTGAATTGGAAAAGCATGTTATATTTTCAACAACAGAGATCTCAGTAATCCTTGGTTATGATTTCTAATAAGAAGTTTATGAAATGTGTGTGTTGTGGCTGTGCTGCTATAAAAAGAAGTGAGGCCGTGTTTGATCCCAGGTATGTGACGGTGCTAAAGAGCTGACACACTTAAATAGAAGAGTCACCAGACACTAGCTGTGCAGCTTTTCTATTCAATGAACGTCTCACTCCTTTACTTACTTTATCTTTATTTTACTAGGCATTATGTGTAGGAAGTGTGGGAGATTATATAGTTTTGGTTAATATGGTATAATATTATCCAATTATTGTTATAATGTTTGGATTATATTTATGCAATATACTTCTAATCTCTTTTAACCACTTAAGCCCTATCTAAAATGAATATGTTAAAAATAGTTAAAATAGCCAATGTGACAGCATGTGAACTTGTAGACTATTTTTAAAAAGCATATATATATATATTATTGACTTGTTTTGATTTGTTAGCCTTTTATGTGACAGTGATAGTGGAGGGAGACAGGAAATGCAGACAGAGTGTCAGGGGAATGACAAACAGCACATTGTCCGGTCGGCCAGGAATCCGACCAGGGACTTACTGTATCAGAGCATTTTGAGCCCATGTGGTATGTGTGGTCTAACACTATCAGGCTCCCCTTTTGGAAATTATTTGAAAATGTACACTTCGCTGCTGTCTCCATATTTCAACTTTTTATGTTTTTTCGTAAAGTAATACCCTACTTCGTCACACAAGAGTGTCACAAAAGTAGTGAAAATAGTACATCTACAAGCTCACAACGCCCCACAATGTGAGGCGTGGTGAGCTTGTAGATCGGCTGCCCCTAATGTATTTTAAATCAATTTTTATATATATATATATATATATATACATATACATATATATATAAAAAAGAAACAGTTTGGGCTTACAAAGTTTCGACTTACAACGACAACTTATGACATGCCCAAAATAGGGCCGCCACGTTGAAAGTGGATAAACATGAATGGACTTTGTATATCCCATTGCATTAGCTCTGGACAGCTCTCTAACCCTTTTCATTTATAATTGAGGACTCTTGAGGCCTACTTACAGTCGAAAAAATAAAAAAGAGATGGATACAGTAAAGCTAATCTGGGTGCGCTGACCTTGGAGTGGTTTGGATAGTTCTTCTGTTAACACTTCCACTGACTGACTGACTGCATCCACAAGAACTCACAGACAGCATCTAGAAACTACTAGACTCCAGTCCAAAATTTGAGTCAATGCATTTAGGTGTGGTTTTGATGAGCTATCTGCCTGATGATGTAAAACAATTCACCGCCATACCCCTCATGTCCAGTAACAGCAAATCCAGTCTGCTTAGATCTAAATAATGCAAACAAAGGAGCCTGTCTCTGTTTTCTGTGTATGCAGCGAAATCCTGTTAATGTGTTAATCTAACTACTTAAACCCAGTGGGGTCTGTACGTGGCTCACTCCTCTTTTCCTCTAGTCCAGGGGTCTTCAACAGGGGGTCCGGGACCCGTAGGGGGTCTTCAGAGATACTGCAGGGGGGGCCGCCAAATCTTTGTGTGATAGGGACTTTATTTTTGTATTTTTACATTAACCACTTAAACCCTCGCATCCCTATTCTGGGGGAAACATTAGCCGAAAATAGTCGATCTACTAGTAGTTCAGCTATTTTCTGCGAAAAGGTTTGGTGTACAGGGAAAAATGACCAGACCAAGTACTGAGCCAAAGGTCAAGTTTACGAAGTATTGAGGGTTTAAATGTCTGAAAACACACATTTAACATGAATCCAATATGTAGTGGGGGTCCCTGCTTCATCTCTCTCTCAGCTTGAAACAATTTGAAGACCCCTAGTTCTATGCCAAATCTCTCATCTATTTGCCATTTTTGCAGAAAGTTCACCTACCTACCGTATTATGTCATGCTCAGAATAGGGATGCTAGGGTTCTTGTGGCAAACTCTGAGAGAGTTCAAATGGACAGACCCTAATTGTACAGACAAGAGTGACCATTAAAAAAAGGACCTTTAATCACTTAAATCCGGAAAAAGTCAATCTGGAAGCTCACAATGCTTGAAACCGGATTCGTTCAGGTGATATTTGTCAAGCCGTGTGTCGCAGACAATAAGACGGACGGGGGCAGCTGCAGTCAGACGTGCATTCCCACCATGCCTGAGAGACGACAAGGTCGTCTGACCTGCCAGGCCCTAATCCTCCTCTCTCTCTCTCTCTCTGTGTGTCTCTCTCTCACTCTCTCTCTCCTACACACACACACACACACACACACACACACACACACACACACACACACACACACACACACACACACACACACACACACACACACACACACACACACACACACACACACACACACACACACACACACACACAGGCAGACACACTCCATCCCCCAGGGTGCCGGAGCCTCATGTACCCATAATCAACATGCCATCACGACTAATGATTTACACTCGCAGGGATGTAAGGGAGGATAACAAAGTAAATAGTTTGGGGAGGATCGGGGACGGGACGGGACCGGACCACACACACAACAAGTGGAGAACGAAGAAGGGAGTCACACTATGCTCCGATTTCCCTGGGCGAAGCTGAACTCTGTTACTGTATTTCCTTTCGGAGGGACACCTGTTGCAGACATCACT
>NC_139945.1:23379996-23412496 GCF_963454915.1 Gymnoscopelus microlampas | reverse complement strand
CAGTTTGATATCCATAACCGGACCATCATTAAATTCTTATCTCTGGGACTTCAATCTGCACTGTTAAATTAGTGTTCATTTAACTTGGAGAGTCTACAAATGGAACCAAATTATGGACCGTTAAGGGCATGTGTACACTCTCTGAGTTACAAACCCCTAGGGGTCCATATGGTTCCTAACTATAGATAATATAGCTGGGGACCCCCTGCAGCCCCCTCAAGGACCCCTGGAGGTCCCCGGACCCGCACGTTGAGGACCAGTGTTGCACAGTCCATGACCATGCACATGACCAGTCAAGGGCAGGCTGGTATTAGTAGGCCGGCATCTGCAGATGCTATAGCGTTTGGAATGTGTTTGGCCTTTGTTCTGGAAGACATGTGTTAAATATCAGTATGCAGGAGGATGGTGAAAATAATTTACATTGTGTACATTCTGCCTCCTGTTGCTTCTGTATATGCAAACCATATGCTGGCAATATGTAGGTCCATACTGTAATCTACTGTAACCAAATAGACATGCTGACAGTACAGTACAGTATGTATACTGTACTTTAACAACCATAAAGACATGCTGACAGTATGTGGGTACATGCAACTGTACTATAACAATACAATACTCTATACAGTATGGACAACACTTACAGTATCAATATATTGCCCATCCTTAGTACATACTGTACTAAATAACCTCTGAAGATAATTGGGTCATTATCATTTGGTTTCAGTTGCCCCCTAAGGTCCACACAAATACGACCATTGTGCGGGGGGTTTCAAACAGTGGCCAGTGGTACAGCAGTGGTCCTATCTTCACCAGTGGAACTATTGACAATACAGATTGAATTAACCCATTAAGACCGGGAACGCATCTGTGTCATTTTTGATTTCTTTGGCTATTCAAAAATAGCAGATCTACAAGCTCGTAAATCTGCTTTTTTTTTTTTATCGTGATTTTTTTAGCAAATCTTTGAATATATATATATTTTTAAGCGTTTGTAACTCAAATCTTTGCTTCTGGGGGGAATACCTGGAACAAAATATTTTAACATGGGGGTCCGCGCCCAAATACATATCATTTCGGTGGTCCTTGATATGAAAACGTTTGAGAACCACTGTTATAGCAACATTTTGTAGAATCGGCCTCAGGTCTTACTGGGTTAAATGAGCATGACACTCGTCGTAACGTTACAATGTTCCCAACACACAATGCAACAGTTCTTTCCAAATAGTTCCAACCAACAGACTGCCATAGAATATCACGCTTACTTTAGATCAATGTGTCCCCCACACATCATACACTAACTCAATCAAGCCTTTATAAAAGAGGGAACAAACAGAACTATACATTTAAGAATCATCATAACTCAATCAAGACATTAGAAAAGGGAGAGAAATAGAATTATGAACAAACAGCGACAGCACACTATTGCCTGATTTATACATACTTGTCGTGCACTGGACATAGCAGATTTTGCAAGCTCACGACACATCACACTGCTAAGCTTGTAGATCTGCACTTTTTTGGTTGCACAACACTGGCGCACAGCTACAGTAAGTATTAATCGCGCGTAAGAAACAGGATGAGGGAAGATTCCCCGAGCCAAATTCTCTCCAATGAATGTCTATGTGTGCGTGCGTGCGTGCGTGCGTGCGTGCGTGTGTGTTTAAACTGAATCTGAAAGGTGTTGTGAATCTATAGGGTCTAGAACAGGGGTCTTCAACCTTTTCAGGCCAAGGACCCCCTAACTGAGAGAGTGATGAAGCAGGGACCCCCACTATATATTACATAAAATTGTGTTGCAGATTAAAGCTCACAACGCCTCACGCTGCGAGGCGTTGTGAGCTTGTAGATCTGCTATTTTCAGCTAAAGTTTCAGCTAAAGTTTCCTTAGAATGGGGATGCTAGGGTTCAAGTGGTTAATGTAAAAAAAACAATGATCCTATCACAGAGAGATTTGGCGGACCCCCTGTAGCAACTCTGAGGACCCCCTGGTCTACCCCCCTGTTGAAGACCCCTGGTCTAGAAGATGTAAAATCATGAGTTCAAGCTCAGTGTTCAGGTTTGGATCAGAACATTCATTCATCCTCTGGGAGTTTGTCTGAGCGGTGTAAGCCAAGCGGAGAAGAGAACCACACTGTGTTTGGGTCTTAGAATCTCTCTGTGTCCATGTGTCTGATCCTGGTTCAACACTCTGCTTAATAATGGATGTTGTTTTCCTGAAGCAGAGCTCTGATCTAATGCACATTAGTACCCTTTTAACCTAATGCACCCTGCGCACGCACGCACGCGCACACTCTCACACACACACACACACACACACACACACACACACACACACACACACACACACACACACACACACACACACACACACACACACACACACACACACACACACACACACACACATGCAAGTTTCAAAGTCCAACAACTTGACATACTGTAGCTGTAAACCAGGAATATTTCTTCTCATAGCCCAAGTTATGACCTCTAGTACGAGTGTTACCGGCAGTCAGACATACTGTAGGTTGCAGTAACTGGAAGAAAACACACACATCAGCACAATCACACAGGCGTCGCTCTTGAATAACTGCAGTACAAGCTACACACAACCATTAGGATTTCCAATTGTCCATTATAACAGTCCCAACAGACAGGAGGTTAGCGCATGTACAGTATGTTCAGAGCGGCGATTCTCAAACTCTTTTTTCAAAAATAGCAGTTGTATATCTACTATTTTTGAATAATATGGTTAAAGTGGTAACAGTGATTGTGACACTATATTCACAAACTTTGCTGGGGACCCCCTGGTACCCCCTCAAGGACCCCTGCTGAGGGTCCCCGGACTCGGTTTTCACACTTTTTATCGCTACTTTTGCGCAACACTGACCAAAGTATAAAACATAGGGCATTCATTTAAGGAAAGAAAAAAAAAACATAAAGTACAACATTTCTGCCCGACAGCGACGATATAAATGTCCAGTCCATCCAGCTCCACACATCACCCTCATCCGCTGTGACACCCATCACAGCCCAGTGCTCCCAGCCAGGCGGTGTTATAGCCTCAGTGGACCGGTACAGGAGACAGGGCCATCTATAGACGTGATGAGTGGATTATTATTGATATCACTTTCCCTTGGCAGTGGGACAGGCAGTAGCTCTGTGCAGCCATCATCATACATGTATATGGTGTCTAGTCCACGTGGTTCTCCCCCCCCCCCCCCCCCCCCCAAGGACCCCTGGGGGTCCCCAGACCCCACTTTGAGAACCACTGGTCTAGTCCACATGTTTTCAAAGTGGGGGCAGGGGGAGCCAAGTGGAAAGATAGAGGGAAATAAATACATTTCACAACACGTGAACACGCAATTTTCAGGGTCTGTCTGTTCGCCTGCCTTGCATGTCTTTCTCGAGCCAATAATCTCACAAAACGCTGGACCGATCAACGCCAAATTTCTTGTGCACACTGTCACATTATGTTCTACAGTTTGTTTTGCAATATTTCACTTTTACTTGTTTTTTTATAATAAAAGTCAATTGAACTCGAATTCTCCAAAATGTAGGTACGGATGACGTCATCGGCTAGAGGAAGTTGAATGGCGGTGGAACTGGGCTGAATCCTTGCCCAAATATGGTGTCAAACATCATAAACTGGCGACATGAAGTCTGACATCCACATGAAGCCACGCCATCATGGCACCCAGCCTTGTTTTGTGTTTTTTCACAGCCATTTCGCCAGAGGCTATTTTGGGGGTCCTTGGCACGGAGAGGTTTGGGAACCCCACTCACTGAGGCTCTCCTCTCTCTACTCAGTAATGGAAAAAGTACTCACATGTTTTACTCAAGTAAAAGCATCAATACCCTATTGAAGAAATACTCTGTTACAAGCACAAGTCCGGTATTAAAAATTGACTTGAGTACAAAAGTATTGGCATCAAAATATACTTAAAGTACCAAAAGTAAAAAAAAATAGTCGTCATGCAGGAATGTATGAAATGTATTTAAAAATCCATTGAAAATAGCAGATCTACAAGCTCACAACGCGTTGTGAGCTTGTAGATCGGCTATTTTCAAATTGCCAAAGTAGGTCTGAAGTGGTTTCATAATAATAATCAATATCTACAAAGCAACTAGTAACTTAAGTTTTCAAATAATTACAGTGGAGTAGAAGTACAATATTTGCCTCTTGAGATGTAGTGGAGTAGAATGAGTGAAAATTGGAAATACTCCAGTGAAGTAAAAAAATACCTCAAAATTGTACTTAAATACGGTACTTGAGTAAACGTAGTTACTTCTACTTCACACCAAGGAGTGAATACACAGACAGAGTAATGATGGAGGAGGAGGAGGAGAAGAGAGAGGAAGGGTGGTTCCCAGCCAACAGAAGTGAGTTGTTGTCTCACAGCATCAATCCTTTACCCAGCAGACAGAGAGGGCTCTGTGTGTGTTTGACCTGTGGGGAAGAGGTCAGGAGGTCGAGGAGCACATATTGTAAATCACAGTCCACAGGACAAAAACACAAAGAGCATCCACGCTATGGACATGACGGCTTTCCTCCCAACACAAGGAGGAAGTCACTGCTGATGAATGGACTCGTGTTCATAGGTGACATAATCCCTCATCCACATCGCAGCCACTGTTACTAATCAGTAGGCATGTAAGATTTATCGTAAATCTCGTAAAATCGATTAAAACTAGTGACAATTTAAATCGATTTAATAAAACAATTAATTTAAAAGAAAATACAGGATCTTTGAAAGAGAATTTATTAGAAAAAAAAAGTTCAGTCATTTGCTACAGTATTGAAAAGAGGATAAGAGAATACACAGTATTGTTAAAAAAAAAAAAAAAATTAAAAGAGAAGAAAATACTAGATTTGTGTAAGAGAAAAAAAATGATTTTTCGGTAATGTGTCTGGAAAATAATTTTGTGTTTAAATAATCGTGAAAAATCGTATCGTGAACCTAGTATCGTGATTCGAATCGTATCGTGAGTTGAGTGAATCGTTACATGCCTACTAATCGGCCATCCTTATTCACAACAGCTACAGTTGCTGTTGGGCAGAAACCTCTCACAGTATCTCCATATTTAAACTTTTTGTGTTTTTTTTGTAAATGAATGCCCTACTTGATCATACCAGCTGGCTTTGTGGTTAGAGTGTCCACCCTGAGACTGAGAGGTCAGGGTTCGATTCCCTGGCCGGGTCATATACCAAAGACTCCAATGGGACCCAATGCCTCCCTGCTTGGGCACTCAGCATCATGGGTTGGATTGGGGGGTAAGTCCCTGTGACATACTAGTGTCATGTCCAGGGGGTGTACTGTACTTGTACATCAAGCTGCCTCACGCTACAGAAACAGGAGATAGGCTCCTGCCCTATGGACCTGCCCTATAGCCTCATTCCCAGCCTTACTCTCGAAGAGAAAAGCCTGGTCACAACCGAATGCAGAGTGTCTATAGGGGTAACTTCCGTTGTGCAATTTGGATAGACGCTAGTTTGCTACGCAGTTTTGTTTTATGCATGTTGTTTGGACAGATGCTAGGTTTTGATTCTTATCTGGTATCCTAGTTTCTTTGAGGCACAACATTGTTTTCTCTGCAACTCTATTTATGGGACTATTTACCCTGCCGTTTGCTGACTCGGGCTCATGCTTAACTCCGCTTACGCACTTGTAAGTCGTTAAGTCGAAGAAAGACGTGTCCGCTAAATGCCTAAATTGTAATTGTAATTACATTTATGCTAGTCTCGCTTTTAGCCAGGCATTCAGAGATCTCTGCCCACTTATATGTCTGTGGGGACATCTAAATTTGTCCCCAGACACGTGTCTGGCTAGTACAGCGGAAAACAACGGACGCTAACAAAACAATCACATCATGCAAGGTCCCAATGCAAAGAACCAATGTAAAGCCTTTGCATTGGTTTTGCTCAGTGCAGTTATTCTTATTTTCTTTCCCCAATTGTTTTCACCCAGTTTTAGCCCTTACAGCATTGGTTCTCAAAGTGGGGTCTGGGTACCCCCAGGGGTCCTTGGGGGAATACCAGGGGACAGCTACAATAGCTAATATAGCGAAACAATCTTTTTAACCACTTTAACCATTATGTTATACTTCTATTCAAAAATAAATATATAAATTATATAAAAATATATACAAGCTCATAGTGCGGCACTGAGTGCCGCACTATGAGCTTGTAAATCTGTTATTTTGTGAAAGATCGTGATAATTTGTGCAAATCTTTGAACATACTTTTTTTTTTTTTTTACTCAAATCTTTGCTTCTGGAGGTCCCTCTGGAGGTCCCTCATGGCAAAAAACATTTTCAGATGGGGGTCCGCAGCCAAATATATATCAATTTGGGGGTCCTTGACACAACAAAAGTTGGAGACACTCCCTTACAGTAGGCCTACATTGAATTTGGATTTCCCCACAGTGGGCGGACATCGTCTGGCATAAAACAACATTTTTACTGTACATGTGACAATACAGGCTACGCTTGTGGCGGATTTATTTGCCATATAAACTCAAGAGAAACATGGAATAGGATTTTTGAACACTGAGCTGAAACAAAACAGGAGCTCAAAGGGAGTGAAATTGCACCCTCTGCTCTGGTAGCCTGGTTTCATGTTGACGTTCACCTCTACCTCACAAATCACATTTCGCACGCATCATTACGGCATCGACCTCGTCTGACGACTCTCTGCGCGCGTCACGTCAAAGCTAATGGTTGATAAGGTCAGAGGGGTATAGAGCTGGCACAACACACACACACACACACACACACACACACACACACACACACACACACACACACACACACACACACACACACACACACACACACACACACACACACACACACACACACACACACACACACACACACACACACACACACACACACACACGACAGTTAGGACACATACACACTAAATCAGCCCCACCTACCAGCTGCAACGTTAAAGTGATGTACTTTTAGGTTTGCTACGGTAAGTATATTTACATTTTTTCTTTTTTTTTAACAGCACTGTTGTGTAACAAATTGACAGGCTTGTGCTTTTGTACATTCACGATTTTAACCACTTAAACCCCAGCATCCGTATTCTGGGAAAACCTTCGAAGAAAATAGCCGACCGACAAGCTCACAACGCGTCGCAGCCGCGCTGCGAGCTTGTACATCTACTTTTGAACATTTTTGAAAAATCTACAGAAGGCATTTGTAGAATCGGCCTCAGGTCTTAATGGGTTAAAGTCCAGGTAGTTCTTGATGACAGAGACTCTCAGTCTTACGGTGTCTCTCTAATCCGGTATGTGTCATACAGTAGATCCTGTTTGATAATTGCCAACATCACCTACTACTCTGTGCTTGTATTTCACAGCCCTGTGGGGAAGCTTTCCTTCTCTGATAAGATTTGAGTGATAAAAGGTTCTAAATGGCTAAAAGCAGCCCTCTGTGCTTATAAGCCACCGCTGGCACTGATGTGTGCAAAAGCAATCTCTGCATTGAAATCAGACCACAGCTAACGGTAAGAGACATTGGGCTTTCTGTGCTGTCGTTGCCAGTAAGAGGCTTATAAAACAGGGTAATTTCTGAAAATCAAACGGTGCATTTATATAAATGGTAAATGGTGCATTTATGTAGCGCCTTTTTCCATTTACAATGTTCATTACATTCACCCATTCACACGCACACACACACACACACACACACACATTCATACACCAATGGCAGAGGAAACCACGCAAGGCACCTTACCTGCTCATCGGGAGCAGTTAAGAGTACAGTGTCTTGCTCAAGGACACTTCGACAATAACTCTGGGGGAGCACGGGATCCCAAAAGGAAATGCGTGCTTTTAATTCAGTCTGACTAGAATCAGGGATAAAACATCGGGGGGGGGGGGGTTCTCCATCACTCTAAAGACAGTGTGAAACCCTGGACTGCACTCTCACGTGTTTACATTAGTGTGTACATTAGTGTATACATGAGTGATTAGTGTTTATGCCTACATTAGTGTTTACACCCACATTCCTGTCTGTGTCGTCACTCAAGCTCACTCTCCATTAACCCATTCAATCCGGGAATGCATCTGTGTCATTTTAAGATTTCTTTGGCTATTTTAAAAAAATCTTGACATTGTGTGCAAATCTTTGAATGTATATAAGTTTCCCTCCCTGGAACAACATTTTTTGAGATGGGGGTCCACGGCCAAATACATATCTAAAAATGTTTTCTAAATCCTAACAGTATGTTGCTACATCAGTGGTGGCTTTTCCATGTCAAGGAACCCCAAAATGACATGTATTTGGCCGCAGACCCCCATCTCAAAATATGTTTTTCCAGGGACCCCCCAGAAGCACAGATCGGAGTTGAAAATGTTTGTTTAAAACACATATTAGATATATTCAAAGATTTGCAAAAAAAATCCAGGATCTGTCAAAAAAAATCAGATCTACAAGCTTATTATGAGCTTGTATATCTGCTATCTTTGAATAGCCAAGGAAATCTTAAAATGACACAGATGCGTTCCCGGTCTTAATGGATTAAGCACAATGTGTACCGCAGTGCATTGTGGGAAAGACCACAGTCGTATTTACTGTTTCCCGCCAGACCACAGAGAGCGTTGCCAACAGTGGTGCTGTGTCACCTCAAACTCTAGTGGGACGAGGAGAAGATAACTCATTTCATTTTAGCTGACATACTGTAACGCCTCATCATCCTAGAATAGACATTATCACAAGTTGACTGTCGTAACTGCTGCTGAAGAAAGAAAGGATTTGATTCAATTGGGTTCAAAGAACCAGATTCAAGATACAAGAGGTTTATTTATTCAGATGATTTAGATGTATTCGCCACATGCTGTATGTGCAGTTGGCACTGGTAGATAGACACCACCAAATGTCAAAAATATAATAATATAAAAATGTGGGCAAGGTTTCAGTCCGATCTGAGCCCTACTGACTTCCATCGTGAAGTTAAATTGAAATATTTCAAAAGATATAAAACATATGTGAAAGAAACTGCATGGAGGTAAAATAAGTTGGCAGTGGGTCTATTGGCAGTGAGTGTGGTAGAGCGGTTTGCGGGGTCAGCTCCGGACACACACACGCACGCACGCACGCACGCACGCACGCACGCACGCACGCACACACACACACACACACACACACACACACACACACACACACACACACACACACACACACACACACACACACACACACACACACACACACACACACACACACACACACACACACACACACACACACACACACACACACGGATAGCCTCCTACAGGGCCACACCGTTAAAAACAAGGTACTGTATAATACAAGTAGGTAATACAATTTATAATACAAGAGTATAAGTGGTAATAAGTAATAAAGTGTAAAGTGTGTCAAGAGTAGAAAATGTGAATAAACGTAACGACATTGGTGTGGGGAATGACCCACATATAAGATATACAGTTTATAAAAGTGCAACCGTTCGCATACCAGTGAGCGATGTTTTAACCAGTGTTTATTTGCTGTGGCTCCAAACAGCAGACAAGCTTTGAATAACCTCCTTCTAAGGTATGATGGTATTCATAGTAGAACGGCAACGACAGGCCAACTGACGAAATAAAACACAGATGATCTCACAACAGAGTAATAAATGTCAACAAACCGAGAATTGATCAAAAGCTGGAGCGGCGAACGTGGTTCTCCTGAGTGAGCGCACAGTGGTTCCTTGAAGTGCATTCTGTCTGCAGACAGCAAGCACCGCACACCTCCATACTCCCATGAGTAACAGCCCAGGAATGTAGGCCAAATGTTTGCAAATGGAATCTAGGAATTTCACGGTATAATGGGACATGAAATCGATTCTTCTGATAATCCCACAGGGCCTCTACAATGGCAGAGGCATGTGAGCCTCTGACAATGACACTTCAGTTAAAAGTTTTTTTTTTCTCATGCTCTCTCTGTGTCAGTTAAAACAGACAATCCTGTAAAGCCTGCACAAATCCTATCTGTATTTCTAGTTGTAAATTGCACAGATTACACCATCACGAATAAAAACACCCCACACCCTTGGAAATGCTGAGCATGCACCATGTATTCCCTAAAGTCATGAAACCCACGTACCAAGCACTCATCACGACACTGGAGTCAGTGAGACTGACAGGGTCGGACAGCTGAATGGAACAACGCCAGTAAATAACCTATGCACCAGAACCAGAGAGATAACTGAAATACTTTTCAATCAATGGCTTGATCTCAAATAATGAGACTCCTGTAGGTTTCTAAAAGTGTCTTGTAAAATGGGCGTTTGCATTGTCATCTCCTAAACTGTTCAGAGTAACAAAAACATGCACATAGGCTTGTTATTCTATCTGTTTAACCCATTCAATCCGGGAACACATCTGTGTCATTTTAGATGTATTTGGCTATTAAAAAATAGCAGATATACAAGCTCATAGCGCAGTACCGAGTACAGCGCTATGAGCTTGTAGATCTGCTATTTTTGAACATAAATCGTGAAAATGTGTGCAAATCTTTGAATATACATATATACATTTTAACTCAAATCTTTGCTTCTGGGGGTCCCTGGAACAAAATATGTTCAGATGGGGGGGGGGGGGGGGGGGGGGTCCGCGGACAAACACATATCATTTTTTGCAGGGGGGGATTGAATGGGTTAAATTGAAGTCCTCTGTGGCTAAATCACAATAATAATAAGTGAATTTTAAAACTTTAAAAAAAGAAGAATGCCTTTGAATCTCTACTTCAATAATGGATTACATGGATCACTTCCAAGCAGCACTTTGAACACTGAACTCACAGTTTTCAGATCTTAAAGCAGCACTGTACTGTCCTCTCTCATTTCATGTACTCAGAACTCATTTGGTTTGATGTTCACAATCAAATGAATGGTCTTTGTTTAGGATAGAAATGTCACTTGTGATGTCATATATTTGACATTTCCCATTGCAACATTACAGACAACAACATTTTGCTCTATGTATGGTAATAACTAGCTCTTAATGGGGAATGTTGATATAGATCATTTTATTGTTGTAAATATACCATAGCAATGATACAAACCCCAGTAAAAGTCAATATCAAGTTCAACTGAAGGCGTATTTACACGGCCAAGCTCTAATAAATGCTAGGAATTATTATAGAAGATGTTCAGTCTCCTCCAAGTAGACTGGAAGGTTTTAACATACATACTTTTTTTTTGTTTCCTTATCAGCAGCCTACATGACATCATTGCTTTACTATGAGTTACTGTCAGAAAGTCATGTAAATTCTTCTCTGAGTTAACAATTCCGATTCTCTTAACGATTCCGGTTGAAATTGATTGAAATACTTTATTTTATCCATTTATTTAGAAAGACATGGAAAAAGTACATGGAAGTACAGTTCACGATACAAGGTCCACTAAACTGGATCGCCCATAAAAGCCCAATGGCTTATTTAAAATGAGATCCCCAGATTCTCGATCCCCATCCCTATGTTCACGTTTCAATCAGCCTGTCCTATGTATAACATACAACATGGTGAACCTAGGGTTAATGCTGTTAATAAAAGTGCAATTTTCTGTTCTGCTAATACAGTATAGTTACTACAACACAAATAGTAGTTATGATGATCACAAGTCCTTTCAGTGATTCAGCCCATATGTCTGTTAACCACTTATACTGTACTTAGTAGATCGGTGTCCCCCAGGGCTCTATACTAGGTCTGCTATACCAAATCTTTTCACTGAAAATAGACGAGCTATAAGCTCACAGTTGTGAGCTTGTAGATCTGCTATTTTGGCAAGATGTTCACCCCAGAATAGGGTGCTAGAGCTCTTAAGATCTTCATGCTAAGCCAAGAATCAGATCACACGATGAATAGAAAGTTATGGTAATGCATTATGTCTCTGGCTTCTCTTCACATCATGAACGCATGAGTAAAGAAAAGGCAAAAGGGGAGAAGTTCACGTCTGGATGTGTTTAGAGCTTCTTTAGTAAAAAAAAACAGCTACAAATGCTTTGCTAAATACAGTGCCCAGTTAAACGATTTTACTCTTGAAATACATACAGATTTGGCCTTCAGGAAATTGCACAATAAAAATACAACTGAAGGTGGTTAGAATCCTCAGCGTTAATTCATCTCAGAGAGTGTTCCGATTTGTTTCCATTTGTATATAGTACACTTTCTGAGTTAAATTATGACCTGTCGACTATATGATGGATTCGGAGCAGAACCCATATTCGACGATTGTACTGGATCTGTAGTAAAAAATAAGATCCTAAAAGTAGTCGAGGGTTTGCAGCTATGCAGCAGGGCCCATAAGCTGTCAGAACCCCCTCCCCCGCCCCCCGCCTCTGGGCAAGGCACTAAACCACCAGCAGCTTCTGCATTTTGGCCCGTTTCACCATGACCATGAGATGCATGTGTGTGTAGCTAATGGAAATACCGTAGAACTGAGGTCCTCAACATGGGGTCCAGCTAAATGATTGATAGTTAGGAAGCTAATGGACCCTAATGGACGCCAGGTACACTCTCATGGTCTTTCTTTAAACACATGGGCGTGTCAAATAAATCAGTGGTTCTCAAACTCATGTCACTTTCATGTCCCCACACATTCATTTGTATTTGGCCACGGACCCTCATCTGAAAATATTTTGTGCCAGGGACAAGATTTGTGTTGCTATGTGAACACATTTAGCTGGGGACCCCCTGGAACCACCTCACGGACCCCTTGTGGGTCCCCGGACCCACCTTTGTCTTAAAATGACCCTTGAGTCTTAAAACAGCAGCAGTCCTCGAGGAATATACGCTTCCAACACTGCTTCTGTCCTCTCCACAAAATTGGCTTGTGGATGTTTGGTGTCTGGACGTTTGCCACGCTCTGGTAGGCAGACGTAATAATTGCGGTTGAACTGTGTGACTGTGTGTGGAGTGGACAGTTTTTGCCTTTTTTATAGGACTCTAAATGTAGACAGGCCAGTTTTTTTGTGCTAGATTTGAATGAGACAGAAAAACAGGAAAGAAAAAGATGAATTTGATGTATTCTATTGAACCTTTATCTAGTGCACCAGTGGCTCGGTAATAAGGCAGGTACTGCAGCCTTGGTTCTAGTGTTTAATGGGTCCAACCCGCAGGAGGTAAGCAGCAGCTTTGCAAACAAACTCTTAACAGACCAGCAGCTTGTTATGTCTGTGGCTGGTTTATGACCATGGGCGGGATTGCACTTAAAAACACAGCTGCCTGTTGTGATATAGGATATATGTAGTGTACTACATACTTGAACTGTATTTTATAGAGTATTTTATATATTCGTTGCTGTCCGGCAGAAACCAGCTAACTCCATTTTGACGCTTTTGCATTTTTTTTCCATAAATCAGTGCTATTGAACACCCTTTACATCTGTGTGTTGGTAAAAACAATATTGAACCAATGAAAATTATTAAAAAGCGCTTCTGACAAAGCCAGCTAACTCCATTGGATCCTCAAACTTTCTGCTAAACCAGCTAACTCTACCAAAGGGGGTGGAGTTAGCTGGTTTTGCTGACTCCAGGCTTCACCCCCTTTTGACCTCCAACCTCATTGTGAGCTAGGAGGTCCATTCAGCTGTTCTTATCAATGATGAACAAAACCTCCTAACTCTACTTTTTGTTTAGTTTTTTTCATTTCCTGAAAAATGAACATTTTGGAGTTAGCTGGTTTCTGCCGGACAGCAGAGATATGAAGTATATCGTGGTTTTATGATAATGACAGGCAGCTGTATTTACATTGTATTATGTAAAGCCATAGGAACAAGAGTTGAACATTTGCAGTAGCTCTAAACTAGCTTTGCAACACACCAGTTACATTCTCTGTACTGGAACACCGTGTTCACAACTAATAAAACAGTTGAAAACTCTGTAGGCCTTACTGTTTCCTTTTCACACTGAAAAACCCCGAAGGCGATTCATAAAATCGTATCAATTCCCTTCCCTATGCGTGGCTATCACCTCATCGAGCAGCAGAATGGGGTCTTTACATGCCATGCTGTGGTCGGGAAGGGATGGTGGGATCGCAACAGACGGCGCTAGCAACAACGTAGGCAGAACAATATTGCCTACAGCTACATATCGCACATTCTTCTCTCACTCGCCAATTAAGCCCAGCACATGAATGCCTTGGATCTATATGGTACAGTAACACAGCATGTATCAGTAAAGCCACACAGTGAAGTTCTGTGTCAGTGTCAGCGTCACTGGACCTGAGATAATCACGATATACAACCCCTATGGGGCAACCTGAACTCGATGACAAGAGGCCGTTAAGATGAGAAGGAGAAGGTGACATGGCCGGGAGAAAGGGGGCGGCAGCCGAGCCGAGCGGTCGTTAACTGAGACTCGTGGGGGTGACGGCGTCTGTGTCCGCACGCGCACGCATGTGTGTGTGCGTGTGCGTTCTTGAATGTGCGGGATAATAAAAACATGGGGTAATGCGATCCTTGTCTGAGGTTGTGTGGGAGGGAGGGAGGAAGGGAGTGTGTGTTACTTGGAGCGTGAGGGGGGCACCAGGTGTACACAGCTGTCCATCTGTTCAGGGAACTTCAAAGGCCAGACAAGGAGACTTTAAGTGGTAACAGTCAGTGTAGAGTTGACTCTGAGAGGCAGGGAGAGAGAGAGGCACCATGCCAGTATCTATAGGTGATCTCTTAAGTCTAATGCTTTAGTTATACTATACTGAAAATATCTGATCTACAAGTTGACAAACAGGTGATCTCTGAAGTCTAAAGCCTGAGTTTTACTATACCGAAAGTAGCTGATCTACAAGCTCACAAATAGGTGATCTCTAAAGTCTAATACTCGAGTTATACTATACCAAAAATAGGCAATCTACAAGCCCACAAATAGGTGGTCTCTAAACTATAAAGCCTGACTTATACCACGTCGGAAAATAGCCGATCTGCAAGCTCACAACGCGACACAGCGTGACTCGTTGTGAGCTTGTAGATCGGCTATTTTGGGTGCGCGATACCGGCATGCAACCAAGTATAAAACAGGCACAAGCCTCCTGATACTGTACGAAGGGTTTCTGCCCTGCAGGCCGGAGCCAAATGCAGAGCAGTACATCACAGTGCAGCGAGGGCATCCAAAGTGCTTTGAGGTCTTCTAATATGTCTTACCGATGGAATGCCTCAGCGCACATCTGCAGACAAGGCTGATATTTGGTTAAGGCTTATACTCGCCGTGCTTCCCCCGTGGAGATATATCTTTTGCTTTTTTTTTTGTATGCGTTTCATATGAAGTCGTTCTCCTCTAAAACAACAAAAGCTTCCTTCTTATCGTTTGCAGACCTCTAAAAGGTCATTCATGCTTTCATTTCGTCACGCTTAAGACTATACTGTCTGTATTATTAACGAATTACAAGAAACGGGACCGTATTACAACCAACCATCCTAATTTCTCTTCACTGGTTGCCAGTGGGTTATAGAATTGATTTTAAGATTATACGGATGACTTTTAAAGCCCTTCAAGACCAGGTTCCTTGTGAAGTTACATTTTGGATATCGTCTCTGTCAGGTGGAAACTGTTGCTTTTCAGGATTCAAATAAATAGCAAAAGTAGCAGATCTACAAGCTCAAAACGTGTCGCTTCGCGCCGCGTTTCGAGCTTGCAGATCTGCTACTTTTGATGGTTTTCTGTGACGCTGTAGTATGATCAAGTAGGACGTTAATTTACGGAAGTAATTTAAAATATGGAGATACAGTAAGAGGTTTGAGCCTGAGCGCAGCTGTAGATCCTTAGATAGGGCCCTCTAGGTTCAGGTTGTTCCTAAAACTCACCGCATCACCTGGAACGATCAGGCTCGCCCTGCCTAAGGATCTAAGGCTGGCAAAGTCAGTGTCGTCTTATAAATCACTTCTGAAAACCTAATTTCATAGTACAATGTATGTACAGTATTGCCTCTTTTTCCATGATAATTGGATGGTCATAATTGATGCCATTGATGTTTATTTCTCCCTTTGATATTTTGTATATAGGTTCAAGGTTCAACTGTTGTTGCTTTCCTCATGGCTGTATCTTATCTTGCTACTGTACAGCAGTTTGTGACCCTGTTTCGAAAAGTGCATCATAAATAAAATTCATTATCATTTTCATAACAGCTTAAGTTACAAACAAATCTGAACTATGTCGTCACGCAATCAAGAAAACCATTAGCAGACCACATATCAGACTGTTAAGTGTTGAAACACACCAAGATTTGATTTAAAGGTCTAGAAGAATAAGTGCTTTTTTTACCAAATGGGAAGGAAAATGTTGACAACCCAACGACTTGCCTTATCTGATCAAAAAGAACAAAAACCAGCGGAAAACACCAACGTCATTTCTTCCTTCCATTGCGTACAATGCACAATGCACGGTCGGGCATCCAATTGACAAAAGAGCGCTGATGTTAGAGATACGATTCAAACCAACCTTGATTGCTTGCACTGCATTGCACAAACAACCACTGAACGTGAACACACACCCAACGTGCCCCTGATGTCAACAGAGCAGTGTTAAGTTTGACAGCAAGCAAGTTTGATTTAGTTTTAGTTATAGCCTTTTGAATAAAATTCCATTCAGTTTTAGTCATATTTTAGTCATCTGAAATGTTTTAGTCTAGTTTTATATGACTAAATCTAGCGTTGATTTAGTAGACTAAAATGCATTTTGGCAGGCCGTGATGGCATCATAATGCCTGATTTCTACTTAGCTGTGTGCCTGTAGATCGACTATTGTCGGAGAGTGACACCTACTCGCAACCAAGCATAAAATGACTTGTCTTTCTTAGTGCTACTGGTTCTCTTCTCCACTAGTCCTCCCTAACATTTTGTAATTTTTTTATTGATGAAATTGTCAATTATATTTAGTCATAGTTTTAGTCATCATAGCTTAGTTTTTTTTTTTTTTTTGAAAAAAGGTAGTCACTAGTCACTGAACATTTTTGGTCATAGATTTAGTAGATGAAATTAAAACTGCAACAGAGCACAGTTCTGGAAGCATTCTCTACTAATGCCTAAATATCTCCACCAGGTTGGGACGCAGAGATTATGTTTTTTGCCTCTGTGTATGAGCACAGCTAATCTCATATCAGACACCGCTGAACCAAGCTTTGCATGCACACTCCCAGTAGGCGAAGCAAGATACTCAGCCCCAAAACTTTCAAATCGGCCTCATGGTGGCGCTAATATACGAGGCCTATATTGCGTTTTGTCCTAAAACTCTTGAACCGTAGGTTGCACAATCAAAAACAATCCATACCTATATAGGCCACACCCATCTACGCGTAACTACAATTTTCTACCACAAAGCGTCACAACATGACGTGTTGTGAGCTTGTAGATCAGGTATTTTCAATGTGTGACACCGGCGGCGAGCAACTAAGTATAAATCCCCCAGAACAGCTGCCTTACAGCCCTGCTCTGTCCCCTGTTTCCCTCTGATGCTGATCTGGCATATTGACCCACGTAATGGTGATAATGGATGTTATTTGTGTCTACAGGGACATCAAAAAGTAACATTCCGGCCCGCCAAGTGCACAGTTGAATCGCATTACAATGTCCAGCTGCCAATCGTACGATAGCCTCCATTAGTCCTCCTCTAAAATGTGGCACGCAGACACACTTGAATACACAGGGTTGGATTTGCTGAGGGGGGTGGTCCCTGCCTCTGCTTTTGATATCCCCCCCTTCTAACCATTCATTTTTGAATGACCAGAAGGGTGGGGATATGTTTTATCCCTGCTTCTGGTCAGACTGAATTAAATAATTGCATCAACTTTTTGGTAAATGTAGAGAGTCTGATTTGTTTGATAATAATAATATCACAATTTAACATTTTAATAAAAAGGTTATATATTCCACACCAACCCTAGCATCCCTATTTTGGGCAAATTTTCAACATTTGTCAGCATCTTTCAAAAGTTCCACTGTCAGCATAACTTTGAATGCTTCCGCTTCGTACACAGCGGGACGAGCAGGAAAATACAGGTAATTCAGGTCAATATTTTAGCATCTGCCTCACTTTGACATGAAGACTAACGACTAAAACCACACAACAATTGATGACAGGTCAAGGCAGTAAAATCAAACACATTGAAATAATAGACTATATCCCATTGCCTGGAGGAGACAGTCGCTCTGCGATTGGCTAGTTAGTTGTTAGGCCAACCGGCCAACCAATGGTGTAACATTTTCACTAAGTGACTGACCGACGGACTTGAGCAGGGATGAAAGTTAACTGGATGAAAGACTGACAAAGACCCTGTTGATGTGTCAATCCAAGAAATCACAAGCAAAAGGTGTTGAAAGTAACTTCTGAGGTCATGAAATCGGCAGTTTAATTTCCTCTCCACCCTCAGTGGGTGTGTGCGCGGTCAGGGTGTGGGCGGATTATGTAGATTCGTACTAAAATACAAGACAATAAACAACGTTCATCTTTTGATCGGTGTGTGTGTGTGTGTGTGTGTGTGTGTGTGTGTGTGTGTGTGTGTGTGTGTGTGTGTGTGTGTGTGTGTTAGAAAGAGAGAGATAGTTAAATAGATTAAAGAGGGTAGATAAGGACACTGTTCTCACTGACTCTGTGGTAGATACTGCACGTAGATACTGCACGCACGCACGCACGCACGCACACACACACACACACACACACACACACACACACACACACACACACACACACACACACACACACACACACACACACACACACACACACACACACACACACACACACACACACACACACACACACACACACAAACCCCCACCCCTCTAAATACCCTAAAAAGTCCCTTACATCCACACACACATTTCCCTGTGATTCCATCAATGAAGCAGTCAGGAGTCGGGACAGGTCATCTACGTGGCACATGGTCATATCTTATCTAAAGGTTGTGTAGGTCATATGACCAGGACCACCTCTCAATTAGTCCTGGTTATGCTAATGGAAGGAACTCCATGCAAACCGTGACCTACTGAAAATCTCTATGCCAGTGGTTCTCAACCTTTTTCTGGATCAGGGCCCACTTGAAAATCTCAAAAGCATCTGCGGGCTGCGGCCCACCCATCTGACCACTTAACCCGGCAGTCTTTTGGCTACCGGGTTCAGTGGTCAGAAAAGGCTGCCAGGTTGCGTGCATTTTCAGAAAATGTTTATTTTAAAGATCAAACAATCGATTATGTTCTGCTTGGATCAATGGCCTATTTATCGATATAACAAAGCAAACACATTTTACAAGGTTTTAAAGGAAAAATACCATTACGTTTTATTATCATAAAATATAGTTATATATCGTTAAGATCGTACGGTTTTGCCAATTATTTGGGGGCCTGCTGTCTAGAAAAATCCACTTCTCCACATCAACGTCACGTTTACACAGCTATTCTCATGTTATTCATTGTTTATGACCAACCACTAATGTCATTGTTCCTTCTCATCCTAATACTCCACTGATCTCCATCTTCCAACAAACAGCTCTGACATATTAAGCCAACGGTACTGTTTCCTGTTGGCGTTCCGCCGCCAGTGGACCTGGACAACGTCTCAACAACCTTAACAGCAGCATGAATGTATCGTCGCTGTTGGATGGAAACCTTGTATGTCAAAAACCGTTAACTTTCAGGAAGTGGACAGAAAAATAACCTGTGTTCCAATGGAGCCAATGTAGTTATTATTTAGTTAACCCATTCAATCTGGGAACGCATCTGTGTCATTCTTGATTTTTAGCTGTAACCATATATTATTTTATACTTTGGCTATTCAAAAATAGCAGATATACAAGGTCATAGATATACAAGGGCACTCGGTGCCAGGCTATGATCTTGTAGATCTGCTATTATTATTTTTTATTGTGAAAATGTGTACAAATCTTTGTGCAAAAACATTTCTAACTCAAATCTTTGCTTCTGGGGGTCCCTGGAACAAAATATTTTGAGATGGGGTCGGCGGATAAATACATATAATTTTGGGGGTCTTTGACATGAAAAAGTTTGAGCACCTGCCACTGATATTATAGCAACATACGTTTTTCAGAAACCAGTTAGGATTTAGAAGACATTTGCAGATGCGTTCCCGAATGGGTTAAAAACATACATAACAAAACAAATTAATACATTTTTTACCAATCATTCCCTCTATCAGCAATTATCAGCTGAAGTAGTGCGATGGTGTTAACCTGCAGAAATACACTGCCGACTCATTGTATTCAGGTGTTTTCACTGTTTGTTTTGGTAGACGGGGACGTTTTTGGGCTACCAAAACAAACAGTTATGTCTTTAATACTTTTCATTGGTTCAATATTTATAAAACCCACAGACACACTTGACCACTTTCACTGAAAGAAATGTCGAAGAAATAGCAAAAATAGCAGCTATATAAGCTCACATCGCATCGCTTCTCTCTCTCTACGTCATCCTCAGACGCTTCGCAAAGTTCACATCATGTAGATCATCTATTTTTGCTACTTTTGTGTGACTGTAGTATGACAAAGTAGGACATTGATTTACAGGGGGAAAAAATGAAAAAGTTTAAACATGGACATAGGAGGTTTCTGCCCGACAGCAACGGTATACACACATCCAGATGGATGTAGCACTGTCACAGGTTAGACCAAACACAGCGGTGAGCTGCTCTGTCTCCCTGCACCGGTCGGTTGCCATGGGAACACATAAACAATATGCTCAGATAACCGAGGGCTTTATTTTAAAACAGAGATAAGAAGCCATGTGTCAGGAGGACAGGACAGACTCTCCTAGAGATATAAAAGGCAGACTGCTGCTAAATGGCTGGACTGGGGGACATCGTGGGGGACCATGTGTTCTCTCTCTCACTGGGAACCCACCAGTGCAGAAGTCTGAAAGTTATTTTAATGAAATGAATGCATGATGACAAGAACTTGATTTGCAAGCTAACAACGGTTAGTTGACAGAGACATGTTACACGTTACTCAGCTATTTTAGAATGGCCAAAAAAAATTAGGGCCTAAGTGGTTATTAATAGAGTTGCATCTCTAATTTCATTATATTAATAATATCACTTTATCCTCTTTAGGGAGATCAAACACCAGTTTGTGGTGGCAATACTCTTTCCATCACTGAGAGTGAGGTTATTATTAGGCCACAAGTTAAACATTCCCAAAATCACACTAAATGTTTTTATAAGAGGGTAGTGATGGCCTTGAAACTGAAAGAACATAAGATCCAGGCCGGTACCAGCAGCCGAAATGAGTTGTCTCATGATGGCTGACATCTCCCTTATGTCAATCAACTGGAAGTAGAGCTGCTGCTACTTTACATGGAAAGGAGCAAGAGGTTTTTTCCAGGTACGGGGTCCAAGGACCAGGTGGGCGATTATCTCTACGCTGGCCTAGCTAAAGTGGATCGGGAACTGTTACCTCTACTCTGCGACCCGAGTCCGGAGAAGCAGATGAAGATGGATGGCTGGATGCGAATGATGGCCTAAAGGTTAGAGAAACGTGCCTTTTGTGACTGGAAGGTTGCCGGTTTGATCCCCCTTACTGGCAGGACAAACCTGGGTGATGAAATGACTGATCAACACTCACCCGACCCTGGATAACCTTCGTTGAAGTGACCTTGATATGATACTTACCGTTCCACCCACCGTTCTACTTCTAACTTTATTTTTGATCTTATCTTATTTTTTTCTTTTATCATTGTCTTGTATTGCTGTGTTAGCACAGTCTTTGCGGAACATGGCCCACCAACATTTGGCTGCTTGTACCTGTATGAGTGACTGACAAATAAACCTGTCTTGATAAGATGTTAAGTACAACCGAACCAGTCAGTTAGTCGTGGGCCTAAAAGCAAAGCATTCCTCACTGTGTTCCAGGAAAAAAAAGATCTGAATTTAGCCCCACTTCCGCTGCTCTGCTGATCCTGTGCCAGATTGCTCAACCTCATAATCTTTTGCTCAGCGGGCGGACAAGAACAAAGACATTGATTGTCAGTGAAGTCTTCTCTTATTCTGAAGAGCAGGAGCTACAGTATCTTCAGAGCGCTGAACGGAGCCACCACCCCTCAGCAGCAGGGCTGTCACCATTGTGACATTTTACTTGACTTGATTTTACTTGTTTTTGGCATTGGAATATAAAAAGGACATTTCTGTTTGCCTATTAGGCTTAGTAAAACACAAATTGCTAAATAAAAGTGATTACCTCAAATAATTGCCATTCTCTCAAATAATTGCTATTAACTAATTGCGATCAGGCGATTATGTTAATAATTAAGACAATAGCAGCACAGATCAGACGTGTCTGCTGCCCTTTGGTCTCCCCTGTTTGGCTGATGTCACAGGAAGTGAATTCTATCCATAAGCAGGGTCCTTTGCTAGAGAATGTGACGGCTTTCCTATCCGTCTTTAGATAGCCTCCAGGGACTGGAGTTAGGATTCTCACACCAATTTCACACTGGGCTTCATTTAAACAGAAGCCTTGGAGGGCTTCTCTCCAGTTCATTCAGTATACCAATTCCTGCCAATGCTTTGTATAGTCCCTGTCACTATCAACTCCTACCACTTGTTGTTCTGGCCACATGTCTCCTCTGATACACATGGAGTCACCAGCCACTTCCTTTCACCTGGTTTCACGTCGCCAGATGATAATATTTCTACACCAACCGAACGATACAACTGGGCAAATCTAAATGCAAGGTAGCTGCTAACAGCGGCAAGAATAGAAACCAATCATGTCACCGCAGCAATATGAAGGATGGCCCTACAGATGTTGGATTGGTACTACTGTACAATATAGTTGTTTTATTAAGCTTTCTAACAATTTCCACCCAGTCTCTCTCCATTGAGCGATGTGTTTACAGACTGACCTGTGAGTCTACTTTTCACCTGACAGTTAGGAGGTTGACTAGGAGGACCTAACGAATGCAGAGGAACACTCTATCCCTCCCAGGTCCGCTCCCTGCTGAACAGATGGCCTGGTCAACCTGTAGGAGGTGCTATAGTGCAGCGACAGAGATCAGCCGCCCCACACCGGCTTCTCAACCGTGAGGAACACGGCCAATTGTGTTCACCCGGCCAAGCCGGAATCACCGCTGAGGAATCAAAACCCAATGTAAAAGAACTTCGCCCCAGCGCCACCTGGACGCCCCCCCTGGGTGGGTATTAACAAGAACAATTAATTTTTTTAGAAACCCACCATTAAACACTTCTGCCCATGATGGAGAGAGACAGTGTAGGCAAAACTTATGTAGTCATACTCCATTCTTTTTCCAAGGACCCCCTGTTTGATATGCATTAGGCCACAGACCCCATTTTTTTAAATCTCTGGGACCCCACTGTAAAATCCTCAGTGTAAATTTAACTCTGAGAGTTACAGACCTGTAAAGGTCCATTTACGACCCGTAAGGGTCAATTTACGGGTCCATTTGGACCTGCGGTGGTCCCTGGACCCGACGTTCAGAACCAGTGATCTAATGTTCTGGCTCAACAGCTTGTGCTTAAAGTCCTGCTTTAATGCTGCCTTTTAGAGGCGTTGCGGCCAAATGTACCTTTTGATCCACCAGACTGAGTTTTCTATATATTTTATGCTGACTGAATTCCAGCAAGGTTGAGTAAAGAGTTGTATCTGAGCAGCAGCAGGGTCCTTTTACTCACTGTCCTCTTACAGGTTGTTGCTGTCGGGTGGAAACCTTGTACGTCCGAAACCATTCCATTTTTATGAAAAAAGTAAAGCACAAAAGGTTGAAATATGGAGATACAAGGTTTCTGCCCGACTGCAATGAAGTGATTTTTAATGATGTTATCAATGACCTGAGACACAGCAGGAGGCATAGCACATTTCTGCATAGAAAATTAATCAGCGTGGAGACATAAAACCAAAATGTCTGCCTGCCTTGCCTTATAAACATTTTATGCCCATTAAGCCCCCACGAACATGCGCGCGCACGCACGCACGCACGCACACACACACACACACACACACACACACACACACACACACACACACACACACACACACACACACACACACACACACACACACACACACACACACACACACACACACACACACACACACACACACACACACACACACACACACACACACACACACACACACACACCACAGGAGCACTTTGATAGGATTATTTAACTTGAACCCTATATACTTTGTTGACCGGTGTCCCCCAGGGGTCTCTGCTTGGCCCCCTCCTGTTCTCCCAATACACCAAAATCTCTTCGCCAAAAGACGATCTACAAGCTCACGACTGCTATTTTTTTAATGTTCGTCGCCTATTATGATGATATCATTATGACAGGGTTCATGTGGGAGCGGCAGTAGCTCAAGAGTGAGCGGCCGCTTTGGAATGGGAGGTTCCCGGTTCGATCCTCGCCGGCTCTCTCTGTGTTAGTGTCAAAGTCCTTGAGCAAGACACTTAACCTTTAACTGCCACGAATGAGTAGGTTGGTGCCTTGCATGATTTCCTCCGCCTCACGTGTGTTACCCATTTAATCCAGGAAAGCATCTGTGTCATTTTAGATTTCTTTGGCTATTAAAAAATAGCAGATTTACAAGCTCATATAGCGCTTGAGCTTGTAGATCTGCTATTTTTGAAAAATCTTGAAAATATCTGCAAATATTTGAATATATGTATTTTTAAAGCAAACATTTGCAACTCAAATCTTTGCTGCTGGAGGTCCCTGGAACAAAATATTTTGAGATATATATTTTTTTATTTTTTTTATTCCAAAAACTGGGTTAATGTGTGAGTGAACAGGTGAAGTAATACACGTTGTAAGGTAAACTCTGCCAAGGACGGGGGTTAGCTGCCCCACCCCGTAAAAACAACACTTGCTACAAAAACGCCAACGAGAGATCAACAAGACATCAACACCGTCACCTTAGCCGAGGGAAGATACCAAGACCATGAGGATGACCTGGAGCCAGCTGGAGAGAACAGCCCAAGACAGAGATGCCTGGAGATTGCTTCTTGACAGCCTATGCCCCAGAAAGGGTAGGCATAAGTAAGTAACATTGTACAGTTGCTAAATAAATGCACCATTTATGTGGTGAAACACTCTCGTTCCATCGCGGCGATGTGGTTCTGATAAGTATTCGTCGCAGCTCTCCAAACATTCCAGGAACACTCAACATTCCTTTGATCGTGGGTGAGACAGAGGGCTATGGGGACGAGAGGGACTACAGAGGAGGTAGGTGGGGCATTTTGCGGGGGGGGGGGGTGGGTGTTTAAAGTTGTGGGGCGCCAGGGCGAGCTCAGGTAGGATAACGTCCCTGTGGGGGTGGAAACCTTGTATTTCCAAAACAGTTACTTTTTCGGAAATGGACAAATTATAATAACCTATGTTCCAATGGATAGTTATTATTTAGTCACAAGCTCTTGTTGATACTTTTCACTGGCCACTGTCATACGGCTAAGAATACAATAATTGGGCATTAATTTGCAAGAAAATACAAAAGCAGATGAAATATGGAGATACAAGGTTTCTGCCCAACAGCGACGATAAGAACGCTGAATACACGGGAGATCCAGGCAGGGGAGCATTTGAGGAAGAGGATGAGGAGGAAGAGGAGTAGGAAAAGACATCAGCGACAAAGGCTACGCCTGAACTAAAACAGGAGATGAGCAGCACAATACAGGGAGGAGGGAGGAAATGGTTCACATGGGGGGGATGAGTGGACAAGATGGAGGGAGGGGACACACACAGATGAATGGAGACAGGAGGGGCTTCAGGGAGGTGGGGGTCTGAGGGGGGGGGGGGGGGGGGGTGACCAGGGGACACGGAGAGGAAGGGTTGTGGAGGATGAGGGGGGGACAGGGGGTCACAAACTGACTTACTGCACACCAGCACGATTTAAAAAGGTGATCACTTGAAATATCAAAGTTGCAATGCTTGAATAGCTGAGATACCACGCCCTGAGTGCATATAAAGGCAGGCGCAAACACACAAACACGCACGCACGCACACACACACGCACGCACACAGACGCACACACACACACACACACACACACACACACACACACACACACACACACACACACACACACACACACACACACACACACACACACACACACACACACACACACACACACACACACACACACTTCTAAAAATAAATACATCTCTGCCTCACGAATAAGTATGCGTCCCGCAATCTGCCTCCCAACTTCGTATCAGTGGCATATAATGATTCAAGCACTGATTTAAAGAACCAGCCTCATTAACAAGTTTTAAACGGTATAGGTGCTACAGGCCCAAAGCTCACGTCTTTGACCTACAAGGAAGTACTGCATATAGGGTTAAATGGTCAGGAGTTATCACTATCATAAGTCCATCTGTAGGCTATACTGTTGCCACAAGCTTCCTATCTGTATAACACAGTTCCAGTAGATGGGTTTGACTGCCAGAGAGAGACTGAGATGTCTCCAGGTTTGTCTCAAAGCAACTGGAGCCTGACACAGTCAAGTACCTGTGTATATTGATCCAAAGCACACAGCAGGCTCACACAAAACGTCACACTGTAGGTGTGTGTGTGTGTGTGTGTGTGTGTGTGTGTGTGTGTGTGTGTGTGTGTGTGTGTGTGTGTGTGTGTGTGTGTGTGTGTGTGTGTGTGTGTGTGTGTGTGTGTGTGTGTGTGTGATCCAAACATGGCTGCATGCCAAAAGACCTGCCAGTGTAGGTCAGTTGGGAACAGACCCCCGCTGACAGAAAGCAGGCCTGCTGGCTCCTGACAACAGTGGATCTGTTTGGATTGCAGCCACGCACACAAAAAACATGAATGCCATAGAAACCATCATAGACATTGCTGTTACTAATTCCTCAGAACCGGAGAAAACTGTAATTAGCCGAAGCATCATGACATCTCATCATGGTAATTTCACTGAAGACTGAACGTACAAATTATAACTGTCTTCCAAAGATTCATTCATTCATTCAGACAGACATTTACAAGTTAGACAGAAAAACAGGAGAAAAATAAGTTTTCATTCCTCAAGTTCCAGTCATAATAACAGCATACCTTCATTTACTTCCATTCAAAGTATCCATTCAAATCCAATCTGATGATGACTGGGGTAAAAATAAACATAACACACATGCTCCAAAACGTGCAATGAATATTAAGCCAGAATGTATGATATGCTTATTGTGTTAAAGTGCTGTAGGCTATTAGATCATGTAAATGGCCAGTTGTTGGTATCATCCGCCAAAACTATTTTAAATTAATTAAGCGATTGATTATGAATTAGTGCAACAATATTTCATTTTCAAGACTTCACTTCAAGAGATTGAAGAATATTTTGGTGTAGCCTAAATTCATAATCAATCCATTCAACTTTAATGTGATAATTTCTAGCTTACATTTTTGTTTTTTTTACAGAAAGTCTAAACAAGGAGCTGAGTGTGCATCACATGTTTGCAGTTTGCACAGTTTGCACACTCACTGTGCAGGAGGACCTGAAACCAAAGAGCAGATAAACAGCACACACAACTTTATTCTGCACCACAGTAGCCTATGCATTCGACCAGTGGTTCCCAAACAGTGGGTCGGGACCCATGTTTTGGTCGCAGACCATTTTTTTATGGGTCGCAGGTAAATATCCCCTTTTTTCGTTTCCTACATAAAAGAAATTCAAAAATAATTTCATAAGATAAGAAAAAGTTTTTTCACGAACTTTTCATCAATTAAAAAACAATTCCAACGTTTTTCATACGTAGGCCTATTTCAAAAATCTAATAATTTCTATCAAAAGAAAATATATATATATAAAAAATAGTGTGTCGTAAAAACAGCAGATCTAGCGGCACTGGTTTGTGTCTCGACGGGCAAATGTCGAATTTCTCTTTAGGGTCTTGAGCTAAAAACTTTTGGAACCACTGCATTAGATTAGATTAGAAGTGACCTTATTGGTCATTAGAGACAGCATTTAAAATAACAGTTAAAAAAGGATGTGGTTTCCAGACCACTACTCACTTACTCAACTCCCAAGGTACAAATATGAATACATAACATTATAATAAATGAATAACAGTAACAAGCTGTGGTTTCCTGACCATCCACTCACTCACCTCCCCAGGTAACAGTATGAAACACCATGAAAAGTCCCAGGAACGCGTTCTTTAGTAAAGCCATGGTGTGTGTGGTGCTTGTTGTTGGGTTGAATGCTGCTGCTGCTGCTGTCGTCCTACTGCCGAGTGTGTGAGTGTGAGGGGGAGTGAGAGAGAGAGGGGAGAGAGAGGGAAAGAGAGAGAGTGAAAAGAGAGAGAGAGAGACGGAGGCTGGCTGGTCCTCTTGGCAAGAAGAAGAGGAGCGACGCGATGGTGCGTAAAGCAGAAAGATCAGATGATGATGTACAGTAACAGTAACAGTGCAGACTGGAGACTCTGTAGAGATAGAACTGCCGACTGACTGGTGGTAGGAGGAACTTTGCTGCTGAGGCCAGAGCGTGAGGGCGGGGAGGAGGAGGAGGAGGTGCAGCCTATAAAGGGATAATTGTCGCCACGCTGGTGGTAGTTGAGAAATAACAACACCCGGCAGTGAGGCTTAATCAACACGTGTGCTTTTTGATTGATTGATTGATTGATTGATTGAATGATTGATTGAATACTTTATCTTAAGTTTGCAGAAAAAAGCACATGAAAGTATACAGTTCAAAATACAAGGTCAGATTGTCATGCCGCAATGATCCCGCTTATTACATGGATACTTAATAAATAAATAACAAAAAACAAGTAACAACAAAACAAAGTATGTCCTTGCAGGTCGATTTTTAAAGAAGGGTACCCCTGGAGAAAATGTATGTGCCCTGATCTAAAATGCCATGACCCTCCCTTTGACTAAAAAAAAAATCAATGACCCTCCCCAAGTGATTAAAAAAAAAAGATTAACCCTCCCCGCCTATAGGAGTGTCAGGATATATTGTCCCACAATATAGCCTATCGTGGTATTAAAATGTGACGATAGGTATTGTCAAGATGTCATACTGTATCGTAATATTTTTTTAATTATTTTTCTTTTCTTTATTTTTTTTGCCGGTGAAAGTTATAGGAGTTCTTACTGTATGGTGTATGATACGAAATGTAAAGCTTATCATAATCACAGTAATTATGAATCATGTCTTCCATCATATTCAAGATATTTTGGAGAGAAATGAAACAGACTCCAGTCACTTCACCATCAGGTGGTCACTTTCAGTTTAAAGCACTGCAGACGGGAGGTGTTGTGTGTCAGCTGATGCTCGTTGAATGGGTTAATGGCACAATCAATGTAAAGCGCTTCGGATAGAAGCGCTATATAAATGCACCATTTATATCTCTGTGTTGGAAATTGGGATAATGCATCTCTCTAATATGCCTAACACCTGTTGAAGTGTTGCTTAATTGTTCAACCATCGTTAAGACGCTGAATAGATTTGACTGGGTCGTTCACACTTGCTGTGCGTTGATGGCTTGTTAACGACCGTCATTGATTCTAAATGGACCAAGGTGTTACTGGATTTGAATCCTTCGTATCATTTGAAATAGAGAGGGGTCATTGACCACTGTTCTGCTGTACTAAAAATGTATATAAAAAACAGACTAGTTTATCAATTCAAAATTGCATGACCCTCCCTTGGATTCAAAGCAAAATTAGCTGACCCTCCCTTGTACTAAAATTAGAAAGGCATGAGCCTCCCCTATTTTCCTCCAGGGACCCTCTTCTGTAAATTTCGACTGGTCCCTTATGGTAATGAAAGTATTCCATAAGTGAGGGCAATGTGGTCCCCTCCGTATACAAGGAAGTGTTGATCAAATAGAATACATTTCAGGTTATTTCATCATCTATTTCTCGCTTTAAATGTTTTCAAAAACATTCTTGAGAGCAATGTTTAGCTGTAAATTACATTGTGTGTTTGTTTACATGCCTGCATTGGATACAGCATAACATTCAAGCAGCAGCAGGTGATCTGTATAGAGGGAGTTTCTCCTGGGGTATAATAATGATGTCTGTATGTAAAAAATATTCTCATGGAATAAACTCATTATATTTTTTATGACAGTGTTTTCTCCTCTCATTTGGCTCCGGCGAACTTCATATTTTACTACAGAAGGGTGCAGGTTTAACCCACTATATTTAAAGCTATCAACCTCAAATCAATTCCACATCCTTTTTTACACCAGCAGAAACTATTGTTTCCACAATGAATCATATTGGTCTCTCTTGCTTAGCCTAGCTAGTAGCTATCATCTGGGTTTCGGCCACATCATTCATGGACCGATCAGCTCAGTAACAAGTTATAGGCCTATTATAGCAGGAAGGGACTTCACTAACTAAAGTCTGCCCGATATGTCGGATTTGCGTTACAGGCATTATGGATGACATCTTTCTTAATTTTACAAAAATTAGCCGCCATCCGGGCATTGTAGTTGAAATTTCTTGGGAAAGCAATGATATTAGTATGTGTATAAACTACAAGTGTAAGCCACAATTACTGTAAACTGGTGCTCCTGAAAATGATTTCAGGCATTGAATGAAGGACAGCCCAATTTCATACAGTACAGTCCAGTAATAGGTAGCTAGACCTTATTAATTACTTACTTACTGCCCCTTATGCCGGCTGGCCTTACATGCCAGCAGGCATAAGGGGCAGTAGGTAAGTAAAGTAAGACCTTATTAATCCTGTGGGGGAAATTCAGTTTCAGTCTCTCCCAGCTGATGGCTGCTCAGGTGGTCATGAGTGCTCAGGAGGCGAGCTGTTAAGTAGACACTTTTAAGACACTTGTTTTCTCAGACAGAGAAAACAACAGTAAACAGTAAACAAACCATACACTATACAGGGTATCTGCACATTTCTAAAGTTACAATTCAATGACCTTTAAGACCTTTTTAATACCAAATTGACCAAATTGTGAAATATTATGTAAGACATAGGGAAAGTGCAGAGACTTCACCACATAAAAGTTTTAAAACTGGGAAGACCTGGAGGTGAACCGGTGACCTTCTGATTACCAGACAGCCTCTCAGTCATCTACAGCAGTGGTTCTCAACCTTTTCAGGCAGCGACCCCCAAAATAATCATATTTAATCTGGGGACCCCCCAACCTGACACGCAGGAGCTGAGGCATTCAATTTGACTCAGTCAGTTCCACTGAAAATAGCAGATCTACAAGCTCACAACGCCTCGCAACACAAGGGGTTGTGAGCTTGTACATTTTTTCTTTCTATCTTTCTATTCTTTTTTTTATTAAAAAGGTCTTAGAAGTCCTTAAATTGTCACTTCACTGTCATCCCGCCCGCCCCAAAATCATGTGGGGGTGTCCCCTGGGAGTCCCGACCCACAGGTTGAGAACCACTGATGTACAGCCTCCCCTTGTACGTGATGGCACTGTTGTGACGACCGCTCACAGCTGCTGCTGCAGACAGCAATTAGAGGAGTTATGTCCTGTTAGCCATGTGGAGCATGATGACATTTGAAATGTGCTACCTAGTAACAGTTCTATTCTGTACACATGCAGGTGTGTAAGTAAAGAAACAACCCTGCATATTACCGTTGTCGGTACAAATAACCTGTGTTCCAATGGATCCAATGTAGTTATTATTAATAGTCACACGCTCTTGTTAATACTTTTCATTGGATCAATATTTACAAAACCAACAGACAGACGTAACCACTTTCACTTTCAAAACCTTTTCCAATGTAGCAAAAATACTAGATCTACAAGCTCACAACACGTTGCGATGTGACGCATTGTGAGCTTGTTGTAGATTGGCTATTTTTGCTACTTTTTGTATGACACTGTAGTGTAACGAAGGTGGGCCTTAATTTACGGGGGAAACAAACTAAAAAGTTGATATATGGAGATACAAGATTTCTGCCAGGGATGACATGAAGAACAAAATTACATTTAGAATATGACTCTTGCTTGAGTTGGAACAAACAAAAGTCTACTGTGGGAGCTGAGACAGACCAGTTTGAAACATGGTGGCAGTCAGGAGTCATACTGTATCATATCCTAGAACAGTGGTTCTCAACCTGTGGGTCGGCATCCCCAGGGGGGTCCCCCAAATTATTTTGGAGGGTCGTAAACAAACCATACATACACTTAACAGGGTATCTCAAGTACTACAATTCAATGACCTTTAAGACCTTCTTAATACCAAATTGGCCAAATTGTGAAATATTATGTGAGACAAAGGCAAACATTGTGAAAATAGCCCATCTACAAGCTCACAACGTCTCGTAGTTTTTATTTTCACAATATTTATCTGTGGAACCGAATCATACTAAATGTAATGCCTACAATTCCAAGTGCTTTTCAGGGTGGGGGGTCCCCAGTTCGAATATGATTTTTTGAGGGGATCGTGGACTGAAAATGTTGAGAACCACTGTCATTGAACACTGTGTTTGTATACTGTACTACTACAGTAAAAGCTTCCTATCTGTGTAAAACAGTTCCAGTAGCTAGGTTTGACTGCCAGGTCGTGACTCACAGAGTGACAGTATTTGTTCACCTGCA
>NC_139945.1:23269996-23374996 GCF_963454915.1 Gymnoscopelus microlampas | reverse complement strand
AGCAAGCACTAGGATGGCGAGGGGACTCGGGGGCAGAGTGGGAGAGAAATTAGAATTTCTGCAAGACTCCGTCACAATAACGGGGCTTGTGACAAAGGCACACTTTGATATGTCCATCATGGGTCAAGAACTGAACATTGTTGTCTCCATGGTGATTATACAGTATGTAATAGTGGGTATTAATCATAAAGAATCCTCCTACTGACATGTCTCACAGCCAGCTATGTTTATAAGTATAGAAGAGAGGAGCTGAAAGAGGCATTTTATTGAGCGTTTTATCTCTGCCTAAAGCAGGCTTTATAACACAATTTACCATTGGCAAATTGCTTGATTGGATAAAAGATAACATGATTTAAAGGGAAACTTGTCCTTGAGTCTTTCTTTTGATTACAGGGATTCCATGAAAGTCTTGATACAATATTAATATAATGATAATGGCCTCAAGGCAGTCACTGAGGCACTTTTCATTGTACAGTTAAAAGAGTTTGTGATTTGAATGGACCCCACTGTGTGTGTGCGTGTGTGTGTGTGTGTGTGTGTGTGTGTGTGTGTGTGTGTGTGTGTGTGTGTGTGTGTGTGTGTGTGTGTGTGTGTGTGTGTGTGTGTGTGGGGGGTTGGTGGGTGGGGGTTGAGGGTTGGGTGGATGCAGTGATATCACACAGGGAATTGTACACAATAATGAGTCAGTGAGGAAGTTGCTACAGTACCCCTGAAAAACTAAGGGAGACCCTGTGCAGTCAGTGGGATGTCCACGGTCCTGGGAAGGCGACTTTCACAGAACACACGTGACGTCATGCCGGGCTGGGGGACTTCCACAGTGAGACCTGACCTCTGAACACCCTCTGACAGCCTGGAAACAAAGTTCATCAACCATTATTATCTGTCTGTACAGTAGCCGCAGCAGGTCTCATATGAAGCAGAGGGCGAGTGCATTCCATACACAGCTCTAGTAATTTCTGCTGCATAGAGCTTCTGTTTTCCCATAGAACCCAGTCAGTCAGTCAGTCAGTCTGTCTGAATATATTAGGCATGGTAAGTTAGCAGACACTATTATCCAGAGCCACTTACAAAGTCAGATTACATGCCATGAACCGTAGTGAACCAACAATTGAGTGAGTGGAGAGAAAAGTATGTGCTACAAATAACCGGCAAGGCAACATGCTATTTTCATACCATAAGTTATCATGGGGAATGTGTTCTTCTCTCTGGATATCTCATTTAGGAATGAAGCTCTACAATCCTCCTGGTATGTCTACTGTTAAATCAAACAAATTCCCAACGCTCCCTCCATCCTGACAAAGATCTGCCTCTCACATCTGGCTGATGACGATGGAAGCTTAACCTCTTAAACCCCAGCATCCGTATTGTGGGGAAAGCTTTTGCTGAAAAAAGCCGATTGACAAGATCAATTGTGATTGTGAGCTTGTCAATCTGCTATTTTCAGCAAAAGCTTTCCCCACAATAATAGAAAACGAACCCCCTTTCCTTTTCAACTGAGCGACCATGGGGGCCGTCCTCAGCCTGGCCTGGGTAACCATGAGGCAGGGCGTAGCTTTGAGAGTCTGTAGGCAACAAATAGGAGTTTCTGAGACTATGATGAGCTTCGAGGTGGCTGCTCTGCATCTTGAGATGGCTACCACTGCACCTAACATAAAGTACAGTCCATCAAATATAGGGACAGTGGCAGTCCTGCATTATATGCAGCGAAAGTTGAACAGGAAGTCAGTGAGGCCAGGGAGGTGAGTGGGGCCTTTGTGATATCCAGCGGCAGTATGACAGAGGGGACCCAGGAAGGGGACAGCTCAGGTCAGAGGGAGGTCAAAACAGTGGCAATGCTAAGAGAAAGCTGGAAGTGTTTGAGACAGCTAGTGGAGGAGTTTAGAGAATACTGGGGAAGAAAGAGAGGCAGAGAGAGGGAGGTATGTCCCTCCTACAGATGATCAAATACTCGAGATGGTGATGGAAGTGGGAGGGAGAGATGAGTGGGACAGAGGAGCAGGAAGAGCAGGATGGAGCAGAAATAGAGGCAGATGATGATGTGCCTCTACAGGCGAATGCCAGTGTCCCGTGTCCTCCTTATTCCCCCACTGCCTCATATCGTCCATATTCCACTGCCACATGTCCTTCTTATTCCCACACTGCCCTGGATGAAATATCCTATTCTCCATCAACGGATTTGTCATTTGCATACAAGTGGAATTAGGCATTGTAAATAGATTGTGTATGTGGGTTGTATACATCATTAGTTCTATTGTTTGTTTTGCAAACTGTCTACTAGTTGAATTGTATTGGCTAAAGCAGATGGAGTACCGTTTTTAGAGTACCGTGTTCATATTATGTTTATAGGATGATGTATTTGCACTGTAGGCCTATTAGCCACACTGCAACAAATTGTCAACCGTCAACACTATTAATCTGTCACCAGTATGATACTGGCGACAGTAGATTAATAGTGTTGGCGGTTGACAATTTGTTGACCTGTGAGCCCAGCCCACCTGCTATCAGAAATAACTGCCACATTATCTGTAGCTCGGCTGAATTCCTTTAATATCTCTGCTGTCCAGCCCGAAACTGCTAACTCCAAAACGCTCATTGTTCAGGAAACGAAAAAACAAGATATACGTTTTTCAGAAAATGAAGAAAACCTTATATTTTTAAAACAAAGCAATACTACCTCGTCAAAGTTGGTATAGTGACTGTATATATTGTGAGATACTTGCATGTGTCATTATATTATCAACACTTTACCCAAATCGCGGGTAAATCAACACTTTACCCAGCGCGAGTGGAGTTAGAAGTTTCAGAGAGCAGAAATCAAGCTGAAATGGAGTTAGGTGTCCAAACAGTAGCTCCACTCGCTGCTGAGAAAGGTTTCAAAAGGGTACAGATTCCCAAAAGCTAACAATGGATCTCCAAGCTCACAATGCATCACAACAACGTGTGAATTAATGCCCTGATGCTTCATGACACTTATTATATAGGCCTACAACAATAAACAGGACTTTAAATATTACAATAACTTCTGCTAAGAGGTAGTAGAACACTAGCGCGACAGAAATGCTATGAACGTCTTTCTTCTTATCACAATGCTCTCCTCATTAAACACTTCATAGATTTTAGAAATATAATTACTTGTTTTCATAACATTAGCGTCAGTGCTGTTTGATAAACAGGTACACTGCATAGTTTTAACAGACTACGGGGAGTCTGTTTACGTGTAGCCTCGGAAACCCATGCCTTTTTTTTTGTTTCAAAAGAAAAAAAGCCTGGGAGAACCTTGCAGGAACGCTGGTCTTAGGACCTTGTTATCTCCTAACCAATCAGAGTGCTCCAAACCCAGGCGCTGGAATCCAGCGCCTGGGTTTGGCTCCGCCCTTCAAGACCATCGATTGGGCTCGTTCTTTCAGTCTAGTTTACGTGTTGTTCCTCCTCGTTCACTGCGCACCGCGCACTGCTAATGCTGTGCTGTAGCACTGTGTAGAGGAGAGGGGGGAGTTGTTTGTTTTTGACGGACAGTTTGAGGATCCAATGGAGTTGGGAGTTTTCGTCTGAGGCGCTTTGGTTCAAATGTTTACATTTTTTACACAGATGTGAAGGGTGTTCAATAGCGTCGATTTATGAAAAAAGAAAAAAAAACCTGAAAATGGAGTTAGTTGTTCCCGGCTGGACACCGACGATATGCAACTCTGGTATAAATACCATACTGTGCACTTCCTCATAGATGGTGTCTCCCATAGACATAAAGGTAGACGCCTCCTCTGGCTCTGAAGCGTATGTATGGCGGGCACGCTTCCGCTTCCCAAGTTTCCTTGGGGGGCAGCTGGACATTTCCGCATGCGTCACAGAAGGGGGCGTTCAGTAGGCCAATGAGAGGCAGGTGGGGGTGGGACAACTAGATTCTGACAAGTCCCGGAAAAGACCCACTGTGATTGGTCAGTAGTCAACGCGCTGTGATTGGCCAGTGCCCGTTCCCCCCGGAAATATGGCGGCTACCATACCAAGCACGTCGCCCCAATGAACTGCAGAGGCCAATGAAGTATCTAGGTTTCTATATCTGGTGTCTCCCCCCATGACACAATCTTGCACTCCTCCTGACAGAGGCATGGGAAAGAGTATAGCACAGAGGTGCTCATGAACTTTGCTTTAAGTGTTGCAATGAAGAGAATCAAGTTACTTTTTGCTGCATTGTGCTGAATGCCAAGTATGAATCTTGTGGTGCTTAAATGCTAGGGTGTGAGGCAAGAGACATTTACTGGCAAAAGATTACTGAAATCAACGGTGTGGTGGGTCAGATAAAGGAAAAAAAACGAAAAGTGGTTAATGACGAAAGAAATGAGAAAAGCACAGAGCAGGCGTGCATCATGTATGAAGGCATATTACCACAATTCGAAAAGCTGGACATTCGGACATAAAAGGGGAACCTGAGTATTCTGTAAATGATTCATATGATTGCAGATCTAATAATGACATGGATGAGAAGAGATCTGTGATCTGATACGTATTGACTGCATTTGAGTTTGTTTAAAACATTACCCTTTAAAGTGAGTGTAGCAGGGCTATATAAAGCAATGACTACGCCACCCACACATAGGAGTGAGGGATCCTTTAAACACATTAACCATATACTGTATATAGATATATAGGACTGAACAAGGTAAGGTTCCCCAAAAACTTTACGGGTTCAGAATGAAGAGAACCAGAGGCTGATGTATCAAATGTGTCAAGTTTATTCAAACAGTTGGTATAAAAAATGGTCAGGTTAAAATACAGAAAGGAAGAAAGCGGTTAGTATTACTGGGGGTTCTGCCAAGGGACTAAACCCATGAGGCAAAGGGGCAATAAGGGTAAGGGCTTCGGGGCCTACTTGGGCCTCTAAATATACATAAATTAAACAAATCAAATCCAAATAATGCAAAACCAAATAAAGTAAATAAGCAAATCAAAACAAACTACAAATATGCAAAACCAAAATCAAACTCATGCAATGCTACTTAATGGCCCAGTATAGCTCTGTCCTCAGTCAACCCTATTGTACACAGTCCAATAGCAAAAACCCAGTCTAAATAGTATATATGGCACGGTGGGAAAAACAGTGATGGTTAGTTCAGCTCCTACAACAAATATAAAATGAAATAATAAAGCATTAGACCAGCCCTCCAACAATACAACCCAGACATTAGGCCCCTATAGCAAGATGACAAAATACAGCAAAATAACAAACATACCCAATGAGTCAATATATGTTCATGGCTCCCATTGATATAGGCCTGCACAGCCACAGGGTACTGCTGCTCAAAGGACCTGGAGGCTTCTGGAAATACAGATATATATTAGTATAATTAACAACAGGCCTAATATTGTCAGCCTATCTAAACTCTTATATATATATATATATATATATATACTATTGCTACAATGAGTTATAAAAACCTTGTCATTTGTTTCAGATTGTCTTACCGAGAATTAGTCTGTACCCCTCATGCCTCCAGGTCTCTCTCACAAACACTCAAGCCAGGCTTCTGGCTAGACAGGAGGCCACAAACCTGGCCACCCCTCTTTATGCACTTTCCTTAAAGGGCCAGTGCTACATGAGGATGGGAGACAATTAGACTAAAGGCCACGTGGACATGGGGTCAGCCCAAAAGGTATGACAAACATAAAAAAGCAGAAGCTACCTGGTCACTCAAAATACCATTTACCTGGTTGTTGCTCCACATTTTTTTAATGATAATCAAAGATACAAAAACACACCATGGCACCGATACTGGCCAGGTTGATATTTTCTTATTGTAAATTAAAATGTTCTAACTAAACTTCCATATTGATCCAAAAGGTGCCAAAAACATTAAAGCATCATTGTTAAATTCATATTTAACGAGGTTAAATTACACCTGTGTGTACAGAACGAAACTCAATATCAAACTAATCACAATTCAAATGTCCATGAACACATGCATGCAACATGACCAGCCCTAGCCTTCCAGATTATCACTATCACGTACTCATGGATGGATGGAAGAGTATAGAGGAAGGAATGTATGTTTAGGTCAGATTACTTCATTTCTCTATATGGGAAATGTGCAGCAAATGAGTCCTTAGTGGCTCCTCATCTTTGTGTAGGAAATGCGTCAAAGCTGTGCTTGTTTTACCCTCTCACGTCCATCCTGCTCAAGTTGCTCCCGCTTCCCAAGTACTCTGGTCGTGTCTGTCTACTGTCTGGGTTTTACTTTCAATCTGTTTATATTAACTGAGCAGCTCTGAAGACAGAGTTTGTATTGGTGGCTTGTAGAACCTGTCATCACTGACAAATAATGGTGACATGGGAACTGTTGTTTGTTGCTGTTGAACTGGGGGTTGGTGTGTGGCGCTGACTGTCCTGTTAATCAGAGGCAAGTGTCATGAAGACAACGGATAATCCTTATACAGAAGCTGCATATTTTACTTTAGATGAGGATAATATACAGTATGCAAGTCTATGTCAATGAATTTATTTTTAATAATTAAGATATTATGATGAATTAGTCATTTTTCAGAGTAAATGGCATGAACCCTAGTCAACGACCCACAAGGTGAATGAATACATGATCAATAAGTAGAGAACAAAGACAACAATTTCAGATTGTGGTGGAAAATGGGGATTATGTCTGCAGTCCTGAATAGGGTGGGTATAGGGGGGAACTTGGACGTGAACTGGACGTCATTCCACAGCTTGGGATCCAGGAGAGAGAAGCGTCTCTATAGGTCGGACATGTGGAACATTGGCCTGGGTGTTTTAGGGAAGGTTTGAACACAGTTCCTGTGTTAGCAGATCTAAGAAAGCCGTAAGGGGCGTGGGGTTGGATCATGTCCTGAAGGTACAGGGGTGCCATGCCCTTGATTTCCTTGTAGGCCTTCACCAGTGTTTTGTACTGGGGGCAGGCAGTAACTGGAAGCCAGTGAAGGGAATGCAAAAGGAGGGAGACGTGTGAGAATTTGGGGAAGTTGAATCATTTGGAGGGGCTTCAGTGAGCATGCCGGGACTCGAGGCCAGTAGGAGGAAGTTGCACTAGTTACGCCTGGAGAAGAGGTCAAGCCTGGAGAAGACGCTTTGCCTTAATTGTCATATTACGCACAGCTAAATCCTCTGCGTTCATTTAACTCTGTATAAAAGTGGACCCTAGCGGTTATATTTTTACACTGCAGAGTTGTTAAGACTTTAGTGAACTCCACATTTGAGAGAAACTTCAGCATTGTCAACCAGTGGAATTGAACCACACTACATGGCCTTAAAACCACTGTACCACAAGTTAACACTGAGGGTTTTGCTGTGTGGCATGGCTTTTTGGCATGATGTCAACGTTTTTCAGCCCAAGGACCCCTTAGCTGAGAGAGAGATGAAGTAGGGACCCCCACTACATATTGTATAAAACTGTGTTGCAGATTAAACTTTTTCATATTTCATAGATAGTTGGATTCATGCTAATGTGTATTTTCTGAGATTGAATTATTTTTATTTTATTATTTTAATGAATAAAAGAACATGTATAATATATAAATATATATATAAAATAAATGAAAAAAGTAATTGAATTTCTTTTTGCAATATCCCTTTAACCTTTTAAAGCCTCAATATTTAGTCAACTTGACCGTTGGCTCTGTACTGTACTTCCAGCTCTTTTTCCCTCTACACCTCCGAAAATAGCCGATATACAGCGCACAAGCTGTGTGAGCTTGTAGATCTGGTATTTCCGGTTGATGTTCTCTATCACACCCCCTAGGTTTCCTGGACCCCCTGTTGAAAACCCCTGCTCTACATTGTTGCTGACAAGAAGTAAGCCACGTGTTTCTTGTCAGCAAGCAACCAAGGGGCTAGCATCCAGGTTTTAATTGAGGCTATATATGAAGTGACAGTTCATCTGAATGGCCTGTAGTCTCGCTGTTTCACCCCTGCTGGTGTCAGAAGCAATTAGGCTCTATTCAAGCGGATGGGTTTTTGCCAAACGTTACACTTGATTTTATTACCTTAATAAACATTGTCATAAATACTATACTTCCAGTCGCTAGTTTAAAGTCTTCTTTCAATCACCATGATATGCGTTTTGGTAAATTGTGGTCCCATTTATTTTAAAATTGATGATAAAGTAGGGTATGCTGTAGGAGGGGTGTGGCTACCTTGTGATGATTTTGATTGACAAGCTACACAACCAATAGCATTAATTCCCCACCCCTGCTCTGGTCCCAACCAATTTCGGACCGGATATAGAACGATGGCAGATTTGAAATCGCTGAAAAATAGGCTTCATTTACTGTAGAGTCTATGGGTGTAACGCTGTCCATATTTTTTACAGTCTATGCAAGCAACACACACACCTCTGGGCTCTGGTTGTTTCTTGGCCAGGGGCATCAGCAAGGGGGTACATGAAGGAAAAATGATGAATTCATGTTGATGGTGAACTACGATGAAAAGTCATTCAGGACTCACAGCGTCTCAACAATGAAGAGGAAGGATTTTCGTCTGCCCAGAAAACAAACAGAGGAAGTTGACTATACAGGCTTTCCGCTGGAGCACAGGGGAAGCCTGGCTAGAGGCTACCATAAAAGGAACAGGCCGAGAAGTTTGCCGACAAAAGTAACACACAACACCCTTTGTACATTCTTCTTCCACTGCTCCCCAACCCGTCCCTGGTGTGTCATTAAACACTTCAACAAATGCTGTTTTTAAAACATCCAAACAACTTAGAATAGGATTTCCCTCTATGATCCTATCAGGCATACAGTTCCTTTTTGGTGGTTGGCGGAAGTAGCACTCAGATTTGTTTTAATTCAAGCTGCAATTCCGGAACTTATTTTAAGGAGTAAAATGTTATTTTAAACAATTTGTAGGCCTATGGTACAGTAGATACAATATAACTAGCACTTGATCTGCATTGCCTGAAGCTTCTAAGCCCAATATTTCCCCTGGCCAAGTGGGGATTCCCTCTTGGATGAGCAGTAGTTTGATGCTTGGTCTCTCATGTGAGGGATACCTGTTCAAGTCCCTGATAGGATGTTAAATTTAGCAATAAATTCAGCAAAAAAATACAATACCATTTAGCAATGTAGAAATGACATTAAACCTAATTAATAGATGTATTGATAATGCATTCATGTGTTCATCACTTTAATGTTGCAGCAGGTAGGGCTGATATTTGATTGTACAGTTAGCCTCCTTGAGCTTTTGATTCATTGATTGAATACATTATTTGTCAGAGATTTAAACAGCACTAGGTAACAGTCAGACCTTAAGGCTAAAAGGATAACACAAACTAGAAAAAGTGTTCCTCGGAGCACAGGTCTCCACCAGGTCAGGTAGGTTATTGTGGGCCAACAATGTTCGGAATTCGCCAATCAGGATGGAATATGAAAAATCGGACAGAACCATCTTGATCATGTCAGAATTTTCCCATGTTCTATAGATGGGAGGTACCAGAGTAAATCTACTTACGGTAGTTACTTTCCATCACTGCCCTTTGTATACAAAAGAAATACATGATTTTCTCCTTCAGTAGGCAACTGATAGGCTTTCAGCTGTGGAGGATGAGACTCGAGCAGAGGAAGGAAACTCGGTGTCAGAGTTATTGTTCGGTTTTAAGTGTTTGTCCAGTGCTTTCATTGTTATTCAAGTACATGAGACATGAGGTAATGGGAACCTGCATGGTTCAACACATTAAATGGCGTTCATTCCAATGGAAAGGTTTATACTACAGCTATTGGAAAGGATGACGATGATTGCATGAATAAGCAGAATACGGAAATACTATATCACACTCTCACTATAACTACATACACACGTGCGCGCACGCACGCACACACACACACACACACACACACACACACACACACACACACACACACACACACACACACACACACACACACACACACACACACACACACACACACACACACACACACACACACACACAGGTTATAGTATAGGTGTGTACTATACTTGTGAGGACATCAACATTTTAGGGACAGAGATTTTATTGATGGCATTTTTATTTGTACATTTTGCCATTTTTAACCGTAAGCCGAAATATAGCGGATCTACAAGCTCACAATGCGTCGCAGCGCTTAGATGAGCTATTTTTTGGTGCATGACACAGAGAAACAAATCTGTGATGAATGATCATACATCAGTCCAACCCACACAGTCAGACTTCTCTCTGTATTCATAGATAATAGAATTAGTGCAAAAGCATGTTTCATCTTTTCTGGCTAATTTAATAGTAATAAAACTTCATTTATAGAGCATTTTATGAAAACAAAGTTAAAAAGTAGCTATTTTAAAAAAGACAATCAAATCAAATCAAAAGGACAACACATGTGTACACTGCTTCTGTTATGCTGGTTGGGTGAAATATTTCATTTAGTAAAAACCAAAAAGAAACTAATTCTGTTCTTTGAAGCTGCACTATGTAACTTTGCTCTTCTACCCCGGATTTGAACCCGGTTTTCTGCGCAAGTGCTGAAATTCTTACCATTGAGCTAATGGAGCCTGCCTGCTTGCTATGGGGATAAATTGAAACTTGACCATCAGGTCAAAATTCAAGTCAGATCCTGTGTCTAGGTGAGACATGACCTTTGACACAATTTAAATGTCTCAATAGAAGAGCAGGGAGACAAAATACAACCACCCCAATTGTGTAAGTTATAATGTATTAACATAATCTACAATATAGATTGGACAAAATTAAAATGTATTCATAAAATAAAGTGCTGCTTTAACTTCTTATTTCACAACAGCGCTGGTTCCCCCATCATCATGGTCCCCCATTTGAAAAGATTTTGTGCCAGAGACTCCCATACAAGATATGTGTTAAAATGTTTCACAATTATTCAAACTTTTCCACATTTTCTACAAGATGTCCACTTGTAGATCGGCTATTTTGAAATAGCTGATGCATGTATATAGAGGGTTAAAGTGGTCAACCTGATTGTGATGCTATATTAACTAATATTGCTGGGGACCCCCTGGAATCCACTCAAGGACATGCCCCACTTTGAGGACCACTGCACAACAGAATTTAATTTGAGATTATTGAAAAAGAAAGAAAGAAAGACATTGATTGATTGATTGAATACTTTATTAACAGTTGGCAAAAACAAGGCATGGTAGCACAGATTTATACAAAAGAATGCTAAAAGTATAACCCAGATAAGCCCTCAGTGCTGTTTCCATTAAGGTCCTGTGTATTCAATTCATCAAGACATTTAAAGACAAACTATAATAACAATAATAATTTAAAAAAAAAACACATATACGTGTAATAAGAAAGAAAGATATTTACAGTAGAAGAAAGAAAGATAAAAAGAAAAAACTAAAAAAACAGAAAGAAAAGAATACATTGTAGATGAAAGGAAGATAAATGTGAATTAAGCATGCTTTTTATAAATTGTTTCCATGATTAGAATCAATGCATGAATCAGTGATGATGTTGCGCAAAAGCCACGCAGATGCTGTTCATGAATCCACCGATTCACGTTGCGCACCTCACTAGCCCTGATACATGAGTGTCAGATATTATACGACAGTCATGTATGAACTTCAACCTGGTGTTTGTACTTTCTCCCTTTTTGGTCCATGCATCTACATAAACGTTCATATTTCAAATATAAAGTGCTTACCCCATGGCCACGAATGTTACAATTATGTAAGGGTCCTCAAAATAACCTGTATCTTCCGTATTGTTCGACAAAAAGCATTTTAATCCGATTGGTGGACATTTTCTCCATACGCTTTCAACTACGTGACCCTAGCGGTTGACAGGTATGTTGCACTCTGCTACATTATAACTCTATGAGACAATGGCCACCGATCAGATTAAAATGCTTTTTATTGAACAATATGGAAGATACGGGTACTTCTGAGGACCTGTACATAATAGTAACATCCGTGGCCATGGGGTAAGCACGTTACATTTGAAGTCAGAATGTTTATGTTATATCACTCTTGCTTTTAGTTGATTTTTAAATCTCTGTGTTGTTATTCATGTCCTCACTGTTTTACCTGATTCACTGCCTTTTGCTATTATTTTCATGTTGTTTTATGTTTTTGCTTTTCCTTTTTGCTTTATTGTTAAATTAGTTGTAATTTTTCTGTAATTGTATTCTTGCTATGTAAAGCACTTCGAGCTGCATTTCATGTCATGAAAGGTGCTATACAAATAAAGTGTATTATTGTTATTATTATTATTATTATTATTTAGATGTACGGGGCCGTAAATGGAGAAAGTGCAAACACTATGTTGAAGTTCATCCATGACGGTCATGACAGATGACCGTCTTGGATCCATGGCTAGTTGCGCACCATGCGCGCAGTTGTGACTCTCGGGAAGCGCACAGGTCAGCTGACTCAAATCAAATCGAATCAGAAAAACCAGCATGGCGGCCACCGCACAACAACAGATAACAATTCGGAGCTTTTCGTCGTTTTAACGCCACTTTCGACCGTTTATCACAAACACGTTGGCATGGAACAGTGTAGTATGTGTACCGGTGTGTGTGTGTGGATGTGGTGTGGAGAGAAGCGGACCGAAACTTTAAACTCCGACACGATGTGAAGAACGAATCGTAACGGTTTGCGGCCAGGACTCACATTTGAACGTAAACATCCGTTGCTTCAGGAAAACGTTACCGTTCAACCCGCACAGTGCTTTAAACTGACCTGCTGCTGCTTCTGTGAGGAACTGCATGATGGTGATGATGATGATGATGATGATGATGATATGTCAGAGCTCATTAACTTTACCGTGGCATCTGTGATCTGTCATAAGTTTTGCTTTGTTTAGCGACTGAAGCATCGAGCTGCCATCAGAGAACCGAGTCAACAACATCATCATGGGTTTGGTGAACCTGGTCATTTCCTCCATAGGGAAATGCATCGACCTGATCTCCTTCCTTTTGGATCTAAACTTCGCCATCGTCCACACGTTGATACGGTCCGTCATAGGGCTGATCACGTTCGTCAACAACCTGCCCATGTTGACGGTCCACTGTCTGTTCGACCTGTGGAACCTGTTCCTATTTGGCCTGATGCTGCTGGGCGCGGCCGCGTCCAACCTGGCCCACGGCGCGCTGGCCGTGCTGGGCAGCTGCACGTTGGCCCTGGGAGGGCTGGTGGAGACCCTGAAGATGGCGGGTTACCTGTCCGCGCACCTGTTCCTCCGCGGTAAGGAGCACCTGTGCCGTGCTCTGCTGTCCGTGCTGGAGGGCTGCGACATCGCCGTTAGCCTGGCCGTCTACTTTGTCAACACGGTGATCAACTTTGTGCTCATCGCCGCGCAGAACCTGTGCTCGGCGCTGACCAGCGTGTGGCAGGCCGTGTCCAGCCCGCTGCAGAAGGTCCTAGAACTCACCCTGACCCTCTTGACCTTCCTGTACAGCAGCCTGGTGGGAACCACCAACATCCTGTGCGCCCCCTGCATATTGCTGCTGGACTTCCTGGCCTCGCTGACGCAGATCTTCGTCAGCGTCTTCATCCTGAACGTCTACGGCTTCCTGCTCACCGTCGCCATCGCCGCGGCCGCCACCGCCTACCTGAACCCGGCGACAAGCCGCCAGGTGGCACAGCGGGTGGTGGACTACGTCAACTCTGTCCCTGGCCTGCGCCGGGCGTCCGTGACCCTGCGGCGGGACCTGCGGGACGCCCTGCGGCGTTTGCCCGTCGTCGCGCGGCAGCTCCAGAGACTCCTCCGCCGCCTCTACCTGCTGGAGAGAGGCCTGTGGCGGCGCCTGTCTCACCAGAGCAGCCGCCTGGGCCTGACCATGAGGACCTGGCTCCACGGGCAGAGGGAGGAGGAGGAGGACGAAGGCGACGACAGAGTGGGCGGGGACGGGGACCCGGGAGGAGAAGGGCCACGGAGGGACCCGCCGGACGGCAGAGCAGGGGACGGGGGCGGCCGCCGGGAGCTATTGGACCGCGTCCTCCCCAGCTCCAGCACGGACAGGCCCTTAAAGAAACTGCCCTCGGGCAAAGACGGCGGCGCGGGCAGCAGCGTGCTCCCCACCGCCGACAGCCTGCTGAGCCTCCTGAAGGAGCAGGAGGAGAGGAAGAAGTGCGTGATCTGCCAGGACTGCACCAAGACGGTGGTGCTGCTGCCCTGCAGACACCTGTGTCTGTGCAGAGACTGTACCAACATAGTGCTGAGGCAGCCCCTCTACCAGCAGAACTGTCCTCTGTGCAGACACATGATCCTCAACACCATGGACGTGTACCTCTGAGAACAAGACCAGCGGCCATCGTACCGCAAAGCTCATGAACATGAATGTATGACTCACTGGGGTTCTTCTAGCTATACCGCAGTTATAGTGTTATCGTCTCCTCACTAGTCTACCTGTTTTATCACAACTGAAATGTCTCTCTCATACGGTTTGGTTTTAACCACTTTCAACCTGGCGTCCTCCCTATTTTGGGCATGTATCATATTGTCAAAGATAGCAAATCTACAAGCTTTATAGATTTGTAGATTCACAGAGCTTGTAGATTTGCTATTTTTGCTATTTGTTATACGATTAATTGTATAGGGCTTAAGTGGTTAAAGGGGATAAACCCTGGTCTGATGTTGTAGCTTGTTTTCCAGTTTGGGTTAAAAACTACAGCAGTTACAGTACACCGTGATCAACACAGCTGCAGCTAATCAAGTTAAATGGGTATGTTAATATTTAGGTGTATGCAATCATTGACCCATGGCTGTATCTAACACACCCATTATTAATTGTATTAGCTGTAGCTGTGTTGCTTACATCACAGTCAGGCCAGTCTTATGCAGCCTGCCATGTTTTTACCCTGCTGTAGTTTTTAACCTAAAACTGCAAAACAAAATGATTGGATCAACGCCAAAGAGTGCTTGATCCAATCAGCACCCTTCACAGTAGAAGGGTGCATTTCGTCATTTGTAGTTAGAGAAGCATACAAGTCCTGTCCTTGATGCCGAAATGTTTACTGCAGCCACCGTATGTCTTAAGATACTTTGCCATCAGTGGGCCAAGCAAAGAATAAAACATAACGTCTCTGTCGGGTGGAAACCTCATGTCCAAAACTGTTAGTGTTCAGGATTCAAATTCAAAAGTAGCAGATCCACAAGCTTGAAGCGACGCGTTTTGAGCTTGATACTTTTGTGTGACGCTGTAGTATGATCAAGTAGGGCGTTCATTTATGAAAAGGCACAAAAAAGTTAAAATATGATAAGATGTTTCTGCCCGACAGCAACGATGGCTTCATGTTGCTCAGCGCTCACGTTGACACATCTTTCCGGGGAAAGTACGGAACTGTTGTCAAACAACATATGGCTCGACACCGTTTTGTCAAAGCATAAATTAAGCGTGACACTGTTTTTTATAATATTCCTATACATAGAAGACTCCTGCATGTCCATAGTAAAGCACAATGCCTTGACAAGTAATCGACACAATCAATTCAGCTATGTGACATTCTGTGTAACAGTAGCATTTCATGAATTTATTTAAAAGCAATCCCAAAGGGACTGGGACCTCTTGTTACAGTTAATGCTGTTTCTTAACCCATTCAACTCATTATTTTATACTTTGGGCTATTCAAAAATAGCAGCTCTACAAGCTCATAACGCACCTATGAGCATGTAGATCTGCTATTTTGTTTTTGAAAAATCGTGAAAGTTTGTGCAAATCTTTGAATATATATATGTTTTTTAAAGCGATTTCTTTTTAAATGTACGTTGCTTTAATATCAGTGGTTCTCAAACGTTTTTCATGTCAAGGATCCCCAAGATGACAATGTATTTGTCTGTGGACCGCCCATCTCAAAATATTTTGTTCCAGGGACCCCCCCAGAAGCAAAGATTGTAATTAAAATGTATATTATATATTCAAAGATTTGCACACATTTCAGGATTTGTTTTTCAAAAATAGCAGATCTATATCAGATCTACAAGCTCGTAGCGTGACACAGAGTGCTGCGCTATGAGCTTGTAGATCTGCTATTTTTGATTAGAAAAATAAATCTAAAGTGATTTCTTTAGATTTGTGCGTTCCCGGATTTAATGGGTTAAGAACCTTTTTTTTTCTTTTTTTTTTATAGTGACCGCTTAACCTTCTCTGTAGCTTCACTGCGTAGAGCTTTCATATGGAGGCATGTCAGGAACAAAACATTTGTATAAATATATTTTGTATTTAGGGAAAGTGGTCAATATTTGGCCAGTTGGTCCAAAATGTGTCCATCATAAGTTTATCAGTTCTGTTGAAAGGGCTAATTCTAATATTCCACTACTGACATTTGACAGTCACTACCCAAGGCATTAAAAGTAATGGTTTGCTTTTCCTCAATAATTGTAATAAGTATTTTTTTGGGGCAATGTAAAATGACCATGAACTCATAGGAAGGTCTACATTTCCACAGGTTTGGGCCTAAATGTTAATGATTTGTGTTCATTGATCAATGTTTACAGCACATCATTTGCATCATTACTCATAATACTATACAGTGGGGGTGTTGGAGAATAATTTCTTCAGAAAATGAAAGTGCCATATGTGATATGTTCTATTTTATTTGACTTTTTTTTCTACAAAATGTTGGAATGAATGAAGAAGGGATTTTGGGTTGTAGGTTGTGCTGTTTCTTTTGAATATCCATTATTCCAAATAGTCCCCCTATTACTTGCCTTTAGGTTATCACACTATCCACTTTGTTATAAGACGTTCTGTAAATGTAAAGTTATCATTCTCTTTAGATTATTGGCAGAGAATCCAAACCAAAGGTGAAGTGTTTCGTCTACCCCAACTAACTACTGCTTTTCTCCTAATATGCCCTGTATCATGGTGTATGTAATGGCAATGCTCTGAACCTTTTTTTTTTATTTTTAAAGGTTTGTTTTTGAATTATATTGTTATAGAGACCAGACTGTTTCCAGACCTATTTTCCTCTCAGGTAATCTTAAAGCCTTTCAGAAAATGTCAGTGGCATTCTGAACTGAAGATGCCAGTGGACTGTTTGCATTGCTGAAGAGCCAAGAAAGACATCTGAGTGACTATACAGTTGTTTGAAACGGTGATGGAAATCACAATACAATGTCAGGAATGTGTTTTTGTAAAAAAAAAGAAAAGAAAAGTGTGCTGACCAATCTAAGCACCTAATAAAGGATGTTTAATGAATTACTCTTGTTGCATGGGTTGATGTTGCAAATAGCTATCATGTGGCACATTACACTTTTGTTCCTGTTTCGTGCACCAAAAATAGCAGATCTACAAGCTCACGATGCATCGCAGACTCGCAGTGCATCATGTTGTGAGCTTGTAGGTCTGCTATTATCAGTGTGCGACACAATGTATACCAAGTACACATTGTGTATACAAGTACTAAGTATAAATCAGCCGTCACATAGCCGTCATTAAAGTTGCACTATGTAACTTTCCTTTTCTACCCTGGATTTGAACCTGGTTTCTGCGCAAGTGCTGACATTTTACCATTGAGCTAATAGAGCCTGCCTGCTTGCTCAGGGGATAAGTTGTGCCAGATCCTGTGTCTAGGTGAGACATGACCTTTGACACGATCTAAGTGTTAAAGTAAGTTTTAAAGTTACATAGTGCTGCTTTAATTTGAACAGTTCAAATAGTTCTCATTATACAACATACTAATTTATTAGTATGGTTTCAGTGCCGCTTTAAGTTTTCTTGTAGAATATTCACTTTAATTGAAGTTGGCCAAAGATGAAATAATGTCCAAATTTTTTTTTTGATTATTCATTCATCATATTTTGGGGCATAGCCTTATGTGCCTTGTTCAGAACCAACAGGAAAGTGTTGCATTCTCTTCAGCCTGATTTAGCTCAAATTGCGTTCTTTCATGCTTTGCCATCTCCACTTTGACCAAATTTGGTTTCATTTCTATAACTCTCCATTTCTGACGTACACAAAGAACCCATGAGATTATTTTTATGTGGATGAAGATGTATTTATTTATTTAATACTGTTACTGGACTGTAAATGAGGAAGGAATATGAACCAAGGTACAGCTTCCAATCCCTCATCTGGAAGGAGGGCAGAGAGGTTACGTTGACACAGTTCAGTGTGTGTGTGTGTGTGTGTGTGTGTGTGTGTGAGAGAGAGTTTGGAGACTGTAGGATACAGGGTCAGCGGAACGGGACCCTAACATCCATTTGGGACCACTTCAACCAACTTCTGACTATTCACAGAAGCTTTGTGGTTTTCAGTTCCAGAACGTCCCCCTTCCCAATGCTCTCTCTAAAAATAACCTCAACTTAGCTTGACTTGTCAACGGCTATAATGAAAGAATGCGGTGACTAGCATTACTAGATTATGACCGTTTTGTTTAGAGAATTTAAGATTTAGGCTGATTTGAATTTAAGTAAGGAGACATCCTGTTTGATCCTATCTGTATATTCCTTGTCCTTTATGAAGACTTGTCACTCTACCAAATCACTTAATCGCTTAAGTCCTATCCCCCATTTTATAATTTGGCTATTTGAAATAGCCGATCTACAAGCTCACAACGCGTTGGATCATGATGTGAGCTTGTAGATCTGCTGTTTTTGAAACATTTTGAAATTCGGAGAGAGTAGCAGTTATGATGACACACAGTAAATGGTCCAACAGGCCGGGAATCGAACCTGAGACTTACTGATCAGGGCATTTTGTGCCTATGTGGTATGTGCCCCTAACAACTAGGCTATTAGGATGCGCCTGAAGTTTTTAGGCGCATCCCTAAAACGATTTAGAAAAAATCTTGAAAGATTTTTTAAATGTAATAATTAAATTCCCAAAACTGGGACACCAGAGTTAATGTGGTCGTAACTCGTGAATTCAGCTCCCCGTGAATAGAAGATGTCTGAGGAAGAGCCTTGGTGCTCGAATCGTCACCACTGTAATAACTCAGCTGGTTTGTAGATTTGATATTTTTACATATAGTGAACCTTTTTGATCCAGAACCTGACCCTATATGCGTGTCTTTTGCATTTCTTTCTCGATTCCGTGCCCTGCCCTGGACATCTCCCTAAAGAGCAAAGGGTCATCATCCATTGCCACAACAACTTACACATCTCACCATGAGGTGTTCACAGGTTTGCACTAAACCTAAAAGGCCACAAACTCTACACTGGCTCAGTTAGAGACATTAAAGAACAAAGGATCCTGTGAGTGATTGTGGCCCGCTGACCCGTTAGCCTCAGTCCCAGCGTTGGTGTTTACGTGGCGGGACGTTAATGTCGGACTGCGTTAAGTGAAAAGAGGAAGTTGGATGTCAGGGAAAAGCAGACCAGAGTAAACGAAGAAGACTTTAATACCCCCCGAGAGCCGACCCTGTCGTCTTGACCCCCCCCCCCCCAACCGTTCTGCCCTGAGGCACTGTGGGAAAAAATGACTCAAACCACAACCACAATTTATAGTGCAACAAATACAAATAGCCTACCTTAACTTTCTCAATAAAAACTTTATGAAATACAATAAAAAATCAAGCTGCAGAAAGTGACCTCCAAGTGCAGCAGGAAAAAAAGCTAAACAAAACAAAAGCTCTACTAGTCAGCAAGGTATGGCCTAAAATCCATACCAAAGTGCTAATTCATACCTTCTACCTTCTATAGGGCATAGCAGTGGCGGCCATTTTGTGGTGCCACAGATTGAAAACCCATTAATTTCCCCCACAGAGATTTCCGAAAATATTTATATTAATACTTTTAAGCCTGGAACCAAGCCATCCAAGCTCCTGGTGAATGATGACCACAAAACATTAGATTTTCTGTCAAAAGATATTTGAATATTTAATTATATCATACTATATTTAATAAATACCCTTTTTTTGCGGTTTTCAAATTTTGTTTTGACACAGAATCAAATGTTTTATGGCCATGATTCACCAGGAGCCTGGATGGGTTGGTTCCAGGCTAAAAATAATATAGTATGTAAATATTTTCGGAAATCTCTATGGGAAAAATGAATGGGTCGTCTATCTGTGGCACCACAAAATGGCCACCACTGCTATGCCCTATACTGTTTTCTGTAATGTTTATGCTTATATCACCCACCCTTTCCCCTTCCCTTCTCCATGTTCTGTGATTATCATACTTTCTCTGTTATTCTTTCTCTATCGCTCGATCGCTCTGTTTCATCCAGTTTGATTGAGGAATGCTCCCGTTGTTCCTGATAACCGGACATCACACGACCGGCCTGGCGTGACATGTCGTTGCCTCCGTAGTTAACTCAGCGACATCCTGATAACCTCACGGTTCACACCAGATAGAAGAAGGTGATGAGAAGAAAGACATACTGAAGTGATGTGAGGAGGCAAAGAGATTTAGGGTGGGGTCTTAGAGGAGGCTGACATAGAGCAGAGGTTCCCAAACCTTTCAGCTCGGGGCCCAAAAGCTAAATGTGGTTTCTCCCTGGGACCCAAACTTAGAAAAACATGTGAAGAATTACCCACGTACGCCCCATTTAATAGTGATTGACTATGTTCACCATGTCTTTAAAAAAGAACATGTTTTTGATTTCTTGAACATTTCTGAGATTCGTTTGAAAAAAGTTTCATTAAGAATTAGGAAACGTATACTTGTGACCCATAAAAATGTGCACCGCAGCCCAAAAAATGGGTCCCGACCCATTGTTTGTGAAACACTGACATAAGAGATCATTACCAGTGACCTCAAGCCAGCGCTGACAGGCAATTTAAAAGCTAACAGTGATATGCTTGAATAAAAGCCAGTGTGTCGCCCTGCTGTGTGCTGATGATTAAAGCCGGTGCCTCCTGATGATGGCTCCACCAAAAATGGGATGATAGCCATCAGGGCAGAGGTCACAGGTCACGGGTCATAATGGCTCCTTGGTACTTGACCCTTCACCCTCCAGTCTGAGAGAGAGAGAGAGAGGGGGGAGGGGGAGTAAAAGGTCTGGCATGAAACGTACCACTGTTCCTGCACAAAAGAAGTGTCATCTTTGGAATGTTGGTCGCTGTGACACTGCTGTGTGAACCCATTGAGAGGAGGGGTCGATGCTGCTAGACCATGGAGGGGCCGAGGACGAGGAGGGAGATAGAAGACAATTAAAAGTTGAAACAATGCCTGGGACTGGCCCCACAGGAAGTATGTGTCATGCACAGATACATTCTTGTCAATTTTTCCCCCCAGATATATGAACTTATGTGGTCAGCCAGTTGCAGAGAGGAGGGAAATCAAACATGGTTCCAAATACGAGCAACAGTCCCCAGAGAGAGAGAGAGTGTGTGTGTGTGTGTGTGTGTGTGTGTGTGTGTGTGTGTGTGTGTGTGTGTGTGTGTGAACCCGAACCACTAGTGGTGGACGTGACAAAGCCAATGTTGACATGTTGTGGCTGTCAGGCTGAAGAAGAGTGAGGGCCTTTCTTGACCTGGCCCTCTGCCTGGCTCACAGCTCCTCCATACAGCTCTGCTCAGAGAGGGAATGGCTGGTTGCATTATTTCATTCACATTTCACACACTGACAGTGGTGTAAAGTAACTAAGTGCATTTACTCAAGTACTGTACTTAAGGGTTAGGGTTAATTTTGAGGTATTTTTACTTACTGGAGTATTTCCAATCTTTTCTACTCCACTACATCTCAGAGGCAAATATTCTACTTTCACTCCACTACAATTATTTGAAAACTTTAGTCACTAGTTACTTTGTAGATTTGATTATTATTACAAAACATACATTAACCACTTCAACCCTATATAGCCTACTTTTGAAAATAGACGATCTACAAACTCACTTGTAGATCTGCTATTTTCAAAGGAATTTTATACATTTGAAAACTTGAGAAATTAAACCTTCTGCATAATGAGTCATTTTACTCTTGGTACTTATAAGTATATATTGATGCCAATACTGTTGTACTTGTACTTTGAAAACCGAACTTGTAGCCTACTTGTAACAGAATATTTCTAAAATAGGGTATTGATGCTTTTACTTAAGTACAAAATGTGAGTACTTCTTCCATCACTGCTCTACTCAGAGAAGGAATGGATGGTTGCATAATTTCATTCACATTTCACACACAGATCAATCTGGAGGTCATTATGTGGATACATTCTATTAGTGTTTTAGTCAATAACACCATGTTAGCTCTCATGTCTCCATACACCCAAGTGCAATGCAAGTAGGGCTCTTTAACAGTTAGAACCATATGTCTGCAGACTAATATATATATACATATAGCTACCATGTCAGTGTCACTGAGTAAAAAACAAAATACCAAAGTAAGGACATGTTGAATCAATATGCTACTAAGTACATGAATGATCTGAAGAAACTAAATCCAAATTGTCTGTATAATGAATCTGTACAACTAAAGGCACCTTATGGCAGATCATTCATTTGGTAATTAACATGACAGATCGAGCCCACACAATCATAACCATGATGATCATAACCACAAGTTGTACCACTGCACTTCTGTTTAGTTCACACACACACACACACACACACACACACACACACACACACACACACACACACACACACACACACACACACACACACACACACACACACACACACACACACACACACACACACACACACACACACACCTCATTTGTAGATATTCCCATCTCTGACTACAACATAATTGAGTGATGCAATGCTGCTCTCTTGTGGACAAAGTAATAATTCAAAGGCATAATAATGAGCCATGTAGGAGCAGGCTTTATTTTAGACACCCTCTTACCAAAGAATGGCTGTGATATTACATGACCTCCCAGGTAGCAGACTCATCGCGGCGGCATTAAAAGCTGTAGCACTGTATGTACTGTGTACTCACTCAATAATTAATTACTGCGACTTGGGGCCAGCTATTGTCATCTAGTTTCATATCCACTTGAAGGTTCTGGCATGAAACATGTTTAGCTAGTTCCAAATTTGGAACCACATGATCTGATGCTGTAAAGTTTTATTTTCAAATAAATACTGGTAGGCCAACCAGTGTCTCCAGATGGGAGACACTTAAGTATATAGCCTACATCATCAGTGATTCTCAGTTTGGTATGTTTTTGGCCACAGACCCCCATAACTCTGTGTACAAATAGAACCAAAATGATTTGGTTCCATTTGTACACTCAGAGTCAGACCTGCAAGGGCCCATTTGGTTCCTCACTAACACTAATTTAGCAGGGACTGGGGACCCCCTGACCCCTTCAAGGACCCCTCTTTGAGAACCACTGGCCTAAATCTGGACTTGCGGCTGCTCCATCATACCAAACATATAATCAATGACATATACAAATAGTTTTTATTGAATGGTGTTTTCATGTCTTTGTAAGTCAAGGAAGTATTTAATTATGCTTTTGAAAGCCTACGTTCCAAATAAAACAAAAGTAAACCAAATACAAAACATTTATTGCATGTTTTGTTTAATCAACCATTCGGCATTCAACAAAGACAATTCGCCTTAAAAAACAAAACAAAAACAAATGGATGAAGAATACAAGTGCTTAAGGACTTTTTGCTGTACTGTTTAAGAATAACACTAGTACTGCAGTGAAGTCATTTGAGCCTGAAACAGGACTGGATTCCGTTCTCTTTAAGCTCAGTTTATTCACAAACAGGATTTTATTCTCGATGTAAATACTGACAACCAAGCCACGTGGCTCCAAACCAAATTAATGTTTGGTTTTCTATTCAGCAATTTGAAAGCTTTGGGATTGTGTGTCATTTACAAAGCAACCCTAGATTAGACACAGCATCACTTGCTTCATTATCTGTACATAACATTGCATAGCAATAATGCTCTGATGTTAAATGACCAATCATTGCTGTTGGGTAGAAACCTTATATGTCCATATTTCATAAGTTTATGTCCTTCTCCCCATAAATTAATGCCCTTTTTATACTTCATGTGACAGTGTCACACAAAGGTAATGAAAATAGCCCATCTACAAGCTCAACACGTCCCATGACAACAATCTATTTTCAAAATAGGTATCCCAGGTTGAAAATGGTTAAATCTGCCTGTGGTTCTAATACATATTTAACCAATGATAAGTATTAACAAGAGTTTTAGACTAAGTAATAACTTGGATCCATTGGAACACAGGTTTGTTTGTCTCCATTTCCTGTTTTTGACATACAAGGTTTCTACCCCCCAGCGAAGAAATGAAGTTTTAGAAGTGATATTTGACAGCAGTAGAACCCTCTGACATCATCCACCAACATGAACCATCCTGGAAACTGTATGCATCTTCTAGACCAGCAGAACAAACTACATTTGAACTGGGAACCTTGGTTTACTGTTTGTTTTGTGTGTTTTTTTTTAACTTCAGCAACAAATGCAATGGCAACGTTACAACTGTGGGTCCCCAGAGTGGCCAATATTGACGGTAGACCGTTCATGAACCCTTAAAGGAGTAGTTCACCCAAAAGATTACTTATTTTCTAACAATTGTACACCCCATGAAGCCTTGAATTCATGGATACATTTTCTTTTGTCACAGGAAGATGCTTATGTATCCGGTAGGAGACACAAAGTAGACTCTTTGTGTATCCTACCAGAAATACACCCGGTCATCAAATTATTGGCTAAGGAATGCGACAAAGACAAAAAAATCTCCATGAATTCAAGGCTTCATGGGGTGTGTAATTGATAGAAAATAAGTAATTTTTTAGGTGAACTACTCCTTCAGGGTCAATTTACGCTTTGCGCGGCAAGTGTCGAACGACGCATCGTGCGATGAAATTGACGTCAAAACCACAACATTTGTTGTGGAAGACCTTCTCAGAGGGTGTCGCGTACCTCTGGAAAAAGGAATGGTCCAAGATGCTTTATAAAATGTTGCATACTCTATTGATTGGGAAGATGATGTAAGCTTGGTTACAGAGATGCACGGGACAATCACTTCCTTGTTTACATTTTGTAGCGATGATGTCCGTGAGTCGCAGAGAATATGAACACTCAAAACTTTGTAAACATGTAGTGTAATGCGCCATTTGACACTTGTCGTTTAAACATAAATTGACCTTTACAGAGATATGTATGCAAAAAAAGAAAAGAAACATTTTCAATGTTCCACATGGATCTAAACCATCATCTATCAGACTATCATGCTGACTCCCAACCTGGGGCTCTGGACCCCCAGCGGGGCCCTCTAGAGATGACATGTTCAGACATGAGTCTCTAATTGATTGGAACCATTGAGTCCTAAATGGAGCAAGGCACCAACACTTCATGGGTTGGGGGTTCTACTGTACCGTGCAGCTCAGCTGGCGATGTGAGCGCCTTGCTCGAGCCTCGAAGCCCCCACAGAGGAATAGAACCCACAACCCTGCCGGTGTTCGTGCAGGAGGAAGGTGCAGGGTTCTGAAGCGGCGTTCTGTCGATGCGAGTAGCAGAGAGGAGGAGACGTACTCCTACTCTCCCAACTCCAGCTCCTCTAACTCCTTCAACAGCTGCTCCTCTTTCTGCATCTTCTCCAACTGGGGAGGAGAAACCCACATGGATTAAAGCAAAATAAATTCTCACAACTGAAATGTTGTGTTGGCCAAGTCATAATCTGCGATTGAAGGATTGCATGAAGGATTGAGGCTTTAACCATAGCTTTTATGAAACATCTGAGATTATTAGAGTTTTCAGGAATTTTGAGCATATATTCTGCTAGCTTGACAACTTCAAATACTCTAATCCAACGTGTTGTAAGCTTGCAGATAGCCTATTTTCGGTGCATGACATGCTTCCATCGAAGACATGCTGGCTACTATGGAATCCAAATGACTGACATCAGTTGTGGTGAGTGAGAACTTTAATCCATGAACCCATTGGTCATGAGAGGGAATTAAGCCCAGAACATTGTGTTCAGGTCTTTTCCCACAACAAAACACACTGACCTGGTTTTTCTGCATGGGTTTACCAGAGGCCTGCAGCTCCTTCAACTCCTCAATGGCTCTCAGCTTCTGCAGGTCAGAAAACAGAAGACTGCAATGTAGGGCTTTGGCAATTCATATAATTGTCGGTTTAATTACAATTTTGGCTTCGAACAATCATGAAAACAATATAATGGAGATAAAACGATTGTTGTGCTGCTGCTGGATTCTGTATCACTCTCAAGTGGCTTTGTGTTATAAATCCAGTGCAGCCGTTCCTTTACAGCGGTGCGCTCTTACCCTTCCCTAAATACCTAAACTCACTCACTCCTGTTCCTGACATACTGTAGTGTAGGGCATACAGCGACACAAGCAAGAGAAAACGTGATTAAAAAGGGCATTTGTTTCTGTCTAACCTGACATACTGTAGTGCAGGGCAAACAGAGACACAAGAAAGAAAATGTGATCAAAAAGGGCATTTGTTTCTGTCTAACCACCTGGCACAGTCTTACTGCTCACCTTCTTTACGTTCTTAATCTTCTTGTCTGTCTCCAGGTCACCAGACGTGGGTGCTGCTGATTGGCTGTTTGTGGCGGCGGGGGCGGGGTTAGAGGGAGGCTCTGGGGCTTCTACCTTTGCATCCTAAAACATTAAACATTATTTTTCTGATTCCTACTGTCTGTCAATCATAATTTCTTTATCACATACCCAGAGCCTTATTTATAGACAGAAATTGCATTTGTTCACTCTTGAAGACCTGTCTAGAGTGTATCCCGTACGCACTGTAGGAGTTATTCCTGCCTCAGTTGTGTATATATATGTATTGTGTGTATACTGTATGTCTCTACAGTGTATACTGTATAATTGAGTGTGACCTGTCGAGCAGCTTTCCTGGCCTCTCGTTTCTTCTGGTTCTTCAGAGCAGCTTTAGAAAGTTGTTTATCTCCAGCCGCTCCACCACGCATGTTCTGAGGGGGCTCCTCCTCATGCTGAGAGAGAGACACACAACGAAATATACACACACAGCAACAAGTCAGTTATTTGCCACACAAATGATGTTTGAGGGACAACAGGGTGTAGGATACAGGACAAAGATAAAGTGTAAGGATCGGACGATATGAAAATTACGTGTCATGATTATTGTGGCGAAGATTATTGCGGTTAGCGATATTATTGCGATTATGAAATTATGCTTCAAACTTTAAATGCCACTTTTGTTAACCACTTGAATCCCCAGCATCCCTATTCTGGGGGGAGCATTCGCCAAAAATAGCCGATCTACAAGCTCGCAACGCTTTGCAAGCTTTTAGATGTGCTATTTTTGGCGAATCGGTTTGTGTAGAGTAAAATAAGAGTGCCTCTTTACACTTCCGTTTTAAGTTTTAAGAGGGTTTAAGTGGTACTGAATTTACAGCTCAACAAAAGCGAATTCATCCTAGTGTATGACAGAGGACAATTTCACAATAAATTAAAATCTCCACAATACGATTGTGATCGTTTTTTTATCACGATAAACGATAATAACGATTATCATCCCATCCCTAATAAAGTGTCTAGGATGTGATAAGGCCAGGTTGTGGGAAAGGGCACACGTGTACGGTGTTATAAACCAACAACACTATCAGTTTATGCTCCATTCATCTCCCTACCCTCCTCACCAGTTTGGAGCTGGCAGAGGCTGGTTGGTTGCGTAGTGCTGGTGGCCTGTAGGCCTGTGCTGGTTTGGCCTCGGTGCTGCCCAGGTCACTGGGGGCGGCTTGGTACTTGACCGGCCGTGCAGGGAACACGTCTTCTGGGAAGGACTGCCACAGAACCTGCCACAACTCTGCACCTTGTGGGGTTTCCTGGAAACACCACAAAACCTCTTTTACACAGAATCCTTCAACTCTTCTAGAATAATCTACTAATGAACATGAAAACCTTGGGCACAAAGAGTTTGTAAAACACTGCTCTAGAGAAAACAAAAATGCTGTGGAAACCTGTCATTGCATACATTTAAATGCATTATTATTTAACATTTAAACGTATTACTATTGGTGTTAGTTATTGTTACCTGCTGGTAAAGAACAGAGCCGGTGTAGTGCCAGATCTTGTAACCATTAGAGACACGTAACCGTGGAGCGCAGGTTGCCGTGACAACATGCTCGCCGTCTGGGCACCAGGAGAAGAAGGTACAGTCTGGAGCCTGGGGCTTAGAAACCTGCGTACAGCAATACATACATGATATTACTGCATACATCAATACAAACAGCACATGACATTATAGACCTGTATATACATTATTATGTACTGTACATATTATACACCTACATACATCAATACATACTTAATACTGTATACATCAATACATACAGTACAGTACATGATATATTACTTAGAAACCTGCATACATAAATGCATACAGTACATGATATTACTGCAGTGCATACCAGGGTTTCCACTAGTGAATTTTTGGCCCGGCCACCAAGACCGACAGGATTATATTTTGATTATGGTTCGAGTGAACTGCTTGCGCGACTCCATCGCACAGTATAAACAAACTAAAATGTTATGTTTTGGGCTTTACATCTCATTTAACCTTTATAGTGCGTACCAAAAGATCCTGAAGGGGGCGTCAACAAGTGTCATTTGGAGCGGCGGACATCTTGGTGGGGGATAAACAGGTTGACTTAACATTGACCCCCACCAGTATGTCTGCAGCTACTATGCCACACCCCCCATGGTGACGACACGTTGCCAAGCACTATATGCAAAATCTGCAGCTTTTGCTTTGTTTTGTTAATGTTGATGGCAGGAAGGTTGAAGGAAGGTTGACTACTTGCCTTCATGTGTCACCAACTTTCACCACTTTATCCATTGCAGACTGCTTGCTTGTATAATATCCACGACCCATACAAGTTCGGGTCCCTGTTTTATTATCGTCAATTGGGTCCACTTGGTTCAGATTCTATTACCTCAGGACCCTGGTACTGTTTATCATGTGTAACACCCGAGCGAACCAAGTAGACCAGTACTCAGCGCTGATTAGGAGGAGCCGCAGCTGTGTAAAGCTTGATTTGTGCTTCACCGTATGGCAGTGTTGCTGCGTATCGAAAATACCAGACATACAAGCTCACAACGTGGCGTGTTGCGACGTGTTCTTACTTTATCCAAATAATAATGATAATAACAGGCTTAAATGATAAAATAGCCTAATAACAGCATTTGCCCAATCAGCCATGGTGGCCGGTTATGTTTATAATTAACGGCCAATTAAACATTTTATCGGTCCATGGAAACCTTGTTGCATGTACATTAATACATACAGTAAATGACTATAGAAACCTGCATACATCAATACATACATGACATTAGACAGGTTGTCTGTGCTTTGTCACTAGACAGTCTGTCTTCCTCACCTGTTTGTATTTCTTGACATCCCAAACCTCCATCTGTCCTCTCAAGTTCCCAAACCCAGCTAACACCAAGATATGACCCTGAGGACTGGACACAAACAACAACACCTTCAATAGTAAGAATAAAGGCCGTTTCAGATGGGGAGCGATTGACACGCCTGGTAATTAATTTTGAATGAGAGGCGGGTGAGTAGTTGTGACGCTCAGAGAATTTGAAGGGCGGAGAGGTACGTGGGCGCGGTCCCGTGAAATTCTTGCGCTTGTTTCATACACATGGGCGACAAGAGCAGGATTGTGGTCTGCTTTTTTCCCCATGCTACGCGTGTGTTTGTGTCTGCACATGAGGGGCACACCGCGATCCCGCTGATCCAAGCGAGAACGTCAATCACTCCCCATCTGAAACGGCCTTAACACATTCCCTGCCATTGACGGAGATCTCCGGATGAATTAATTAATTAATACCTGGCAGAGAATGTGATAACTCATTCCCTGCCAAGGATGACTTTTACGACTTTTTGTGTTTTATAAAAGATCGCACTGTTCTCTGTCACCCGAGTGATCAGTTTAACTTTCCACTCACCCGGAAATAACGTCATCCGAAGATTTCCGCCTCCATCCACTTCCTGTTTAACTTTTTCATTAAAACGGCTCTATCATCAGTTGACTGTTTTTGGCCTGGATTTCGCGAGACATGTTATTTTCAATATGCTACTAAAGAGAAGGGGCCGATCACGTGTGGAATGTTTGTTTTCTGGGCGATGCACACGGATACCGGGTGTGTTTACTAACGGTCAGACAAGCGAATTAGTTAAGAATGAAGAAAAAGAAGACAAAGAAAAAAGAGGAAGACAGGAGGGGGCGTTTAATTTTCTCACCTGTAGTAGGCAGCGTTTCTGGATCCGGTGCCGAAGTCAAACACAGGTTCACATTTGAGGTTATAGACGGTGGCCTTGGCAGGCATGAAACCATAAACCACACAGAACTCTGAAGAGTTAGGATGCCACACCACGTCATATATAGGACCGTTCTTAGCTGTAGGATGGAGACACACACACACATAGTAAACAATGACAATAGAACACTAGTAATGATAATAGTTGTGACATAGCTATACTATAAAAGCAGCTGTAAAGTAATAAGAATCAAAAACACAGCACACATGGTTACAGGACTCAACAGAGGAAATATTAGTACTAAACTTTAATTAGTTCAACTAGTATTAGTGGACACATCTATGTAGTCCATTAAAGTGTAATTGTGCATACTGACATAGTTGGTAACAATTGTCTTGATAATATTGGCTCTCTTCGACTACGAATGTTAACCCAGAACCTTCCCCAACCTGAAACTGTCCAGAACCCGTAAACCCAGAACCTTCCCCAACCTGAAGCTGTCCAGAACCCGTAAACCCAGAACCTTCCCCAACCTGAAACTGTCCAGAACCCGTAAACCCAGAACCTTCCCCAACCTGAAACTGTCCAGAACCTGTAAAGTTCAGATTGTTTTTTGTTTGTTTACGTTTTTCATTATAACCAGAACCACTTCAGAAGGGGTAGACAACGTAATTAAAAAGAGCTTACAACGTGTCACAATTATGAGCTTGTAGTTTCCCAGAACTCAGGGTTAGTACTACGTAACTCCTGAGCAGGGCTTAAATTAGGTTCTGAGAACCTTATCTGAAACCGAGCATGGAAACGGATCCGGAATCTGTGAAATGTGTTTCATGGCACGGTTCATGAGCGTTGCGCATGGTACATGCGCAGAGCAAGTACTGTCAGGAAACTCAATGCAGTTGCTGCTGGCTGACCATTGGCCGGTCTCAGCTCCATGCATCTATTCTCAACCAATCACAGTCACTTCATAATAGAGCACCCTATTTAAACCACCACCCCAGCTACCACCTGTCATTTTGGATGTACTTTTATGTACTATGGGGTTCGGAGTAGAAGGTAGCACGGGTCCAAAAAATGGGATCCGAACCGAAACGGACCCGTGGATAATTGGACCGGTCCGAACGGAACCGAGAAAATATTCTAAATTACTGGACCTGGTCCGAAACGGACCTGTGCTAGGTGGACCCGGCCCGAAAAGGGACCGAGGCAAACTGGACCCGTTCTGGTCAGACCCGGTCTGACCGGGTCTCTAGGCCCGTACTGGACCCGGAGCTCATTTATAGCTAAAATCACCGTGGTATTCAGATTAGCCATGTGTGTCAGTCAGCTCCTGCTCCCCCCCCCCGCCCCAACAGAGTAATCACAGACAGGCTGCGTCGCGTGCATTCTGCTCTGTGTTGCAGACAGACAGACAGACAACATTTCGCCGACTTTATACCGTCTGTCCCCGCAGATTATGTCCATAAACATAAAAAACCTCCATGGTGTTACTACGCACTACGCAGGTCGCAGGGTAGCAGCCCGGAAGACTCGGCCCAAAACACACTCGTCCCCATTTTCTTGTATTTGTTTTACTGAGGATAAGGTTAGAAATAAGTTTAGGTTTAGGCATAGTTTTACTGAGGTTAAGTTTAGGAATAACGTTTGATTTTGGCACCGTTTTAATGAGGTTACGTTTAGGATTAAGGTTAGGTTTAGGCATAGTTTACTGAGGTTACGTTTAAGAATACCAGGTGAATACAGCCGGATTTGCCCCGGGGTAGTCTGGGAGGCTTCGGCTCAAAGCCTGTACAGCAGGGGCGAGGCCACTGCGTTCTAACTGCGTTCTAAATCAACAGCCAATGAAGAAAAGGGGGCGGGATCCACATGCAGTGGGTGTTGCATGTAAATGGCAGCGACGGGAAGCAATTTCCCCTTGAGAAATTGCAGCCGCCATTGTTGTGTACTGCTGTTTTGCCTCTCGTCGGACTTTTTAGACGAGTTGCACAGCTCTCAGACCGGTAAGAGGCGTGTCCGCTCAGATTCTGAGCGTAAGTTACATCCCGCCCACAAATACCAGGGCTCTGGCCCAGAAGTTCCTCGCCCCTCCTGGCGAAAACTTCTGGGAACTCAGATTAGCCCCGGGGTGACTGTGTTTTGGGGCGACTGCAGTGCAGTGCGCATGAGATTGGCTGCGTTTCAATCGGCTGTTAACATTACACTATGAGAGAACAGGCGATATGGATTTGGGAGCGTAATTATAACGCATTGGTCTAATTTTAAAACCAAAGGTAAAAGAGATTACGGTAATATAATAATAATAATACAAAGCTGGTCGTCGGGTCCTCACGGGTCCACACGGGTCCATCCATTTCAAATGGATCCGACCACGACCGTGGCAATAGGAACTGATCCGACCCATGCCCGAGGTACATGTCAATATTTTGGCCCCGAACCGGCTCAGTTCTCGGTTCGGGGCTCGGGTCTTCGGTTCCGGGTGGACCCGTGCTACGCTCTAGTTCGGAGTCCCTATTGGTAACAAGATGTAATGTGCTTTCTCTGAGTGCCTAAAAGTAGATCCAATGAATCGCCAAACCAATAATAAATATATTGTTCATTTTATATTCAATACAAAATGATATAGATTGAATCCATTCATGAGTTGTCTTGACTGAAACTTAGTTTATGTCACCCAAGCTGTGCTACTCTTACGCTTGACTTGGCGGTGCTTGGAATCAAATCTAGAACCTTGTGGTCCAAACAGCTAGCTCTCTACTGAGTTTAATGTGTGTGTGTGTGTGTGTGTGTGTGTGTGTGAGTTTAATGTGTGCATTAAAGTGTAGTAGTGTGTACTAACGTAGTTGGACCACAGCACTCTCTCCATTAACAGCCACGTAGTGCAGACCCTGCTCTCCGTAGTACGATGCTCCAGTCTTATCAACCTCAGTGCTCGTTGACACCAACACCGCTGATGCTGCAACACACACACACACACATTTGTATTACTATACTTGTGAGGAAAAATGTAGGATGCCATTGAAAATTGCAGAAAAGTTCCCAAAAAAATGCCGATCTACAAGCTGGCAGATCGGTTATTTTTGGTGAACGACACCGGCGCAGAACTAATTATACAGGAATAACTGTAACCCAAACTCCTAAACCTAACCTCTAAAGGTCGAATCCTAACCCTGACCCAAACCTGAAATCTTTCCCAATTGTAAACCCAACTATAAAAATAAATTGAATCAATAAATCAATCATTTTTCTTGTGAGGACCAGAGAAATGGACCTCACAATGTCCATTTCTCAAATTCTACTATACTTGTGGGGACATGGCTGAAGGCATGTTACCTCCGCCTGGCAGAGATAACAAAATGTCAGCAACTTAAGTGCTGTTCACACTGAGCACTTTAACTATAACGATAAATATAATAACTATATCGGTCACCATCTTCTTTGTTATAGTTTTGGTGTGATTTTTTAAAACTATATCTTTACAGTTATAGTTATAGTGCTTGGTGTAATGACACAATTATATCTCAAGTACAAATTGGAAAATTGAATTAAATATGAGTAATAACGGACAATCGAGAACCAAACCAAAGTAATACAATAAATAACATAAAATTAAGCTTAAATTCTGGCACTAGACATCTGCACTGAGCCTCTGAGTGAGTCAACATTATGTACAGTCTAACAAATATAAAAACTGCATTTTATAGTAGTGAAAATATTCCTTGTACTGCAGTTCTATGTGATGTAGGTTTGTACTGGAACAATCATGTGTGAATATTATCTTTTAAACCTTTAAGACCTGAGGCGATTCTTTAAAAAAAAACTTTTTTTTTGTTTTCTTTTGAAAAAAATCAAAACATTTTTTTTCAAGATTTTTCAAAAATAGCAGATCTACAAGCTCGTATGATGATCAGATCTACTGAGCTTGTATATCTGCTATTTTTGAATAGCCAAAGACATCTAAAGTGACACAGATGCGTTCCAGGTATCAATGGGTTAAACATGAACCTTTTTTATTCCACAGCATGGACACTCTGTCTCCTTTGAAGAAGCTCTTGTTGGCCAGGGCGGCAGACGGACCCCCAAAATTGGGGTACTGATAGAGACGCACGAAGGATGGGGAGCCCTTCACACCTGGAACATACACCGCCACCTACAGGACACAACACCACATTACATCACTTCACACAGTTGCAATTAGGGCTGTCACGACTGATTGTCATACAAATATAATTGCGAGCAGGCGATTATAATGCAATAATTGTGACAGGCCTAGTTTACAATACATGTTGTCCTACCTTACTGGGATGTCCTCCTGGCGACAGAACAAAGTCAGACACCTTCTGCATGTGAAGCTTGTTGGCGATGGTGTCTGAGAACACAGGTAGAAACAGTCACTGTTACAATACAATTACAATGGTCTTTTTTATGTTATTAGTATTAAATGAATAATTACAATTTAGGCATTTAGCAGACACTGTTAGCCAGAGCGACTTACAATAAACAAGGTAAATAATCACATAAATAGAATGCAGAGAGAACAGTACATAGTGCCTCTCAAGAAAATAGGATACAATGAACCTAGCATTTGTCTAAACCACATGCTATCTAAATAACATTCTGTGCATTGAAACTATAAGACACCAGGTAAACAGTGACCCTAGAATCTGTCTAAATAACCTGCTATCTAAATCACAATCTTAACTCTATCTACATCAAATTCTTAACATTTTGTGGTCGGGAAAAACAGAAGGAAACAAAAGACATGGGAACGAGTGACCCAAGATATGTCTGCATAGTAGCCAATAGCCATATCTTGGTCAGTTGCTGGCATAATATGAAGAGAAGGTGGCAAGAAGGGGTACAGGGAGAGTGAAATTAATAATACATTACACAGCACTTTGCAGAGCTTTACATACGAGTATATTAGTTAGGGCTGAGCCAAAGATTTTGGTGATCAGACTGGGATTGGGACTCAGATCCCAGATTCAAATGTATATTATAATCCATGATGAAGAGACATAGAAACTTATTTTATTCATACATAATGTATGGTATTTTATTTACAGTATATAATAGTATTTTATTTATGTACAGTCTTGTATAGGTGTATCAATACAGCACTAGGTTGTCTCTTACTGAAGTCATTGTTCTCAAAGAAGTGAAGTTCATTGTTGACGCTCCGCACAGCGATCTTCTCATCATCTGACCAACTGGGACACCTGAGAAAATAACACACCATACAATAACACACCGTACAATGACATACCATAGACACATCATACAATAACACTCCAGTGAGACACCATACAGTAATAACACACATACAATAATAACACCCCATATAATAACACCCCATTAAAATAACAACATGCTATAGCACACCATACAATAGCATAACGTCTCTGTCGGGTGGAAACCTCATATGTCCAAAACTGTCCAAAAATCCAAAAGTAGCAAAAGTAGCAGATTGAAAAGCTCCATTTCAAGCTTATATCTGCTACTGTTGATGCATTTATGTGACGCTGTAGTATGATCAAGTAGGGTGTTAATTTAGGAAAAAACATCAGAAGTTAGAATATGGAGATAGGATTGTTTTTTTTAATCTCTGGCTATTTGAACATCTTCGGCTTCGGAAAGGCTTTCCGAACTATAGATCAGATAGTCAGGACATCTGGAGGTGCACAGGTTTCCGAGGAAATGTTCTGAGACCTTTTCTGAAGAAAGGTTCAGACGTCCGAAGGAGTATGCATTGCGCTTTATTGTATATAAGGAGGTTCCAGTTCTTAAAGTAGCCATTGATTTTGTTCTGGCCCATCATCTAATGACTTACAAAGAAACTGTCCCGAGGTCAAACTTACTGCCATAGTACACACCATACAAAAACACACACCACAACACATGTGACATCACAGTCAACATGATCAGTGTGTTCTCACCATAAATCAACCTTCTTCTGATAAAGAGCCTTCAGGTTGCTGCCTGTCTGCAGGTCCCACAGCTGAAGGTTAGGGTCCCCCTGCACACTCTCCTGGCTCTCTGACACACACACACACACACACACACACACACACACACACACACACACACACACACACACACACAATGTATACTGGGTGTTGTCTTCATAGTCATTATGAAAGAAACTGGTTTGTGGTTTCACAAGCCAGTATGAAACCACAAACCAGTAGGGTGTGTTGGTAACCGAAACGCTCACCCCAAAACACACTCGCCCCCATTTAAAATGTTCTTGTATTCGTTTTAAGGTTAAGAATAAGGTTAGGTTTAGGCATAGTCTTTACTAAGGTTACGTTTAGGAATAAGGTTAGGTTTAGGCATAGTTTTACTGAGGTTACGTTTAGGAATAAGGTTAGGTTTAGGCATAGTTTTACTGAGGTTACGTTTAGGAATAAGGTTAGGTTTAGGCATAATTTTACTGAGGTTACATTAAGGAATAAGGTTAGGTTTAGGCATAACTGAGGTTACATTTAGGAATGCCTAGTGGCGACCGTTCCGAGGCCGCCGGATTTGACCCGGGGCGAGCGTGTTTTAGGGCGAGCATTCTTGTATTCAGTGTGACCGTCTACTGGTATATACTTACTGGTGTAGGGTTGCCAGGTAGCCAGTATGGTATTAAGGGGGGAGAACTGCAGTAGGGCTGTTTTAGGAAGGTCAAAGGTCGAAACGACTGACCCATCTGAAACCTTCACCACGCTTACCCTGGCAACACAGACATGAAACTGTTTTTATTGTTGTTCATGCTGTCTTGACAAGGTGTCCATTGAAAAAGGTGGTGTAAGTGATATTGCCTTGTTAAAGTGTTACATAGCTCTACTACTGTATTCTGATGATAATAATGATCATCTCTGAATGTACCACTGTACTGGATAAAAGAAAAATATGTATTAGTTAAATAAATAAAATGACTGAGTAAAAACATCAATATATTCAAAGATTTGCACAAATTCTCACAATTTTTCAAAAATAGGAGATTCCAGGTTCCAGGGGGTCCCCAGCAAAAGTAGTTAGTATAGCATCACAATCATTTTAACCACTTTAACCATTGTTTTATGCTTTGGCTATTCTGTCCGTGGAGGGGTAAATAAACTTAACTATGTGAAAATAACATCTATTCTGTGCTGGCTGGATTGTCTCACGTTCATGATATACAAGCTCATCTATAGGTCTGCTATTTTTGAAAAATCTTGAAGATTTGAGCAAATCTTTGAATACACATATTTTTTAAAGGTTGTAGGTAGAGGTCGGGGGTCAGTTACTTGTCTCCGTTGCACCATCCAAACATGGAGCCATCTTTGCTGAAGGTCACATGTCTGCTCTGTCTGTTGTCCCTGGAAACAACACAACACAACACTATTACACACAAACATACCATGACTAAAACAAAAAATACACAATTAAAAATATATTCTACGCTATCTATCGATCTGTATACCCATCCATCCATCCACATTCATGCAAGCAGTTTGTGATGCATATGATTATATGAAAAAGATGCTATATAAATAAAGTTTTTTATTTCAGATGAATTGATAGATATATAGATGGATAGATAGATAGGACTTTACATCAAGGGGGCAAGCACGACTTCAACACGTTTCAAAATTACTGAGCCTTCTTACTGAGTGCACGGTCTGGAAAAGTTACTTTACAATAAATCTCTATAATACCAGCACTCACAGAACTGGAGGTGAAGTTGTCATTTAGAAGTTGTCATGATATACTGCAGATTAACCTTGTGTCACCGTGACACAAGGTTAACCTGCTCTGCAGTATATCATGGCAACTTATAAATAAAAGTGCCTTAAAGGACAGTTCTGTAAGTGCATTCTCTTATAGAGATTTAATGTAAAGATAGTATTAGTAAAAGGACTTGACACAGAAAGAAACATGGTGCATCTCAGTCCTGATGGCAATCAATGACATGGAGTGACATAAAAGTGTATAGAGCAGGGGTCTTCAACAGGGGGTCCTCAGAGTTACTACAGGGGGTCCGCCAAATCTTTGTGTGATAGGACTTTTTTTTACATTAACCACTTGAACCCTAGCATCCCTTTTCTGAGGAGCCAAAAATAGCAGATCTACAAGCCCACATAGCTTGTAGATCGGCTATTTTTGGCAAAGAGTTATAGGTGTGGAGGGAAAAAAGAGCAGCAAAAGTTTATCTGAAACACAATTTTATACAATATAAAGGGGGTCCCTGCTTCATCTCTCTCTCAGCTAGGGGGTCCTTGGCCTGAAAACGTTGAAGACCCCTGGTATAGAGAACACAAGAAGACAACATGGTGACACACGGTTGTGTTTATCAAAGTGTTTAGTCACCTCTGGAAGGTGGGACACTCCTCACAGTGTGGTGGTCCACGTAGCAATGTGGTTCCATTTGAACCACGCACTGTTGAGACAGACAGACAGACAGACAGACAGACAGACAGACAGACAGACACACACACACACACACACACACACAGAAACAGATAGAGAGAGAGACTCAATAAAAGACAATAATATTAACTTATTATGACTTAAAATCGTATGAATAGCTAATTTAACTGACTTATTAATAATATTTCAAACCACGTTGGCAGATATGAGTTCAGTTGGCATATGTGTAATGTACATGAAGACATTCACCAGCATAACAACGCTATTTTTTAAACGGCATTCATTTTAATAGCGTGTATTGTATGATTGTTACACTACATTCTCATTGAGAACGGTAAATCTCCATGCGATATAAGTTTGATAAAACGTGTTTGTTGGTAGAATTAAAATGCAGCACCTGCAAGAAGGGGAGTGGGAGGCGCCATCTTGAATGTTACCGGAAACAGAAGCCCGGCAGAGCGGACGTTACGTTTAAAAGAAGGGCGGGGCGGGCGTATTCTTCAATGCCACATCAGCACATGATAAACAGAGTAGGCCTATTTTATAAATGTTGTTATTCTGTACATATATCGTGATGTGTACATATGAAATGATATGTAAATGGAGTTGTTTACATTATGTGCTTTTATTTTATTTCGTAAAAATATTATTTTTGTCTTCTTTCTGGGGTAAAGATACATACGGTAGTTTATGCCTTAACATTACTTTTGAGGCACATTCATATAATTCTAGCTATGCCGTTATAAATGTAATCAGCTACTAATGATATCATATATATATTGATGCTCTATGTTAAAAATACAGCACCAAGATTATTATAAGCTATAAAACTGTAGAATTATGAATAAAACAATGTTGCACCCGTGTTAAACTAATCATATAATAGAGGCATGTCAAACTCTAGATAATTGTGTGCAAAAAATATATATATTTTCATGATTAAAAATAAGTTGAGCTCAATGAAAATGTAAGGATATATATTTATTATCGTCTAAACTTTGGCTAAAACATGGCAAATAAAGACCGGTTCAACTAAAGGTAAAATTATACCTTACGTCTCGTAGTGACACGCCGCAGCTCCGAGCGGGGAGGAGTTTAGCGTAGCTATAAACCAGAAATAGCAGATCTACAAGCTCACAACGCATAGCACCGTGACGCGTTGTGAGTTTGTAGATCTGCTATTTTTGGCGAATCACATTTTTGTACGTACACGTAGCCTATATGTGGGAGGAGCTTAAGTTAGTGTGTACGTAGACAAGTCTGGTCTCTCTGTTCTTTAGATCTGCAGCCTCTCTGAGAGCAAGACGCGTCAGTTTATCCGAGTAAAAACTTTAATTTAACTTTAAATTTAATTAAAGCAAAACTACAACCTTCAGCAAAGATGGTGGCTAAACAGAGGATGCGCATGGCCAACGAGAAGCACAGCAAGAACATCAACCAGAGAGGCAATGTGACCAGATCCGCTGTGAGTAAAGCTGCTCAACTTATTATCATAACTGCCATTCGTATTAATGCCAGTCAGCAGTATTTAAAAAACACTATGTTGGTGTGTTTAAGCGTAAGTAATAGAGCATGAGACTTGCAGTGGTGGAAAAAGTACTAATATACAAATGTTTTACTTAAGTAAAAGTATCAATACTGCAATCATCCAATGTAGAAATACTTAAAAGTCCAGGAATTCAAAATTTACAAAAGTACAAAAGTATTGGTATCAAAATATCTTAAAGTACCAACAGTAAAAGTACTCATTATTCAGAATATGTATATTTCTCAAGTTTTCAAATGTATAAACAAATTGTCGAAATGTATATAGGGTTGAAGTGGTTAATTTATGTAGTGTAATAATAATAAAAAGTAACTAGTAACTAAAGTTTTCAAATAATTGTAGTGGAGTAAAAAATATTTGACTCTGAGATGTAGTGGACTAGTAGAAGTAAATGTACTGAAAATTGGAAATACTCCAGGAAAGTACAAAAATACCTCAAAATTGTACTTAAGTAGAGTACTTGAGTACATGTACTTAGTTACTTTCCACTACTGGTCAGCAGTATTTAAAAACTACAATGTTGGTTTGTTTAAGTCTAAGTAAACAGAGCATGAGACTTAGTGTATATGTATCTTGAGTATTTTTTCACAGTTACAAACTCTTGAGTTTAAAGTTTGCAAATAAGATAGTTTGTTGGAAAATGATGATGGAAATTCAAATGGTGTATATTTATGTGATTGATCTAATGATTGATGTGTTTTTCCATGGCAGAGAACCCTGGGTGATGACAAGGGAGTGGGTCCATGGCTTCTGGCTCTGTTCCTGTTTGTTGTCTGTGGCTCAGGTAAATATTGAATCCTCATTTATTCTTGTCTTCTAATTAAAGTTTTACTTTGGATATATTGACAAAAATGCATGTACATACATGACCATATCGTCTCTGTCGGGTGGAAACCTCATATGTACAAAACTTGGAGCTCAAAACGCATTGCGTTTCGAGCTTGTAGATCTGCAGTGTGAAGCTGCAGTATGATCAAGTAGGGCGTTAATTTACGGGAAAAAAACATTCCATATTCTAAAAGGCTAGAATATGGAGACAAGAGGTTTCCCGCCCAACAGCGACAATACATATTTGTACATATAACTGTCAAAAGCATAAAACCACAAACAAGTTTGAGAGCTTATATCTATATCCTTTGAGTCCTGGAAGGTCTGTGTCACACTGTAAAACCCCTCAGTTTTTATTCTTAGTACATCATTCCTGTGTTATAAAGGGTATATTTTGAGTATATTTTAAGCTAAAAGGATAAGACAAAAAAAGTCCTGGGCACTTGTTTCCTTCGTAGTCCTATGTATTCAATTCATCAACATAACATAAAAATAACAGCAAAATACAATATCATCAACAAATATAAAACACTATGTACAAAGTAGAAAAAAGGGGAAAAAGAAGGGGGAAAAAACTGTCGGCAGTGAATGCCATCACCTTTGATGACTTCATCATGTTATGTAATAGTACGACTAAATGCAGATGTTGAAGGACCAACTGAACGTATCAAAGTCCATCTTTTATCATCTGCCAGGAGGACCAGGATAATCTTTGGTCTCTGGCTCCTCTGAGTGGGATTAGAGATTATGTTTCTACCTCTCCTCTGTGTAAGGAGAGGTAGAACTGAAAAATAAAATAAAAAATAAAATAGATTTTCAGAGTTGTGCTCCAATTAGGATTAGACATGTAGTGGTTAGGTTTATGGGTTGGGTTAATAGAATTATGCGTGATTTATACTGAAAATAGCCCATCTACAAGTTATTTTCGGTGCACAACATCTGCAGGGCAACTAAGCATGACTCAGGCTTAAGGGTTAAAAGTGGCAAAAGAAATGATAAAAATGTCTTTATACCTTCCACATAAGTCCCACACTCTGACCATACGCAGTAACTTTAATGATGACGTTTCGCCCTTGAGGTCCGAAACGTCATCTAAATCAAGACATTTGTTAATTTTTAAGAAGGCCTGAAGGCCCGAAACATCTTCTTTAACCACTTAAACCCCAGCATTCGTATTCTGCAGAAGACCTTAGCTGAAAATAGCAGATCTTAAGCTCACAACGCTTGTAGATCGGCTAATTTCAGCAAAGATATTTAGAGTAGAGCAAAAAAACAGAATAGGAACTTAGTGTCAAGCCCTGAGGGACCCCGGTCATCCAAGTAAAGGAATTAAGTGGTTAAAGTTACTGCATATGGAGCCAGAGAGTGGAACACTCTCTTCCTCTTTTAAGTTTATTCATAGTAATCAGCACCTCACCACAACATTTGGTGTGCATTACCGTTCCTGCTGTAAAATTGCTGTCCTAAAATTTTGTCCTCACAGTAATAGTAAACCAACGTATGTGTGTGTGTGTGTGTGTGTGTGTGTGTGTGTGTGTGTGTGTGTGTGTGTTACCAGCTATCTTCCAGATCATCCAGAGCATCAGGATGGGCATGTAAACGTGACATCATCACCAGGGGATGGAAAAAAGAGACCATCCATCGCACTACCGACAAGATTACAGCGAATGCCCGGGACCACTGCCATCTTTACACACTCACACGCACACGTAACCCGCACATTTCCACCACCAATTACCGGCCACCTCCCTCCTCCCCCTACCCTGCCCCGGGCAGAGCGTCAAACCATTCCTCCTTTGTTTAAACTTTCCGTCATGCAGGGGTTTCCGTTGCGTCTGAACCGGGCCTGTTTGTTTCCCAGCCTTTCCAACCTTCAGATGAAAAAAACCACTAAAGCCTTTCTGAGGCCACGCGGATGATGACCCAGAAATGATGGTCTCGATAAGGTTCTATTTGTCCTTTTTTTTATAAGCTTCCCACAGCTACACCCAACTGCCTTAGAATGAGTCTCTCTCTGCCAGAGAGGAACCGTACCTACCACACCTCATCTAGCCATCAGCTAACAACAACTGTTGCATTAGCAGTAGTTTAGGACGAGTGGTTCTCAGCCCCCCCCCCCCTCCACAGTGGTCTTTGAGGGGGGTTGCCCCAGCTAGACGATTGATCATTAGAATAGGAACCAAAAAAGATCCCCTCTAGGGTATTGGTTCTCAAAGTGGGGTCCTTTGGGGGTTCCAGGGGGTCCCCAGCAAAATGTGTCTTGACATGAAAAGTTTGAGAACCACTGCCCTAGGGGTCTGTCACTCTGAGTTTGTTACAGGTCCATTTGGTTCCATTTGTACAATCTCGGAGTTAAATTAACTTACGATTTTCATCTCTGGGTCCCAGAGATGAAAATCATAATCAAATCAAATTAGACAAGTTGAGAATCACTGGTCCAGGATTTGTTTCTCTCCACATTTGAGGTGCAGCACAACATTTCAGTCACCTTTTTAGAGCATTCCCGAATTTACACACACTGTGTTATCTTTTACACTAGCCCTTCCCCCAGTACCGTTTAGATACTGAGCAGGTTCTCCATGCTAGTGGGAGCATTCCTGGTTTGACTTCCACACATTCCCCCCAAAAAAGCCAGGAAACTTGTATTTCTCTCTTGTAATATTCTTTTATACCTGGAGGACAAAAGCTACGGTTTGTTTGAGTTGAACTCGTTTCATTCCTTCCTGCCTGTTGTGTCATCACGAAGGTGTTTCCTAAGAACACCCAGCCACACCCAGCTCTATTGTCCTGTTTGTTTTCCATTTAATGCTGAGATGGTTCACACAGCAGTGGGTCCATGTTAATCTAATCTCATGTTTTGTTTGTTGACACCTTGATGCTCATTGAAATCTGTGTCTGTGAGTTTCAGTTTGTCAATGAGGTTTGAAGTTGTCTTTTTGTCTGTCTCACTCTGGTCTCACTATTTCCTCTTTCTCCCTTATCTCTATCTCTATCTCTTTGTGTTGCTATGAGTTGTCATACCTGATTTATACATTGTATGTCAGTGTCGCACACTAAAACAGCAGATCTTCAAGCTGCTACAAGCTGAAAATAGTGCTTATCAGAACATTATTACAGCATTAATGCATGCATATATTAATGAATATGCCTTTGTCTTTTTATCCTGACAAATGTGGACAGACACTGATGAAGCTCACATTGTTCTACCAGTAACAAATGAGCTGCATGGGTAATAATAAAAGATGAAAAGCATTTTTTTTTAAAGCAACAAAGGCATTTGATAGTCTACCATGGTGAAAGTACGTATTCAAATCCATTGACTGTAACAAAAACACTTGGTGTTTCCACACAAGAGCTTGTAGATCGGCTATTTTCTGTGTGCAATGCGATGCACAACCAAGTATGAATCAGGCGTTTCTCCACCTCTCTCTTTCTCTCTAGTCTGTTTCTATGAGACGACAGTCTCTTCATCCACACTGGACTGCATCCTTTATGACCAGGACAGTATTCATAAAACAATCTGCTTTCATTTAACCTCCAGTCAGTGTTCCAACACAGAGAACTTGTCCTCTTGAATGTTTGGAGCTTGATTTGTTAAAATATGTCATTCAAAGTGCCTCTTGGTTTTAACTGTCAATCAGTTTCTGCCAACAACTTTATTCCAAACTAGTCTTTAAAATGGTTGTAAGACCCCAGTATCTGGTGTTTACACCTCTCTCTATCTCTTGTATCTACTACAGTATATATTTGTGTTTTATCTTACTTGACAGAAGGAATTCATGTCTCTTGCGAAACGGGAGGATTTGAATGTAGGGAGGTGGCAGACTGCACTGTGTGTGGTCTCCCACCTGTCTGTCAAAACATGTTTACAAAATGAAATAAATGCTTGTTGAAGAATTAACATTGTGTATACTGTATCTTTTACTGAAACATACTAAAATAATAAAACATTAGGTGATGGACATGAAGGAGCTTTATGCACATTGCACAATAATTGAATAGATTATTATCAATACTGCAATATAGAAATACTCTGGTACAAGTAAAAGTCCGGAATTCAAAATGTACTTGAGTAAAAGTACAAAAGTATTGGCATCAAATTGTACTTAAGGTACCAAAAGTAAAAGTACTCAACTTATTCAAGTTTTCAAATGTATATAAATCTTTTGAAACTAACCGATTTACAAGCTCACAATGCATGGCATTGTGAGCTTGTAGATCGGCTATTTTCAAATCACTGAAATGTATGTAAGGCTGAAGTGGTTAATGTATATTTTGTAATAATAATCAAAATCTACAAAGTAACTATAAATAAAGGTTTCAAATGCAGTGGCGTAAAAGTACAATATTTGTATCTGAGATTTAGTGGAGTAGAAGTAAAAGTATTGGAAATTGGAAATACTCATGTAAAGTAAAAAAATACCTCAAAATTGTACTTAGGTACAGTACTTAAGTAGATGTTCACTAGGAAAGACCAAACATAAGACAAAAATAGGTTTAGGTTGTTTATTGAAAACCCAGGAGTATGATCGTTTATGGGCGCGTCGCATGCGTTGCATGGGACGTGCGGCATAAACGGTCATGGATGCAGAGTGCGGAATGGTCATCTAAGGTCATCACTACACGCGAGCGTGGAGTGTGCGGCTTAGATGGCCACGGGCACGAACAACATCTTACGCTGTTGTGGTATTGTTGTTTATGTGAGCGTCGCACGGGCAGTATGGGATGTGCGGCATAAACGGCCAATAAGCTGAGTGCGAAATGGTCATCTAAGGTCATCACTCCACGCAAGCGTGGAGTGTGCGGCTTAGGTGGCCAAGAGCACGAACAGCATGGGGGGCCAGCGTGGTCATCTAAGGTCATCACTACACGCAAGCGTGGAGTGTGCGGCTTAGATGGCCACGGGCGGGGATATGACATTCTGGAGCACGTGGTCATCTAAGGTCATCACAACACGCAAGCGTGGAGTGTGCGGCTTAGATGGTCAAGGGCCCGAGAATGGCATTAGGGTGCTGGCGTGATCATCTAAGGTCATCACTACACGCAAGCGTGTAGTGTGCGGCTTAGATGGTCAAGAGCATTGGTCATGGGAAGGCAGGCGTGATTGGGAGGAGGTTCCGGGGGGTCGTGGACCCAGATACTTTGGCTTAGGGGTCCGAGGCGTTAGCCGTGCAGAGGTAGATTAGGGACCCCGCCTGGAACCTGTAGAATAGGATAGAGGTAGAAAAACAGAGGGAGGGAGGGAGGGTTACAAGAAACTAGCACGCCGCCATTTTTGAAAGCTGGGTTTAAATACCCCGTTAGTTGGCAGGGGAGTGGTTGTCTGCTTGGTTGGAGATAGGTGAGTGGCTGGCACTGGTTGGCATGGGCAGAGAAGTGATTGGTTGTCTTCTCCTTGGTCAACCTCCTGAACCTCAGTTGTACCAACTCCATTACTTAATTACTTTCCACTACTGATAGATTAATAACGGTTCACTGATGCGTCATTTGGGAACGTACGGGACCGGTTGGCAAACCCCTCCCCCGAGTGGAATGAGGACATTTTAGACCCCAGGAGCAGCTCTGTTAACCCTGTGATAATGATATAGAATATATTGAGATAATGATTATTCTGGAATTGGTCGCTTTCATTGCTGTTTCCTCAGCAGAAAACCATCCGTTCCTTTTCTTTATTTCAATGGATTAAGTCAGGGGTCTTCAACAGGGGGTCCGGGACCCCTAGGGGGTCCTCAGAGTTACTGCAGGGGGTCCGCCAAATTTTTGTGTGATATGATTTCTTTTTTCGCATTAACCACTTGAACCCTAGCATGAAGCATCCCTATTCTGAGGAGAACTTTACAAATCACTGAAATAGCAGATCTACAAGCTCACAACGCCTCGCAGCACGAGGCGTTGTGAGCTTGTAGATCTGCTATTTTTGGCAAAGAGGTATAGGTGTAGAGGGGAAAAAGAGCAGACCAAGTAAAAAAAAAAAAAGGTTAATCTGAAACACAATTTGATACAATATAGAGGGGGTCCCTGCTTCATCTCTCTCTTAGCTAAGGGGTCCTTGGCCTGAAAAGGTTGAAGACCCCTGGATTAAGTAACAGCCGTGTGCCAGCCTGCAGAGGGATGGATCATGGATGCTTCACTGATAGTGCAGGTAGCAGCTAAAATACACACTATAGTGAAATGGATTAGAACTGTATTTGTACACTAGGTGGCGACCTAGACCAAAAGAATGTTAGTTAATTAGAACATTGGTTCTCAAAGTGGGGTCCGGGGACCCCCAGGGGTACTTGAGGGGGTCCCCAGCTAAATTATGGATAGGAACCAAATGGACCCTTATGGGTCTGTAACTCTGAGAGTGTCCAAATGGAACCAAATGGACCCTAACGGGTCCATTTGGTTCCATTTGGACACTCTCAGAGTTAAATTAACATTGATTTTACAATATGAATTGGGGTCCCAGAGATATAAATGCCATTAAATGGGGGTCCGTAGCCTAATGGATGTCAAACTGGGGGTCCTTGAAATTAAAATGGTTGAGAACCACTGCTAGAGAGCCGTAAAAATCTTCTCTTATGGGGGTCCCTGGCATATCTTTTCAAATGGGGGTCTGTGGGCTAATAAGTGTCAATTTGGGGGTCCTTGACATTTTGGGGGTCCTTGACATGAAAAAGTCAAGGACTTATTTAAACTTTTACTTAAGTAAAACATGTGAGTACTTTTTCCACCACTGGTAGTCAGGTGGTCAAACTCTGCACTGAATTATTATACACACTCCACTTCTGTTTCTCACCAGACCAAAACCAATGACTCTGAACTGAATTAAACACACTCCACTTCTGTTTCTCACCAGACCAAAACCAATGACTCTGGACTGAATTATACACACTCCACTTCTGTTTCTCACCAGACCAAAACCAATGCAGTGAGCAACATCACGTTTGACCACAGATGATTTACTTCCGCCAGAAGAGGGTGGTGTTGTTTAACAAAATTATAGTCATATTATGGTATAATACAAAATATCATAATATATAACATGTTATAACATGATATCATTTTAATCATTATTATGTATCATTATTATTAATTATTATGTTATAACATAATATAACACACTACTAATATAATAATAACATAAAATATATTTAAAGAATAATACAGATTTAAAGGAGAATTTTGATTTTATAGAAAATTAAATAAAGGCAAAAGGAACTCCTTTTACAGCGGTAGAAGGCTAGTAGTATAGTAGTAGTAGTAATATTAAAGGTTGCAGTAGTTCAGCTTTTTGGTATGCATTAAGTTAATGATAGAATAAAGATATTATTTAGAATAAACCAGATTTGACCAAACAGTCAGAATGAACAGGTCTCTGATTGCAAACACACTTAGTTGTATTGTGATAAGTCATATTGTTTGTAATATTGTAGTATTGTATTGTATTGTATCATTGTTATTGTTTATAACAATCTACCCTAAGTACAATTACGTGCGTGCGTGCGTGCGTGCGTGCGTGCGTGCGTGCATGTGTGTCTGTCTGTGTGTGTGTGTGCGTGTCTGTGTGTGCGTGTGTGTAGGCCCTCCAGACATCAGCTTGGTGTCACAGTAGGGGGTCCTGGCAGCTTGTGTCCCAGAAAGAGTTGAGACAAACAACAGTCCACATTCTACCCAATATGCCCACCAAAACACATCATATATACAGTATGCTTCTACAATTACCCACCTATACACAATAGACATCACATAATCCATACAGTATGCACCATCCTCTCTTAGTGTATCTACGCACGCTTTATTCTTGCCTCAGCTGTTGTTTTAAAACTTTCTAAATTCCAAGGACCACCAGTTTGTTAATGCATATAGGCGACAGACTCCCATAACCCTCAGAGTTACAGAGTCAGACTGATAAGGGTCCATTAGTTCCTATCAACAGTGGTGGAAAAAGTACTCATATGTTTTACTTTAGTAAAAGTATCAATACTACAATGTAGAAGTACTCTGTTAAGTAAAAGTCCGGAATTCAAAATTTCCTTGAGTAAAGTACCAAAAGTAAAAGTATACAGAAAGTCCCATTTCAAGTTTTCAAATGTGTAAAAATCATTTGAAAATAGCAGATCTACAAGCTCACAATGTGTCGCATCAACCAGCTGGGAACCCCCTGGAACCCCCCCAAGGACCCCACTTTGAGAACCAGTGTGCCTAAGGAAGGGGTCACCTGTCTGTCTATAAGATGAAGATGTGATTGAGTGTTCATGAACAGGATGTGAGTGTGTCATTATCTGGCAGCGCACAGCCAGCAACGTTTTGTCTTTATTGAGACAGATGGCTTCTGATTACAGGGCTTCACATCCAACTGCTGTTTACACACAGGAACTGTTTAACAAAGGTGTCTTCCGCTGTCTCACACTTATGCTTGATTTATATGCTCCATCGGGTTTCACACAGCCATTACACGGAAACAGTGGAAAAGCAAAACATTCTGGTTTGTGTGAGTGGTTTTCAGTACTGTAGTACCAGTGGTGGAAAAAGTACTCACATTTGTTACTTAAGTAAAAGTATCAATACTGCAATGTAGAAAAACCCTGTTACAAGTAAAAGTCCGGTATTACATTTTTACTTTTTACTTTTACTTAAAGTACAAAAGTATTGGTATCAAAATGTACTTAAAGTACCAAAAGTAGAACGTACTCTTTATACAGAATGTCCCATTTCACATGTTTTCAAATGTATACAAATCTTTTTAAAATAGCAGATCTACAAGTTCACGATGCGTCGCGCCACGTACAAAAGGTAAAAATACCTCAAAAGTGTACTTAATACAGTACCTAAGTAAATGTACAGTTACTTTCCACCAATGTGTAGTACCACCTGCTATGGATGGTTGTCTGTCACATAAAGTCACAACCTGCTGCAACAACTGAATATTTGTTCAAAGATTGTTGGTCGACCACTTCAGAGACACTATTCATCTACATATAATAACAGTATCTGTAAGTGGGCCAAGGAATATCACTTGAAGCAGTAGTCATGATTTGAAGGGGAATATAAGTCGCTGCCTTCTAAAAGGAGATATAATGTTCCAGAAGTTCTTTGTTGATCAATCGATTTTGAGGCTAGATTTAGGACCTGGCCAAGGGCCAGTAGAACGATGAAGGACATCTCAGCTCTTGTACTTCATGTTTCATGTTGCGTTCAAAGTAATATTGTATTGTATTGTATTGTATTGTATTGTATTGTATTGTATTGCATTGCATTGCATTGTATTGTATCGCATCGCATCGCATCGCATCGCATCGCATCGCATCGCATCGCATCGCATCGCATCGCATCGTATCGTATCGTTTCGTATAGTATCGTATAGTATCGTATCGTATCGTATTGTATCATAACTCTATTATATCTCCAAACAGGGCCAAATCACATGGAAACTAATTTATCCTGTTAGTGACTGTATGGATATTTACTCAGAGGGAAGACATGATCTGTTATGATTAATTGAGAAGTATCGTGAAAATGTAATGAATACAATTGTTTAACTACAATTATTATAAGATGTGAAATGGTATTTTATGATGGTGAGTAAAGAAGGGGGAGAAAGAGGGGAGGGGGTCGGGGGGTAAGGCCACCTCAAGACCAAACAAAAGATGAAATAATTAAATCATGATGTCACATTGATGACCATTGTTGAGCAGACAGACAGACAGACAGACCTACTTCTCTCCAGACAGAATATCCAGACACATAGACCTACATACTGTACATCCAGGGTGATGGACTGACACAAACAGCCTCTTATTTGGGTCACGCAGGGTTAGTGTGGCATGGGTTGGCATCTCGACAGCATTGTAAATGAGGGCAAACCTCAATGCTCTTTTTGAGAATAAATAAAGGTCTCAATCAATCAATCAATCAATCAATCAATCAATACTCAGACACCACAGTTACTGGTGCACCCACACAAATTCAAACACTTTTATGAACGTTCTTGACACATAGTCAAATGGGTCAGTAACAGAGTAGCAAAAGTCCTGAGGAGGAACAACACAAAACAGCAGCATTTGAAGCTGTCTGTGTCGCCCCCATGAAGACCCCACTCTGTTATTGTCCACCTCTGATCTGTCTGAATGGGGCCCCTCAATCATATAACATTATATAACACTTGACTAGTATGCTCCTTTGAACATGTTTTAGTGTTCAGGCCGTAACTGGGACATGTGAAATTCCTTATACATGCACATAAAAACTAATTTTGAACGGTTCATAGATCAGGGGCCCACGTCTTGCAAAAACACAGGGGGTGTCCTATTTATCGCAGATATAGAGAAGCTTGTGGGGTCCACAAACATCGTCATAAAGTATGCTGACATGATGGACCTGATTGTCCATGACAACAAGTCTGTCTGCAGGGACGAGGTCGGAAAACCGACAAGCTCAGATCACTGACACAATGGTGTCACAAGAACAACCGTCAACAAGACCAACAAGACCAAGACCTGATTGTGGACAACAGGAGGCCCAAGAAGAGAGCACGCCCCTATTATGATGCTGTATAACCAACACTGCTACCGTCGTTCAACCGAGGCTACTAAGAAGAGGCCCAGCGACAACAACGCACCTCAGCCACCACTGTGGTGGAAAGTAGCTAAGTACATGTACTCAAGTACTGTAGCCTACTTAAGTACAATTTTGAGGTACTTTTACTTTACTGGAGTATTTCCAATTTGCAATACTTTTACTTGTACTATACATCTCAGAGGCAAATATTGTACTTTTACTCCACTACAATTATTTGAAAACTTTAGTTACTAGTTACTTTGTAGATTTTGATTATTATTGCAAAATCACTTCAGTCCTATTTAAACTTTGGCAATTTGAAAATAGATGATCTACAAGCTCACAACATGTTCAAAGGATTTTTATACATTTGAAAACTTGTGAAATGGGACCTTCTGCATAACGAGTACTTTTATATAAAATACAGACTATTTGGCACCCTGTGAAGAGCCAATGGGACAAAATGTGGTTTCAGTAAAGGGAAGTAAATGTTGGAATGGCTACCACTTGCAATTAGGCCTAGTATGTACACATCCCAATGTTAAGACCCATCTGAATTGTGATCATTACTAAACTGACACGATGGACAACAATATGTCAGTTTAGTAATGCTGATACAATGCATTTTGTTTTAGTTTCTTGTTTTTCTATTTGTGTATTTGTGTCACTTGTAGTGTTTCTGTTTTTATTACCTGCCTACCAAGTGCCTATAGACTACCAATGTAAATTGGCATTCTTGCTTAACTCACTGTCAAAACTATTTTAAATGCATCACAGTGTTCTTGAGAGGCAGAAGAGATGAGCAGGGAGTTTACACAACATCAGTGTTGGAGGAGCAGGAACTGATTGATTAATTCTAATAATTCTTCAGATAGACAGTTAAAAACACAATAGCTAGTGGGGATAGGGTCAAGAGAGCAAGTAGATGGCTTTAGAGCATTTACCACTTTTCTAATAATTTCTGTGTCCACTGGAGTGAACTGGTCTAAAGTGCAATTAAAAAGTCCATTCAGCAGTGTTTGCTGCCCTTGTTCTGGTAATATCCATGCGTATGGAGGATATCTTATCCCTGAAATTTCTCCTGCGATGCAAAATCATTGGCACTTGGGGAAGGGGGGTTTATTAACCTCAGTAGTGGAGAAAAGTGTCTTTGGGTTGTGCTGTTTTTTTTTTTATGAGGTCAGAAAAATACATTATTTCGAGGAAACCTTTTTAAGTCTGACAGGTGCAATAAAATACGTTATTCATCAACCGATGAGGGACGTGTGGGGATGTGAAGATTGTTAATACCCTCAATGAATTTGCCGGCCACGTCAGAGTCAAGGTGTCACTTTTTTCACCAGGTGGTTTGTGTTGCACTGGAGTGATGACAATAAGAGAGTGATCTGAGAAGGCAACATTCGTAATTGATAAAATATTTACATTAATCCCTGTGTAAACCAGATCAAGGGTGTGGCCATGGTCATGAGTTGGGCATGATATTCAAAAGAGATACATTTATCTTACTATTTAACCTAGTGGAGGCTGTCCCCCCACCCGTCCTTCCCCGTCTCATGGAATAGGTAAAATCATTATTACTTCAATAAGAGCAGCCGATGCATTAGTGTATAACTAAGTTTCTGTGAAAACGTCTCTCTGAGATTATGCCATTGACTAAAAACGTTTTTTCTTTATTTAAGGACCAGGAGCCAGTTGCACCACCTTACTAAGTTCAAACTTAGCCTAGTCATAGCTTAAATGGCTTTTGAACTTAGTGTGAGGTGGTGCAACTGGCTCCTGGTATCTAAATGTGCCATTCTTAGATCCTTAGAGTTGTGACGCAAGGACGATTGTTGAATAGAGGGCACTAAAGTGACTGTTATATTAAATCGGACCTACAGTACCTACCTACCTACCTACCAAGGGCGCCGATACTGTGGGTGCCTCGGGGCTAAAGCACCCAGGAGAAACGACGAGCACCCATCACAAACTCATCACTCATCAACAACTCATGCACTGGCCACGCATGCGCGCGCGTGTTGCGTACCCAGTGATCAGTGGTTCTCAAACGTTTTCATGTCAAGGACCCCGATCAGTACAAAACGTTCACACACCTGGATTAAAAGTCCAAGAGCAGGAGCGTAGGTGAAACGGAAAACATCTGCAATAAAATATTACCCGCACACTGCCACTTGAACAATACATGAAGGATATTTATTAAGCAACATTTCGGTCACTACAGAGCAAAACACGAAGGAAAATAAAAGCCTGGATATCGAGGCTACTACTAACAGGCATGACTCAAACAAACATGTTGAGTTACTACTGCATATACACCATTGGGTCAGGATCAACCAATCAGGGTTGAGCATGAGCATACTGGCAAAGAGGTACAGCTTGTTGTGATACTCAGTGGTCAATGAGTGACAATGACATCATTCAATATGACGCAAGCTCCTCAAGAATACTCACACATCATTCTGAGAACACAGAATTACAATGAAACAAAGAAATACAAAAAATATATATGAATTTACATAAATCATTTACAAGGAAGACAACAATAAAATTACAAATTTAAGAGACATACAGTAACTAAGTCCAATTCTTGTGTGGAGAAATAAAGAGCAAATACCATGAATGCAAAAACAAAAGAGGTGTGTGCAGGGCAGGAGGGAAACGCCAGAGTTGGAAGATAATGTCCTATGAGGCATCAGGAAGTCTTGTCAGGTTATCAAGGTAAGTTACTATGGGGCTCCAGTAAGACATAGATCTCCCTGGGAACTTTCCCATGCATATTTGATTTTCTCAAGGCTTAAATGTAACATCACATCTTTCAGCCAAAGGTCTGGTTTGGGGGAGAGTGGATATTCCCAATCTAGGAGGATTCTCCTCTGTGCCAGTAGTGATAAAAAGGCAATACCATTCTGGACCATTTTGTCAGATCTTTAGGGGGTACCCCAAAAATTCTTACTTCAGGACAAGGTTGCAAGTTTATATTGAACATTTCCGATAGAGATCTGAAAATGACAGTCCAGTAATTCTTTAATCAAGAGCATGAGCTAGGTTTGCAGAAGATGCGTGGCATCTGTCACAAATATATTATCAACACTGGTATACATTCTAGATAGTTTGGCTTTACAGTAATGGGAACGATGTAAACTAAATGCTCCCCTAGTTCCCCTTCCCAGCCTGACTTGATCCTTGCAGGAAAAAACAGGTGGTTGTTGCATACATAGACTGTAAAAAAGAATGGACAAAGTGACACCATTGGTTTCTACAGACCCGTTTTGGAGCCTGTTTTTCAGTGATTTCAAATCCGCCATCTTTCTATATCCGGTCCGAAATGCTACCAGAAACGACTGCTATTGGCTGCAACCGCAGCGAGGGCGGTTCTTCACCCGGTAGAACCAGTAGAAACCCTAGAAACATATCCTACTTTATCATTCATTTTAAAATGAATGGGACCATAACATACTAAATGCCTACTGTATCATGATGATTTAAAAAAGACTGAAAGATTGAAAACATAAAGTGTTTATGAAAAGGTTTACTACGGTAATAAAATCAAGTGTAAAGTTCACCCAAAACCTCATTGACTTGTATTGAGATTATAATGTATTGCGACCGGTAGAAGGTGAAATAGCAACATCTCTTTTTGAAGTCACAGTCTGAATTTTCAATTCAAACTGTGACTTCATATATAACGTATTATTGGTGAAGATCCATTAGATTTTATCCACATGTGTCGTGTTCAGTTTTCAGGATCTGAAACAAAGTTACAGAATACATTTGAAACACAATGCTTTTTTCTTATTAATTTAGAGTAGCCAATAATTGGTCACCCCCTTTTTCTCCCCGATTTAGTCGTTGTGCCAATTGATTCCTCCCCATGATTTCTGTGTTGTCACTGCTGTTGTATCCTACTGACTCACCTGCCAGTGAGGAGCCCCCACCGGGAGGACATAGAACCTTCGTCCTACCCCTTCCACCTAACCCTCCCCGCCTGGCTTTCCTCCCCCGAACACGGACCAATTGTGTTCGCATAGATGCCCAACAAAGCCGGATGCACCATGGTGGATTCGAACCCACAACCTCTGTGGTGGTGGGCTAACAAATCAAGCTGTTCATATGAATCTGAAAAAACTGCAACTCCTAATTCCATAATCAAACTAAATGAAATGAGATTAAAATCCTTGGATTGGATCTATAAAAAGTATATACTGTACCATTATCCTAGTCATCAAGTTGGTTGATTACGCCATAGAAGCTTGTGTTGCCTATAAAGATAAACAAGAAAGCATTACATTGTGCTAATTTTTGTTATTTCAAACATTGTTTCAATTTAGTTAATTACTCTGCTAATTAGGAAAGATTAACACAAAGAAACTGACACATTGTAAGATGATTCCAAAAAGGACTTTCATTGTTTATTAATGAAGATTTGTTCATTCAAAATCAATATAGATTGAGATTAGAACCAATTGTCAGACCGTGCTGCAGTGGGCAGTAAGTATCATCAGGAGCCCCGCTTTGATTGGTCGTCAGGTCTGCAGCTGAGCCCTGATTGGATCCTTGAAACGAAAGGGGTCTGTAATTAAAAAGAGATGTATTTAACAGAAATTAAGTATAAAACATGATGGAATCTACTACTGTCATGTTGATGAATAGACAGAGATCAATACTGTACTTACATGTAATAATCTGGATCTGTAAACAAATAAAACAAATAAGTTGTACCATAAATATTTGGGTTTTAGGCCATTTCTCCTTCATGCGACAGCTAAGGTGGTGACACCTTGTTCACACAAAGCAAGTGATACATCTGAACATGAAAAAATGCATTCCACATTTCTATATGCCATTATAAAAAACGAATTAAATTAGATTAAAATCCATAAAAACAATAAAAAGGTTTATACAATACCATTTTCATAGTCCTCAGGTTGGTTGATTACGCCATAGACACTTGTGTTACCTAAAGTAAAAACAAATAGCATTAATGTGGTGCTTATTTTTATTATTTAAAACATGGTTTTAATTAAGCTAATTATTCTGCTAATTAGGAACAAATAACAAAACAATGACAGACTTCAATGTACTTGTAAAAGGGACATTCATTGAAGAATTAATGAAGAATTATTTTAATTCAACTTTTAAATTCAATTCAATTATAAATTCATTTAGATTGAAATAAGAACCTAGTTGACCTCGTCAGAAGATGATTGGTTCAAAGACTGACCGTGCTGCAGTGGGCAGTATGTGTCATCAGGAGCCCCACTTTGATTGGTTCCCTGAGACTGAAGAGTTCTGTAATTAAAAGAGATGTATTTAACAAAAATGAAGTATAAAACATGATGGAATCTATACTACTGTCATGTTGATGAATAGACAAAGATCAATACTGTACTCACATGACATTACCTGGATCTGTAAATAAAACAAATAAATAAAATACAAAGTTTCACCATAATATACCATAATATAGTATTATATTATATATATAAACGTTTATATTGCTATACCATGGTACTCAGTGTCTTTAATGGAGAGTTGCTCAGTGATGGTAATCTAGATGTAATCCATCTAAAGTAGAAGTACTCACCTTTGGATGTTCTGGATCGACACACCAGAACCAGAACGATGGTCAGTAGAATCACAACAAGAAGTCCCACAATCATTCCCACCACATACGTTATACTGGGGTCCCAAGATGATCCAGATACTGTCAGCAAAAACATGTTATAAAGCATTGACTGAAGAAATACTGACATACATACTGTACAATGTACATAGATTTAGCCAACACCCTATTCTAGACGCATAGCCTTCAGCCACACTGTAAAAACATTTACAAAAACGTTTTAGGCCACTGTCATGTTATTTTCTTATAACAAAGCTAATTAAAATACTCACCAAATGTGTCCATGGTGAGTGCATCACTGTATTCAGTGTAGTAAACTGGCTGTCCTCTCCCTCCTCTGCACCAGTAGACTTCATCTTCTGACACACTGATTGATCCAGTAGATAACTGAACACCATCTTGAATGATCAGTGAGTCTGTGTTGTTTTGGTACCAGTAGTATTTCCATCCAGATGAGCCCTCCACAGAGCAGGTCAGTGAAACACTCCCCCCTACAGGTATGCTCTGTTGGTCAGCTTTCAGAATGGCCTTTGGTTTATCTGTTGATCACATTAAGAAGAAGAAAATAGTTTCGGGCAAATAAATTGTACGAAAGCGACACCCCACTCCCCGGTGTGTGTAGGGCACGGAGTCATGGACACACATCAGTGTCAGAAGGGTTGTAGTCGACGCATGCCGAGGAGTCAGACGTGTGCATTTCCCATGTTGTCTTGCGGGTTGTGGGCAGTAGTTGGTTTGCCTTACGTTGGAGTGGTTGGCTCACTGAAAGAAAACTACTAAGTTGAAATGGCTGCCAAGGCGCTTCTTTACTATTGGTTCACCATAGAAGCGTTGTGTCAAAACACACCGCAACCTGATGCTCCATCCCCTTGCTCGCTTAGAATGGAAGTGAATGAGATGCTGACGCTTCTATGTGTGGCCATGCTTTAACCACTTAAACCCTCTAGACTAGGGGTCTTCAACGTTTTTCATGCCAAGGACCCCTTAGCTGAGAGGGAGATGAAGCAGGGACCCCCACTACATGTTGTATAAAATTGTGTTGCAGATTAAACTGTTTCATAGCTTCATAGACTTTGTTTGACAGCACCTTCATTACATGTTATGTAAATGAATGTTGTTTGTATGCACATAATCTTTTCTATTAATATGTTGGATTCATTTACATTTTCAGACATTTAACCACTTAAACCCCAGTAAACTTAACCTTTGGCTCTGTACTTGGTCTGGTCCTTTTTCCCTCTACACCAAAACTCTTCACGAGTTCCTATCACACAAAGATTTGGCGGCCCCCCTGTAGTAACTCTGAGGACCCCCTAGGAGTCCCAGACCCCCTGTTTAAGACCCATACTTGACTAGGTAAACTGGACCTGCGTTGTTTCTGTACTTGGACCACTTTTTTCTGTCAACAGCAAATCTCTTTGGCAAAAATAGCCGATCAACAAGCTCATGTTGTAAGCTTCTATATCGGCGATTTTTTTGCTAATGTTCCCCCCCAGAATATGAATGCTGGTGTGCAAGTGGTTAAGTATTTGAATGGAAGCAATTGTGTGAAGAACATACCGTACCTTTAAAAGACACAGTGATGGTATCGCTGAACTTGGACACTTGCTGGTCTTGCTTGTGTCGACCTCTACACTTGTACTGACCACTGGGAAACTTCACTAAAGGACTTATTACGTATTCATGTTCTTCCCTGTCAATCTTGATAAAGTTATCATTCCTCGACCATGAGTACTTCCAGTCAGAGACACTTCCTTCCTGTATCGTACAGTTCAGAATAAGAGTCTCTCCAGTGAAACTCTCAGGCCAGTCAGGGTGTCTGCTGAGAACAGACGCAGGCGCCTCTGTAGAAGTAACACACACACACACGCACACGCACACGCACACACGTTAATTACACAACTGAAAGCTGAAATTGCCTAATATGTAAATTACCATGAAATGTGTACAATATTGTCTCTGAACAAATTACAGGTGTGAATTTAGGAAGCTGCTTTAAGATTTTGATTGATAGTTGTTTCATAGGTATCAAACTAACTATTGTATATATTTTATATATTATACATCACCAATGACTGTGATAGAAACTGAGATGCTATGTGTGTAGTACGGTGGGGTTCCTCTCCCTCCTCGACACAAGTAGCGTCCGCTCTCTGAGACATCGGTGGGCTGGAATGTGTACGTGGACAGGGTCGTCGCCACTGGTCCAGAGTTGATGTTGTCTTTGTACCAGTACAAAGACCATCTGTCTCTAGGACTACTGTCTACCACAGTGCAGGTGAGGGTCACACGGTTTGACGTCCAGACACTTGTTCTGTCTGCATTCAGCCTGGTCGTTGGTTTAGCTGTCATTTATAGGACAAATAAATGTAATAGAGCTGTGTAACTATTGAGCCTCAGTATTTCTCCAAACTGCTACAATTGAAAAACAGATCAGAAAAAAGAGATCACAGCAGGAAATAAGAAATAGGGAACCTAGTAAAATAAACACATATTGAACCGAAAAGTTAATTATAATAAATATGTCAAATTCTCAATGGATGGAATGTATATATTGAGACAGAAACTGCTGAGGAAAGGTCACATCAATAGAGAATAAAATGACTCATGAGTAATGTGATCATGTTCATTGGGGTTGTTCATCATGAAATTATTTTCAAATAGGTACTTTTTGAATGTAAGAACTCTTTCCACCCTTATTTACAACATATCCTGGCAATGAATGAAAGAAATGAAAGAACACATTTTATTAATGTGTGGATGTATAATCATAACCTAACATTGTTGCAAAGAGCTTAGATTTATGAGAATGAATGCAAATGTGGCTTAACCCCTGATCTTAAACATAATGTCAGTGGTTACAAAGTATGATCTATGTCTTACCTGATACATTCAAAGTGATTTCATTGCTTTGTTTTATACTCCTTGAATCTGTTTTATTAACACCAGTACACTGGTATTCACTTTGGCCTGACACTGCTTGAACTTCAAATGTGTTGTCATCAGAGTATCTGCCAAGTTCAACACCATCTTTGTAAAGGATGTACGACCAGTCAGTCTCCTGTCCTACTCTCACGTCACATGTGAATGTAACAGTTTCTCCAGTAAACATCCGGGGCCAGCTGGATTCCTGGGTCAGAACAGCTTCTGGTCTCTCTACACAAACACATAGAACACAAACACACAAGTAGAATCAAATCAAATGCTACAAACAGCCTTGACTGTCACTAAACCACAGTAACGAGCACAATGTGACTTAATAGACATAATAGAAAGCTGACAGAAATAAGTCATAATTGAGAGGATGAGGAAAATGTGATGGAAATATTACATTGACCGAGTGAATCAATATAATAAAAATGTAATCAATCTTTACCTTGACTGTGACCATAGGAGAGGCAGCTACTCAGCACTAAAAGACATTTGATGAGACAATATACAGTTGAGTGAGTGAGTGTGCGCGCTTGTGTGTGCATGTGTGTGCATGTGTGCATGTGTGCATGTGTGCGTGTGCGTGCGTGCGTGCGTGCGTGCGTGCGTGCGTGCGTGCGTGCGTGCGTGCGTGCGTGCGTGCGTAGACAGTTACAGTTGAGTGTGTGTGTGTGTGTGTGTGTGGACAGTGGTTTGAAAAAAACATTGAAAATCTTTCATAGTGTGACAATAACAAGCTTATAATTGGAGGCTGCACATAATGTTAGTTTCAAGCTTAGTGTTGTAGAATAGAATGTAAAAAACACATTGAAAAAAAACATTTGCAATAATATTCTGATATCCAACAAATATTTGGTAGGTAGCCATAATTTGTTAATTTATGTAAAAACAAACAATCAATTGTGGTACCATAAGACCCTACAAAAAAAAGGGTGTCTCTAGTGGCATTGTCACGGTTTGGTCTGTTATTTTTGTTACTGCTAATAGTCAATTAAAATATGGTTTAAATGATAAATATACAGCAAGGCTAAAACATTGGTCATGATCCTACATAAGATCCAACAACATTGATTCCATTGACTTGGCTTTTAGTGTATTTGAAATCAGAAACTTATTTTAAGTGCAGCCATGTATTCTGTAATTGAAATGGTTCAAATACTAGATTAATAGATCTGCTGGTAGCCTAATAATAGTGATATACTCACAGAGGAGCACACAGGCCAAGGTGTGACCCATCCTCTACCGTGATGAACGGCTCTGGAAAAACCTTTCTACTTCCTATCTACTGTGAACTTATAGCTACTGATGAGAGAGAGAGAGAGAGAGAGAGAGAGAGAGAGAGAGAGAGAGAGAGAGGGGGGGGGGGGGGGGCTGGGGGAGAGCATATGAGATGTTACCATAAGTTCAGCATATATTTGCCAACTTCTTCTTTATAAATTCTGGTCTGCTCTTCCTTCCTCGTTTTTGGAAGAGATGAGATGAAAGAGGAGATATCAAAGATGACAAATGATGTGTACTGAAGAGATAAGACGAAAGGTCACTCACGTATGCGCACGCAACACATTGACACATAGGCGTCAGTTATTGCCGCTCCGTCATTTTCACTCCCTAAAAGGCACGCATTGGAGCTTAAAAAAATATTAGAATCGAGGTTTTGGACAGCTGCCTGGTTTTAATGCCAAGGACCCCCAAATTAATATGTGTTTGGCGGTGCATCCCCATCTCAAAACATTTTAAAATAATAATTAAATAATAATTAATAGCTGATGTATATAGGTGTATTATATAGGTTAAAAGTGGTTAAACTGATAGTGATTTTTTGTTACCAAAATTTTGCGAAGGACCCTCTGGAACCCCTTCAAGGACCCTCGGCCGAAACAAATGATGGCATAGCCCTAACACTACATATTGCTCTCTTCCTTCCTGGAGAAAAGTAACTCCTATGTGAGAATGATGTTCATAGACTAGTAGCGTTCAAACACCATAGTCCCCCCCAAACATGAGCCCAAGCACAGGAGCCTATAGGGCTCAACCCCAGCATGTGCAGCTGGATCCTGGACTTTACGTCAGAATGAGGACAGGTGCCTTCTTCCCTCCCTAAAGCTAAGAAGGATGCTATGGCCTTTGTCACCTCCCTCCCATGCTCATTGGATAAGAGATATCCTATATTTTCTTAAATTGGAGAAAATTAGACTGTCCCTGAATAGTAGGCCTACAGTATGGAGTCCTTTCTTCCAATATGTGCACAGGATAAACTTTCCTTTCATTCCAGATTAGGATATTGTGTGGGTCTGGTGGGGAAGTGTTATTAGGGTGTCGTGACGGAAGTGTTTTTTTGCGGTTTGCACTGTAGATTTTCTGTATGGCTCAGCTGACTGATGAGTTTTTTTTTTGTTTAAGTTCCTGTTTTTGGTTTTATGTATTGCAGTTGTTTTCTTTTACTTGTATCTTATTTCTTGTAAGTCTTGTAAGACTCTTGTCCTTTGTGTTTTCATTGGGGGGGGATAACAAAAAAAAACGTGTAACTGTTTTTTTCTTAATTGGGCTATGAGGCAATGCAATGATATATTTTGTTGATACGTATGCATGCAATGAACAAACGTTAAAAAAAGGGGTTGTGGTGCTTGTGTGGCACAGTGCCCACCACCGCAGAGTCTGGGGGTTCGGATGCACCATGGTGGTTTCGACCGTATATTACTAACACAATTGGCCGTACTGGGGCGGCACCTGTCAGCATGGGAGTGTTGGGCGGGAGGAGCAGGACGAAGGCTCTCTACGTCCTCCTGGTGGGGGCTCCTCACTGGCAGGTGAGCCAGTAGGATACAACAGCGGTGACAAAACACAGAAATGTGTGTGGAGGAATGAATTAGCAGCCTACTGATCATTCATCAGTTGTTTTGTTCACAAACAGAATTTACATTAGGACATAGTTTAGTTTAGTTTAGTTTAGTTTAGTTTCCCAGTGAGCCATAGCCGGCTATTAGACCTCCGTCTAAAACAGGGTTATAACTGGTCTAACAGTGAAAGTTTTTTAGACGTTTAGGCTTAGCCTAGACGTTAATTAGCTGTTTTTTAAGCATCTTTTTTAAGCATCTACATATATTTCAACGGATATAATATAGACGGTCTATAAATAGACGCGTAAAAAACAGCTAATCAACGTCTAGGCTATGCCTAGAACTTTCACTGTTATACCAATTATAACCCTATTTCAGCCAAGCCCTTAGACGTATTTTAGACGTCTAATAGCCCGAAAAATGCTCAGTGGGTTAGTTTAGTTTAGTTTAGTTTATGCAACTTTTCGTTGCATTGCAACGCGTTGTGAGCTTGTAGATTGGCAAGTTCCGAATTGGTAAATAGCCACAGACCACAAAGGGGTGGAGTGTCACAACACAACATTGAATGAGGAAGCTGCACATTTCATAATTTTGTGAAACACATGAAATGTGTCTGTCTTCTTTGCTTCAACAGACACATAAGGTATTTCAGAGTATATATTAACAACAGAAGAGCAATCAACTGGAAACTATCTTTCTTCAGAGATAAATATCTTTCTGATTAATTATACCGTTCAAATACACCTCCATTAGTTACTGTTCATCCATGTCAATAAAAACATCCAGTGGTGTTTTTGGGATGTGTTGTTGGTCTTCAATCCACATGTTTATTACCTGGTAGTAAAATGAAAAACAGTATTTACAGGGTGTGCGGTCGTAAAAAGGGTGACGCTATGAATTACACACATATGACATGATCATAAAATTAAAGTGGTTAAACTCCTGAAGACTCAGAAACAAACCTGACGTTTGACAGGAAACGGATATAAAACCTCTATCCACTTCTAAAGGGTGATTTGTACTTAAGTTGTGCGCCTGTAACAGATCTACAAGCTCACAAGGTGTAACGGTGTGATGCGTTGTGACCTTGTAGATCTGCTATTTTTGGTGTGTGACACCGCTGTGCAAACAAGTATAACAGGCCCTTAATGAAGTTGATATCTATCTATCTATCTATCTATCTATCTATCTATCTATCTACAGTAACTGGTTTCTTATTTCCCCAGTTTCTTGTTTATGTCCCAATGGTTATACTGTAGATCAGTGGTTCTCAAATATTTTCATGTCAGGAACCCCCAAATGAATTACACATTTGGGCGCAGACCCCCCATACAATATTTTTTCAAAATAGCAGATCTAGAAGCTCTTGTAGCTTGTAGATCGGCTATTTTCGAATAGGTGATGCATAATATGCATTTTCTATGCACATGCTTTAAACCTATATTATAGGTTTAAAGTGGTTAAACAGATTTTGATGCTATATTAACACATTTTGCCAGGGACCCCCGGGGGGTCCCCAGACCTCACTTTGAGAACCACTGGCATAGATGGTACCGTAAGCTAGAGGCACACAAGTTTGAGGCCCAGGACAGACAATAATATAATAATGATGTCTCCTGTCCTGTCCTCATCACATGTACAATGGCGACTGACCGTTCCCCGTAGCAAGCCCCAGGCATGGTGTCCAACTGTCCATTACAAATGTCCTTCTGCAAGAAGACACTCAACCCGTCACTCACCCGTTGTCAGACTGAAGTAGAGATTCGCTTCAACGTGCCGCACAGCGGAAACGGCCGATGTACAAGCTCACAACGTGCCACATTCGCGGCACGTTGTGAGCTTGTACATCGGCTGTTTTTGCCGCATGACTCTGTTGTATGACATCTGCGTCGGACGCTTCAAACGCGGAAGGTTTCCCCATTCACTTCTATTATATGAGAAAAAAAGAGGCAGAGTGTCTCGTTGCAGCGCGTTGTAGTCGCTGAATTGCGTGAAGTCCGGCACGCGTGAAAGCGTCGGGTTCAGCTGAATGATTAGAGAGCACGTCTGGGAAGTCGAAGGTCCCAGGTTTGATTCCAGGCCCCTGCAATGTGTCAAAGTGTCCCTGAGCAGGGACACTTAACACTGCTCCCCAAGCGTTGTACCTTGCTGCTCACTTCTCCTAGTTGTTGTATAGGATGGTTAAATGCAGAGGACAAATTTCACGTACGTGCAAATATACAGCGACAAAAAGACCCCAAAGACTGGGGACCAAATTATTATTATTATTATGTTCAACATGAGTGAACCACCAACCAGTAGGTTGGCTTCCAAGTGTGTTGACCGCACTTGGAAGCCATTTCACTTGTAGGTTTCTTTCAATGATCCAACACTGCAACACTGAACTACACACCGGAAAACAAGCACTATGCCGGCACTGCCCACAGTCCTGCAAGACATCATGGGAAATGGATGCGTCTGAAAGTCTCAGTTGGCTGAAGGAAGTCCAGCCTAAATCGGGCTTAAAGTAAGACTATATACACAACTGTACATGCACACATGATCGTCTGTGTGGCCGGCTTCAGCTGTTGTGCGTGTGCGGATCCGGTTTCAGCCGGATGGCCCAGGAGTTGGCCGAGACGAGGTTTCCGCGGCGATGGACGCGGCAGGTGTAGACGCCCTCGTTGAAGTGGTTGGCGAGGACGCGCAAGTCTCTGTCCTTCAGTATGATGTGACCCGGGACTGAAACCAGCAACCTCTCTCCATCTTTATACCAACTACACACACACGCACGCACGCACGCACACACACACACACACACACACACACACACACACACACACACACACACACACACACACACACACACACACACACACACACACACACACACACACACACACACACACACACACACACACACACACACACACACACACACACACACATTAATACTGAGAGCTTCCCACTTCCCAATACTTTGAGAATTGTGGTAGCACTTTTGAGATTTGTGTGAAAAAAAATGCTTTACAAATAAAACATATTATTATTATTATTAATAGAACCAGTTCTACTGGTGTTTTGATGTTACTGTAACAGCTGCGTTGTGTGATTCCACGCCCCCTACAGGTAACCAAGGTGAGTTACAATGACAAACTGTTGAGGAGTGGAGATTAGAGTCATATAATTATTTTGACAAAAACCTTTAATGGAGGGGAAATAACCAACAACAGTGTGTCCAGACTGTCCACATATTGTAACGTTATGCATCAATAAAACTGTCATACAGTTATATTATAATATTATAACATATTATTATATTTATATATATTATATATTATATTTGGATGCAAGATATCACCCAATGCAGCTTACATCAGTGGTTCCCACCTTTTATGCTTGGAGCCCCCCTTCTTACATGTATGACACAAGCAAAGCCCCCCCACACACACACGCGCACGCACGCACGCATTTTTCAGACATGTTAACCACTTAAACCCTAAACTTCTCGTACAAGGAATAGCAAACCCTATACTTCTCGTACAAGGAAAGCAAAACTAATGCCGATCTACAAGCTCACAACGCGTCGAGATGCGACTTGTTGTGATTTGTAGATCCACTATATTTGTGCTATTTTTTAATCAAAATTATCTAGAACTAGACCATACCCGTAGGGGAATATGAGCACCCAAAGTGTGCAGTTTGGCTTATGCGCTGAGAACAGACAGTTTATCAGGGATCGAAAGTGAGTAAGTGAGCATGTTACTCGCCCGCCGCGGGTCCCGTCGCAAACACACACACACACACACACACACACACACACACACACACACACAGATCCGTAACGGCCGATCGACACCAGGCTTTTCAAAGTGAGCGTTTGCGTACAGCGCGTTTGTTTAGATCCAAGTGATTATCAATGATAGCGGCTACACCAGGCGCGCGGATACGCGAGTCGCACATACGCAGACTTTTAAAATAGGACTGGGTCTAAAAGTGCGCGTGTGCGTATGTGCATCGTGTGTGCGCGTGTGTGTGAAGAAAGTCTGGTGTGTTTACTTTCCACAGTAAGAATTGCACTCAGAGCGTGGGCGGGGTCTATGGTGTGGAAGGAGGCTAAGTTGCCATGTAGGACTATTGTAAGCGGTTTAGGGCCAATATTGGTGGTATTGTGTTTTGGCGTTGGTTGAGAAAGTGCAGGTGGGTGTGGGGACGTGTTGTGAGCTTGTAGATCGGCTGTTTTCCAAGAGGCAAGGTATATGTGTGAAGGCGCTTCGTTTGGCCTTCTTTTCATAGACCTCGTTGCTTGTAGGGTTTGTTTCGTTTGGCCTTGTTTTCATAGACCTTGCTGCTTGTTTCTCTCGCGAAACCTGGCAACGACGCATGCGCAGTTTGATCAAGAGTCGACCCAAGACAGAAGACAGCTACCACCGTCCGTGAGGTTACAAGAATTATAGTAGGATTTGGGACTGATTTGACCAAAGTCGGGATTTTGTGCAACATGTTTACCCCTCAGGTTGGGAAACACTGGATTACATCATCATGCTGTTCAGTGTTCTGACCTGACTTTGGGCGGGACGCGAGGGTTTTTGGTTCCACAGCGGAAGCCCACCACCTTCCCCCGAGGGACCAGCTTCACCTTCACGTTGTCCGGAGGAGGGGTCGGCGTGGCAACCGCGTCCAGGGGTTCTGACAGAAAGAGCACACAAACAGGAAATAAATGTCATACCACAGACAGATGGAACATTTCACCCATAATCCATCTGGTTAACAATCCAATCAAAAACATGACAATACATGAACCAATGAGAGACACAAAAACATTACACAATCAAATACAATCAAGGGGTTACAACAACAGTACACAGCAGAGGCCATGGTGTCAAGTTCAACTAGAATTCAAGGCCAGGGTCTTCAATAAAGATGTTCTAATCTAGAGCCTGGGGGCAGTCGCCGCAAAGGCTCAGTCAACGTAATTTTTTTGCCTAGTTCTAGTCACATCCGGCAGCAACTGGATGGCTAAATTCCCATCGAAAGGAGGTGTCATTCGCTGCCGCCATTTTGATGACATGTATTTTCGTGTACATCTTTTATGCTATGTTGATGAATTTAATACCATAATGGAAACAAGTCCCCAGGACTTTTTGCGTTTAGCCTTAATTTAGTTTTTAGTCTTACTGTACCACGTACTGTTTACATTTCTGACTAATCAATCAATCAATCAATCAATCAATCAATCAAAAATAACTCTAGCTGGAGTGTGACAGTGTAGGAGTTCAACTAGGTACAGAGGAGCCAGCCCGTTTATAGCTTGAAAAAACATACAATAAAAGCTTAAAATCAATTTTGAAACGGACAAGGAGCCAGTGGAGTGAGGCCAAGACTGGAGTGATGTGGTCACATTTGTTTTTTACCAGTGAGGAAGCGAGCAGCTGCATTTTGAAGGAGCTGCAGGCGCCTGAGCGGCGACTGGACAATGGCCACACATACAGAGAGTTTACAGTAATCAAGCCTTGAGGAAATTAGGGCATGAATTACCCTCAATAGGACTTTCAGGGATTGACAGATCTTAATCTTGGCTGAAAGTCTCAGCTGGACAAAGCTGGTTTTGACCACAAAGCTAAACTGTTTATCAAATTTGAGGGTGCTATCAAAAGTCACACCAAGATGCTCTATAGAGGAAAGGATCTCAGAGTTTAAAGGACACGGTATCAACAGGAAAGACAGACAGACAGACAGACAGAATTCTGCATCTGCCTCCAGAATCACAGTTACTGGCCACGCAAATTAATCGGATATCGGATTCCGGCCAAAATGTAAATATCGTGCATCCCTACTGACATTGTCATACAATAATATATACACTATATCGCTCAAAAATAGTAGTAGCACTACTAGTGTGGTAGTAATAATATTAATAGTGGTAGTAATACTAGTAATAGTATTCTAACCGTAACAGAGGTCACATCGTTGAGGACAGTTCTTCTTCATAAAACTCTTTCTGCGTTCACAGAATCCCAGCCGAGCCCATGGCTCACACACCCGCTTCTTATCCAGACAGCCTGGAAGACACACACACACACACACACACACACACACACACACACACACACACACACACACACACACACACACACACACACACACACACACACACACACACACACACACACACACACACACACACACACACACACACACACACACACACACACAGAAATAGCATATGTACATACAAGCTCGCAACGTGGCACGAAGCTTGTACATCTGCAATTTTTAGATAGCCACAGTTACAAATTTAGCTGGGGACCCCCTGGAACCCCCCTCAAGGACCACACTTTGAGAACCTCTGATTTATACTATTAGTTCTTTAACTTGAGAAGGACAGCAGTTGAATATAATCCACCTCTTAAAAGCGACAGAAAGCTACTGTATGTAATCACATGTCTCTATAATCCCAAAGGCACCCCCCCCCCTCCCACAAATAGAAGTAATAAACAACATCAAGTTACATGCAATTCACTCATAGTCATGTAATTACTTTCTATCAGAGATCTCTCCTTCCCTCATTTAGACATGGCACCCTCTGAAATAATGGAAGCCACGAACACATTTAACCCATTCAATCCGGGAAGGCATCTGCAAATGTCTTCTAAATCCTAACAGTTTTCTGAAATACTTGTTGCTAATGCTAATGTTGCTGTAATATCAGTGGTGCTCAAACTTTTTCATGTCAAGGACCCCCAAAATGATATGTATTTGGCCGTCGACCCCATCTCAAAATATTTTGTTCCAGGGACCCCCAGAAGCAAAGATTTGATTTAGAAATGTTCTCTTTAAAAGATTTGCACACATTTTCACGATTTTTCAAAAAGAATAGCAGATCTACAAGCTCATAACTATGACCTATGAGCTTGTATATCTGCCATTTTGAATACCCAAAGTATAAAATAATGGTTAAAGCTAAAATCTAAAATGACACAGATGCCTTCCCGGATTGAATGGGTTAACCTATTTAACCCATATTTGCTCCACCAATCTTTGAATACATACTGTATATATGTTTTAAAGTTAACATTTTTAACTACGATCTGTGCTTCTGGGGGTCCCTGGAACAACATATTTGAGATGGGGGTCCGCGGCCAAATACATATCATTTTGGGGATCCTTGACATGGAAAAGTTGGAGCACCACTGATATAGCAACATACTGTTAAGATTTCAAAAACATTTTAGATTTGTATTTGGCCGCGGACCCCCATCTGAAAATGTTTTGTTCCAGAGACCCCCCAGATGCAATGATTTGAGTTACAAATGTTCACTTAAAAAATCACACCCTGTGTGAAGGAAGCGGTGCCTTTGGGGCGGGGCTTAACTCATTTCAGTTCGTCCCTATTGGTGGTCTGAGTCCACTTACCAAATTTGTACTTGGTAGCATGCTGCAAACTGGAATAATGGCTGTTTAAAGCCCAGCCAATGGGCAGACAGAGGGGGCGGGGCTTAAGTAATTACAGTTTGTCCCTATTGGTGGTTTTAGTCCATGTCCAAAATTTGTACTCCGTAGCATGCTGCGAACTTGAGTTATGGCTGTTTAAAGGCCAGCCAATGGGAAGACAGAGGGGGCGGGGCTTGAGCAATTCATGCTCGGCCCGTATTGGTGGTCTAAGTCCACATACCAAATTTGGACTTGGTGGCATGCTGCAAACTGGAGTTATAGCTGTTTAAAATCCCGTGCTCATCCCGTGCTCATACGGGTGGACGTCCCTGGGGGTCCCTGGACCCCTCTTTGATAACCGGTGGCACGTGTGGCAAATGAGAGGAGAGATGGCATAGGCAATCTCCAAGTCCGTGTGTGTGTGTGTGTGTGTGTGTGTGTGCGTGTGTTTGTATGTGTTGCTTCTTTGCCGTGCTCATCCCGGGTTCATACACACAGACACACAGACACACAGACAGACACACAGACAGACAGACACACAGACACCGAGTCAAAGCCACGTATAGAGCGGTTGGCAACGCTAAAAAATATATATTCAAAGATTTGCAAACATTTTTCAAAAAATAGCAGATCTACAAGCTCATAGCGCGGCACAGATGAGCTTGTCTATCTACTATTTTTGAATAGCCAAAGATATCTAAAAATGACACAGATGCGTTCCCGGTCTTAATGGATTAATGAAATGGCACCTCTGATCAGGAGCTCCCTCTCAGTCCCAGAACTGAATGTACCAGACTGAATGGAGGAAGTTGGACTATACGGCTTATGTTCCCCCAGTGTTCTGGGAAGAGTCAATGTGACATTAGATCCTGTCCAAAATTCTGCAATTATGAAGCACAAAAGTCTGGGGAGCGTATGTGTTGTTAATACAAAAAAAAGAACCATGTAAAAGCCCAATATGCCTATCAGAAAAATGGTTTGCAATTTGTGCGAGTTTTATGAACTGATTGAATGATAGGCCAAACATACTGACTGAAAGTGCAGGTCAAGATGCCCTTGGATGTCAGGACAGCCATGGTTATGCCAAAAGCACAGTTCAGGTCATGTCAAATATGATGGATTAAATGTCAGAAATGATGGATTAGACGTGTTTATTTGATACCGGAGGGAACATAGGGAGGGTCGTATAGACAGTTTGGAACAGACAAAGCCGTTTAGAAGATGCATCCCAAGAGGTGTGAAACAGACTGCAGCCTTGCGACCTATCTCTGTACAATAACTCTAATCTTTAATCAACATTCCTGTTAGAGCCTTCTGTATTTTACCATTTCTCAGCCTACAGTAAGTACACCCGGAAAACCCCACATATATATATATATATATATATATATATTCATTAAACCTTCTTTATTTGCAGACTGTTGTATCTGCATTTACAGTACTTATACTGTAAATACAACCATTGCTCACAGCAACAATGGAAAAAATGTTCTTTTAAACTGAAAAATGGTCGTCCTGTCCGAAATCAGACGACAGACGAAATCTGGATCAAAGTTCTGTTAATTTCCAGTTATATTTCCTGCTTGTCCTGCCTGAGTTTTAAAGGGACTACACCATGAATTTAAAAAATAATAATAATATTTAATATCATATTGTTTATGTCCCTGAAACGTTTTTCAAAAGGTTTGAGCCTAAATCAAGCCTCAGATATACTCATTCCAACTAACTTCTCTCTGGCTTATAAAGCACTTTCAGCTGCAATACCACATTGTCCTGTTTGGCACGGGGCGCTATTGAGCCAGTTTGTATGCATGTTATCTCCTGGTTCTGTGTGGAAAAAGTAAAAAAAAAAAACTGGGGTATTTTTGGGGATAGAAGAGAGGTAGGGGAGACCAAAAACACACAAAAAAGAGTAAAATTAGAGTTAAAATTCATGGTGTAGTCCCTTTAATAATAATGTAGAAAGCAACGTGGAAATAATATAAGATAACCTAACCTTAACCCTAACCTCAGTAAAAACCATTCCTGCCAGGGAGCCAATCAGACACAGGTAACGTATCCTATAACGTTGGTGAATCCATAATGACGCCTCCCCCTACAGCAGGTTTTGGGGTGCAGCAAACTTGAAATAGCTGAACCCCCGTTTGGTGACTTAAGGCCAATTCAGGTTTGGAACTACGTGTCTCACAACCCTGTGAGATTTGAGCATTCGTACTGTCTGCGACTCGCCCACAGCCTCGCCAGAAAAACGTAGAACACAGACCGTAGAGTCTCTGGATGCCCCAGACGTCGTCCTGGGCGATGTTCCTCTGGCCCGTGTAGGTGGCGTTGGGGTGCATCAACGCCTGAGGGTCCCTGCTGTGCCACAAGCCCAACGCATGGCCGATCTCATGGGCTGCCACCTGCACCAGGTCGTTTAACCACACACCTACAGTACACAGAGTGGAAATCACACACATCAGATCTGACAGACAGACAGACAGACAGACAGACAGACAGACAGACAGACAGACAGACAGATCTGACAGACAGAACGACAGACAGACAGACAGGTACCCTGTCTCCAGCTGAAGCGGGACTTTCCCAGGATCCAGAACTCATGGTTGTCAAAGTGGATCTCTCCTCTAGGGGGCAGGAAGGCGTGGGCCAGCTCCCCGTTCAGACCATCAAAACATGGATGGAGTGGAGAGAACCAGCAGTCTGTGTGGTTGAATGTATAGAAACCTGCACACACACACACACACACACACACACACACACACACACACACACACACACACACACACACACACACACACACACACACACACACACACACACACACACACACAGTTGAAATGACATAATTTTTGTGTGCAGAAAAAGAAACACATCTCCAAGCTAACAACTGACCGACTTATCGACTAAGGTCTGTGGATTTTTACCTGTGATGTTTTTTGCCTCATGGGGACTAACTTGTTATGTGGACCTGGTGTGGTTCTTTTTGTACCGTATGTCTAACCTCATGTACCATACATGCCTGCTGCTTATATGCTACAGTGAATGTATATATAGGTAGATAACTTTTAAAAAATCTTTCACATATTTCCTTTTATGTTTTCTTCCATGCCCCCCCCCCCCCTTCTTTATTTCCTGAAAACAACATAATGATGGAGCTTGCGTTCGGTTGGCGCAGTGCTAAAGTGCCTGCTCACCACCACGGAGGTTGTGGGTTCGAATCCACCGTGGTGGTGCATCCAACTTTGTCGAGTGTCTACACGTGTTCGAGGGAGGGAAACCAGGCAGGGGTCAGGGAGTCTCACCGATAGTGATGTCAGCAGTGGCGTTGGGGTCAATGAGCTCAGAGAAGGTCAAAGGTGAAACATCACTCCATTTAGTGAAGGCAATGCTGATGGCTTTCCTGGTGTCGTCCTGGTTCAGGGTGTTGGGGAACTTAGTGATCCTGACAGATAGACAGACACACACACACACATAATTTGTAAAGTTCGTGCAAGCCTTCAAAAACATCCGGCAATGCACTGCACTACAGCCTAAAAACGTCAACAAAAATGATCCAACTGTACAAGGGTAATGTAACGTTAAATCAGTTAAATCAGAGTGGTTGAGAGTGACATGAAAAAGATCAGAGCATTTAACAAGGTTTGTCCGCACAATGACCAGTAAAGAAAGGACAAACTGTCCCAGTGTGGTGCTGGAAATTAAACATGATCCGATGGCTTGGACATGTCCTCAGAATGGACCAGGAGCCACATTCCTAAAGTAGCCTTGCGATGGACCCCACCTGGAAACAGGAAACGAGGGGGGCCAAAAACAACCTGGTACAGAACTGTGACCGCAGAGGCAGACCTAACTTGAGGCGAGACACAACATGCTGCACACCATAAACTAGAATGTTTGAAATGTTTGTAAACAAACGTGTATTTCCAGGTAGAATCTCTATGGATGTTTTCACAATATATCAAATAAAGTGTGCAGAACATTAGCTATGTCTAGCTTTGTCAACCTGTGGATCTTTAGAACAAAATAATGTATTTCTAACAGTCAATAACATTACCATAAGTGTCCTGTTCTTCCAGAAATAAGGTTAATGAATAATACTGTTCCATTATGCGACACTGCCGGCGTTATCTAGCCTGGTAAACCCTCCCTCCAGAAATCTCATTTGTAATTTATTTCAGGAGTGAGTCTGGCATGATCCATTCGCTCACTCACTCGAACTCGCCACCTGATTGGCCAACTTTCGCTGTCAATCACAGAACGATGAGCGACGACGCTGATAGGCTCGGTTTTTTGGTAATGCGCTAGAAACGCCCATACAAGCCTTCAGGCCAGACTCCTTCCTGAAATCAAATGGAAATTAGATTTTCCGGAGGGAGGGTTTACCAGGCTAGGCGTTATCTACCTGGAAATACATGTTTGGTTGTGGTGGTGGTGATGATATGATGATTGGGTCTATAGGAGCAGATGGAAGCAGATGCTGTAGTCACAGCCTTATGTTCCACAGGGAATGTAGAGGATTAGCTAAGTAATTAAGAGGCTGGTGCATTGAATAACAACAGTATACCTGTAGAAACATCTCTTATTTATAACTATTGACTCAAAATATAAAAGAAATAAGCAACAAAAGATGTAAAGGTGAGGATGAAGAAGCTAGAAACTATATAATGCAATATACAATGTACACTATACAGCAGACTACTGTATATGGGTAGATCAATAGACTATTCAATAGAGACATGTTGATTAGCCTGGGATCCAGCCTGCTTCACTACGTTCGGCGGATTTTTTTTTCTCACTTTGTTTCTCAGTCTGGAAAGCCTCATATCTCCATGGGAGGCGGGACATGCCATACGGCTGAAAACGAGCCGTGGCTTCTGATTGGTCTGTGGTATGGGGCACGGGACAAAAATACCAGTGTGATCGTTGTGATTCGTGATTTGTTTGAACATCCAATCAGCAACGACGTTGCCTACGTAACATATCTGTATGTCTCTCTCTCATACTCCACCTGATCTCACTTGTATGTTAGTTACCTGTAAATTATGTTGTGGTGTTGTAGGGTTACCTGTATCTTCCTGTTGTCATAGTAACCTGTAAGTGATGTTGTGGTGTTGAAGGGTTACCTGTATCTTTCTGTTGTCATAGTAACCTGTAAGTGATGTTGTGGTGTTGTATGTGTAGGGTTACCTGTATCTTTCTGTTGTCATAGTAGGGTTACCTGTATCTTTCTGTTGTCATAGTAACCTGTAAGTGATGTTGTGGTGTTGTATGTGTAGGGTTACCTGTATCTTTCTGTTGTCATAGTAGGGTTACCTGTATCTTTCTGTTGTCATAGTAGGGTTACCTGTGTCTTTCTGTTGTCATAGTAGGGTTACCTGTATCTTTCTGTTGTCATAGTAGGGTTACCTGTATCTTTCTGTTGTCATAGTAGGGTTACCTGTATCTTTCTGTTGTCATAGTAGGGTTACCTGTATCTTTCTGTTGTCATAGTAGGGTTACCTGTATCTTTCTGTTGTCATAGTAGGGTTACCTGTATCTTTCTGTTGTCATAGTTACCTGTAAGTGATGTTGTGGTGTTGCCAGCGGTGGCCCAGTGGGTTGACGGCGTACCGTCTGATTCTGCTCAGCTTCAAACCAGAGACAGGATGGACCAAACTGAACACCTCTACTGGAGACACGCCACTGGAACCAGTCACCTGCACCAGTAAGACAATAACATCATGCTCTCTGTCTCTATCTCTACTGGAACCAGTCACCTCGCACTCATTCCCAAACAATGGGTTGAGAGTTTGAGACCCATTTTTGGGTCACGGACCCATTTTTATTGGTTGTGAATTGTGTTTTTGTTTTTTTTTACGTTTCCTAAAAAAATATATAAACATATATATATATATATATATATATATATATTATTATTATTATTATTATTATTGTTAAAAATAAATAAAAAAATCTAATATTTTCCAAAAGAATTTAAGAAAAGAATATAAATAACCTTTAAGAAATAGAGAAAATAGTCCCGGACCGCTGACCTAGTGGTCCGGGCACTTCGGCTCTAATGTAGCCTGACAGCGCATCGGAGGTTCGAGACCTGTTCCCGACGATCTTTGCTGCATGTCTCTCTCCATCTCTCTCTACCTGTTTCCTGTCCTTCTCCACTATACACTATCAATAAATGCAGAAAGGCCCCAAAAATATCTTCACAAAAAAGAAACAGCGAAAATAGCAGATGTACAAGCTCACGGCATGTCACATGAGCTTGTAGATTGGCTATTTTCACAATTAAACATAATGTATATTTGAAAGTTTGGGTCCCAGGCAGACACCAACTTTAACTTTTGGCTCTCAAACTGAAAAAGTTTGGGAACTCTGCCGTATCCAGACAATCTTTCCACAGCGTGTCTATGTGGATGACCCCACTATAGGGTCAGCTGCTGACGTCATTCTTTAAGAAAAGCTCTCCGCCCAGGATTGCTGCTGCTGCTCGTTTGTAGGTTGTTGCAGCCCTGGCACTCGTCCCAGCACATTATACGGGCGTATTGATTGACATGGTCAGCTGACGTGCTAGAGAGCCCCATTGTGAATCCAAGTCGGTGCCTTGGTGAAGCAAACATCGGCCACGCTGAGTCTGCAGGGGCGGGGGGGGTCGTAGCAGTACGCCATGCAGTCATACGCCTCATCATGGACGGCGAGGACCACCTGTGATTGTCACAGTCTTGGCTGCAACAACAGGAAGACTGAGACTGTCTCGAAATGCTTGCCTGTCAGACTCTCTGCCAGGACACTATTTGTACAAGTTGTCCATGAGCAGCATTGAGAGCAAGCCTGTCTGTGTCACCCAAGGTCACTAGTTGCAGGGGTTCCAGGGCGGTCCCAGCTAAAATGATCGATAGCTACTAGCTAGGAACAAAAAAAATAACCCTTACAGCATCTGTAACTGTAACTGTCCTGTGGCCTAATGCAGACCAACCTGGGGGTCCTTGAAATGAAAATGTTTGAGAGACACTGGTGTAGTAGTAGAGGAGTAGTTCTCAAAGTGGATTCCATGGACTCTCTGGGTTCCTTTAGGAGGGTCTATATTGACCCTCACAGGTCTGTAACTCTGACAGTGACGGGTCCATTTGGTTCCATTTGTACACTGTCAGAGTCAAGGTTAAGTTTGAGAACCATTGAAGTAGAGGACTGACCACATGCTCTGTGAGTTGAGTTGCTTGGACCCGAGTTCCAGTAAGACTGAGTCCTCCTGCTTTGTCTCTCATGAAGTACACCCCCCCCCCCCCACCCACCAACCCCCACCCCTGGGTACACACAGGACGCTGCCTGGTTCAAGGGTGAACCAGGACATTCATGACTAGACCACTAGTTAACAGCTATCAACCTCAGAGACACCTTTCCTCACATACCTACAATATCTGGAAAGAGTAGAACCAGTAGTTATTATGATAGAACCAGTAGTAATAGCAGTACGTTATAATAATACTGTATTCATGATCAATAGTAGCAATGATACTGTATTCATGGGTTCTGATAGTAGCTGTAATTAAACACAGCTGATAAAGGAGATATTATGAACGTGGCATGACAGGAGACCGAATGAGAAAGTACGCCATGAGTTAATTTCATACAGATGTGGGAACACACACACACACACACACACACTTTCATCTCCCTCTCTTTCATCATTTTTTGCACATTCTCTCTCTCTCTCTCTCTCTCTCTCTGTGCTCAAATATCTGTCACCCACATGTGAACTCACTCCCTATCTCTCTCTCTCTCTCTCTCTCTCTCTCTCTCTCTCCCCTCTCTCTCTCTCTCCCCTCTCTCTCTCTCTCTCTCTCTCTCTCTCTCTCTCTCTCTCTCACACACACACACACGCACGCACGCACGCACGCACGCACACACACACACACACACACACACACACACACACACACACACACACAGTCAGTCACAGACACACTGCAGGCATATGCACGGGCGGACGCGCAAATACGCTAGTGCGCGCACGTACATACACACACATCATTTGGCAAAAAGAGAAGTAGTGACAGCGTGTAGTAGTAATGTAGTGTGGTCTTACCGGGCTCACAGCAGCAGGTCCACACATCAGCCACAACCATAGCAGCAGCACGCCTGGTCTCACTGAGGTCCGCATATCAATCTGTCTGTCTGTCTGTCTGTCTGTCTGTCTGTCTGTCTGTCTGATCCAGTCAGCACATGGTCTGTCTGAACAGAGGTATGTGTCCAGTCCGGTAGATAGAGGAGCTCACGACTCGCCTCACACAAAAAAAAGTTATTAAAACTGTTAAAACGTACTGTAAGTAACTCTGTAGAGAAACTACTTCCTCTCATTCAACTAGAACAAATGCGTTCTGAACAAGAACCGACTTCACACACATCCAACTCTCTCTCTCTCTCTCTCTCGCGCGCGCACTCTCTCTCCCTCTCTGTCTGTGTATGTGTCTCTCTCTCTCTCTCTCTCTCTCTCTCTCTCTCTCTCTCTCTCTCTCTCTCTCTCTCTCTCTCTCTCTGTGTGTGTATCTGTCTAGTCTCAACAGTGAGTGAAGCGAGTGTCAGAGGTGCGTTGGTTGGTGCAGCGGGGACTGACTGGGAGGGACGGGGCGGAGCAGGTGGATGGAAGGGGGGCAGAGAGAGAGAGGGGGGGATGTATAGTGAGGAGAGGAGTGGAGTGGAAAGATGAGAGACACAGAGACAGAGAGAGAGAGAGAGAGAGAGAGAGAGAGAGAGAGAGAGAGAGAGAGGTGAAATAACAAACATCCTTCAAAACTTTTTTTTTAAAGAGAACTTTTCAGAGTTTTAAAGTTCACAGGTCAGGTTTGGTTTAGAATTCATGTCAACTATAACCTTTGATGAAAAAATAGGATTTTTCACTGTAAAAATACTGTCCACAATAGCCTATGTCGCAAGTTTCTTCAGCATCATGTAAATTACATTTAGTTTTGTGAAGGCATGCCCCTCCGGTTATGCAATACCCATGGCTATTGTAGCCATTGTGAGAGTATACCATTGTTGTACCTGTTGTCATAGTACTTGGAGGCCAGTCTATGACGTCAGTACTTCTACTTTCAGCTAATTCTCATGAGGGGTCGCCACAGCGGATCATCTATTTCGATCTGGTTCTTTTATCTGCGTCTTCCACTGTGACTCCTGCCACCTGCATGTCCTCTTTCACTGCATCCATAAACCTCCTCTATGACCTTCCTCTTCTCCTCTGTAGCCTATACCTGGCAGTTCCACATTCAGCATACTTCTCCCAATGTACCCCTCATCCTTTGCACATGTCCGATCCATCTCAACCTCGCCTCTCTCTTATTACCTGGGCTGATCCTCTAATGTAGTCATTTCCTTCCTTGTCACTCCTAAGGAGAATCGTAGCATCCTCAATTGTGCCACGTCCAGTTCCGCTTCCTGTCTTTTCGTCAGTGCCACCTTTTCCAAGCCATACCGCATGGCTGGCCTCACTATACCTACCGTCTTATACATCTTCCCTCTCACTCTTTCTGGTACCTTTATGTCACAACTCACTCCTCGACACATTCCTCCATCCGTTGCACCCTGCCTGCACTCTCTTCACCTCTCTACCACACTCCCCATTTTATTTTGGATAGTTCTTCAGGTATTTAAAATCCTTCACCTTCACCACCTCTACTCCTGGCATCCTCACCATTCCACTGTCCCTCCTCTCGTCCCTTGGGTCCTCTGATTCTTTTCTTCTTTTTCTTGAGATACGTGAAGGACAGATACACAGAGATTTCGCCGCATTTAGAAGGAGGATATGGAGTGTTTGTCTCTGGAGGACGGGTATATTCAGGGCCTAGCCTACTGTATATTGTTTTCTTCTGCACAGTCCCAAGGTCGCTGCCTGGGGGAACTTTCCAGCATTCCCTGGGGTGCCTTTGTTTTTGTTTTTGGTTACTGATTTGTGTAATTTATGTATGTTGTTATTCACCACGTGAAAGTGTTTTCAGGGCAATGTATGTTATGCTGCTATATGACCAGCATAATATTTGTGATTAGAGTGTCCGCCCTTGTGTGACTGGGAGGTAGGGGTCCAGTGGAAGCTGTATGGTCCGTGATCTATGGACCACATGGCTCATTGGTTCACTACTTATTTAATATTGTCTCTGTCGGGTGGAAACCTCATATGTCCAAAACTTACTTTTCAGGATTCAAATTCATACTTATACTTTTGTGTGACGCTGTAGTATAATCAAGTTGCTGTTATAATTTATTTTGTATTTGTCAAACTGTTGGGGGATTAACCCTCCATTCTGTGTGTAGTTGATTCAGTAGGGGGGGGGACTGCTGTGTTACAAATGAAAGTGTTCCTGTAGAAAGTGGTTGTCACAGCAATACTCCAACAGTCACTACGCTACGTTGAGGCGTCCTGCCGGGAGAGCTGTTGTTTCAGATGGGTGTGGGGGAGCAGTGCAGGTACGTAGATCCCAGGGTGCTGCACCCCAACTACACCCCTCCAGATGGGGTGCATTTGTCTCTGTCTCCTCTCAACATCTGTCCAAACAGCTGCATCTCCTTTAGGTCCTTTCTGTTCCGTTGTGGTTTGAAGCATCTTGTTACTGAAGGTCGTCGCAGGACAAGTTGAAGACTGTGGTTGTACATGGTCAGCTTCCAGTGATCACCAGTAGACTGTGGTTGTACTGGTCAGCTCCCAGTGACCACCAGTAGACTGTGGTTGTACTGGTCAGCTCCCAGTGACCAACAATAGACTTTGGTTGATCAGCTCCCAAGTGTGTTGAATGGTCTTAAATTACATTATCATGTCGTTTCATCTCCATCGCCTATACTGTCTGTCTGTCTGTCTGTCTCTGTCTGTCTGTCTGTCTGTCTGTCTGTCTGTCTGTCTGTCATTCAGTATCTTTACTAAACACAGACGTTTTCAGAGGAAGTTAAACAACTCTGTTACGTATACAGCTTGGCTTCAGAGCCCCTCTGGCACATAGCTAACTGCTCTGGGCTCAGCCAAATGAGCAGTGCACGGACACGCACGTACGCACGCACGCAGCACACACACACACACACACACACACACACACACACACACACACACACACACACATGCACGCGCAGTGACCTATATACATACACACTGATCCACAACCCCCCCCCGCCACACACACACACACACACACACACACACACACACACACACACACACACACACACACACACACACACACACACACACACACACACACACACACACACACACACACACACAGGAGGTAATAATGATTGTGTGCATTAGTTAAGTCAATCTGAGAACAGTACATTTCCTTCACAGAGAAACTCTGTGCTTTACACACAAAGACACTAAATATAGCTACTGTACGTATGCAAAATAAGTTTACTATGGAGTTAGTGTACTATATTATGTACTATATTATGTGAATAATAATGCTACTGTTAAACATTCTGTATGTGCATCATATGCAGCTTTCATTTTGGGAAATTGTATAGCTTGTAGATCTGCAATTTTGTCGGTTATTGTTATATATTGGTACATAAGAGTACTGTATAAAAACATATTATGTTCTGGTTCCTCATGACATTTTACAGTATTGATCATAATAATAGTAAACATATACACCAAGAAACAAAAAGGAATAATGAAGAAGGTAGGACAGCTTGAAAATTCCAGGAATTTCTTTGGAAACGTTTTGGAAATATCCAGCCATTGTTGAACATTTTCCAGAACTTTGAATTCATTCTTGAAAACGACTTGTGGCAATAATGACATTCCAAAAACAAAAGCAGGGTTAATAATGTGATTAAGACAGTGTGGGAGTAAGTTCAGTGTAACGTTGAACTTGGTGTCCTGCTACCGTTCACCTCGCTCTCCTGACTGCCTGGCCCTCTGCCAGCTGACTGCGGAACCCCCCACCCCGGCCCACCCGGGCCCCGACCCAGCCGTGTCACTCACCCCCCCCCACGAGACGGAGCGAGGGAGCAGGAGGAAGGAGAGGAAAAGGCAAGGAGGAGAAGAAAAGGACCCGTCACAACGGGATATCTCCTTTCACCCAGCCGCTGAGAGATGGAGATTTAATTACACCCCACACACACACACACACACGCCCACGCCCACGCTCACGCTCACACTCACACTCACACTCACACTCACACTCACACTCACACTCACACTCACACTCACACGCACGCACGCACGCACGCACGCACGCACGCACGCACGCACGCACGCACGCACGCACGCACGCACGCACGCACGCACACACGCACACACACACACACACACACACAGAACAAATAGCTGCTTGGGTTTCCGAACAGCAGTCAGTTCCCACATTTAATAACACACCTTCTGTTGAGTTCAACTAGCAGACCCTCCACTCTCAACACAAACACACAGAGTAATGAAAACCATCCCTCATTGGCAAAAATACATACAAAATAAAGAAGAGGTGGGTGGCAGTGTTGCCAGATGTGAGAGAAATAAGCAACCAGGTCTATGAAAAGCTTGTGCATCTGCTATTAAAAAAACAACAACTTCTGAATCTGATTTTATTTTAATTTTTTGAAACATTTTAACAACACAAATCTGGTAAAGGGGTCCCTCGCACAAAATGTTTTCAGATGGGGATACGTGGTCGTGGACAATTACTTATTAATTTGGGGGTCCTTGACATGAAAATGTTTGAAAACCATGTTTCAAATATTTTTATTGTGAAGCACAGGATAAAGATATACATTTCCAGTTCAAACACTTATGGCGTGCTTCCCTATTTCCAAGAACAAACAGACATACACACAAAATAAACAGGTACAATGAAAAGATTACAATGTCAAAATGCACATATGGATTGGATTCTTATAACTGTTCACAGCCAAGGCTGCCTTTATATTTCCAAATGTGTACTCAAACCCAAACAAAAAACGAAAACTATTTCCTCCCCACTATTGAAATTTCAGTGGTTTATTCAACTTTGACACACACAATCACACAGTTCTAGATGGCTGGCCCCTTCGGTGCCACACCGTAAAACATATTTGTCATCCATCATACAAAATTTTGACTTCCGTGTACCACAGCAGGTCAAATTTCTCACTCAATGCCACAGAATGTCCGGAAGCACTTTGCAATCAGTGGAGGCGAGACACCATACAGGTATGTCGATTAGACTATTCAAAATCCTAAAAGAAAGGTTTATGAGCTTAGGAAGCTGGATTGTTCATGACGCAGCACAAGATCAGAAATGTACTGTGTTCAAAAATAAAATACGAGAGTCGGCATATATTATAATGCATGCACGCACGTCGCACACATGCACGTATGTATGTATGCACGCATACACACGCACACACTCATGTTGATATATTAGTTAATATGTACGGAATTCTTCAAGATGTTTTGAAAATAGCAAAAGTTCACAATGCGACACGTTGTGAGCTTGTATAGATCAGCTATTTTCAAATAGCCGATGTATAGGGTTAAAGTGGTTAAAATGATTTTGATGTTATTACCAAATTTGGCTGGGGAGCAGTGGGGACCCTCTGGAAACCCCTCAAGGACCCCTGGGGGTCTTCGGACCCCACTTTGAGAACCACTGGAAAAGAGAATTCAGAAAAGCTGATAAATATGTATCAGAGAAAAGCACATCCACAGACCATTAAGGCAGGTGGCGGATCAAAGGAAGACAATCAAAGAATAAAAAAGGAGATCTGCATGCTGGAGCTCCCTTAAGTGCAAATGTATTGGCACATCTGAACTGAAAAGTGCAGTGTCAAGCAAAAAGCAAGGAGAGTGTTTTGCTCGAAACATCACTTTTCTGTTGCCAAAACATTTGCACAAGGGAGCTGCAGTGTGTGGATATCCTTTTTTATTCTCTCATAAGTATGTATAATAATCTCATCTTTCAGAGTGAGGGCAGTACTTTATTGTAATGGTATCTGTCCAGGTATGAAGACAAAGAACATGTCTTTGCTTTGTGTATAAGAATTGCTAAAAATAAATAAGCAGTAGAGCATTGATTTGTCATGTTATGTGTGGACTGGACTCCCTAAAACAATAGATAAACTTAGTGTAAATATACCATCCGTTACTCTATAAACCAGTCAAATAAATACATCTAATGACATTAACAAAATAAACTCAACCTTTACACCTTACACAAAGGTTTGAACCTTTGTTGTGGTCCCTTCAATGTGAAGGCCTGTACGTTTTTTCCCTTTCCCCCTATGGCACATATCATGAACCGAATATCACTGAATGTGTTACTAATGTGCAGAAAAAACAATAAAACAAAGTTTAAAAATCAAAAATCAAAATGGTTTGAATCGGGGACATTCTTGCTGTGAGGGGCGTGGCGCCACCATGCCACACAGGTTCTGTCAGAGTTCAAAAGTTCCTGTCCGTTTGGATCCACAGGCACCGCTTTTCTTTCCCATCATGCAGTGCAACAGGTCTCGTAGATGAAACCGTGTGACCAGAGGACGCTTGGAGACAGGAAAGAATACTTTAAATAATAAATAAAAAACTTTAAAACAAAGACAGACAGACAGTCATGTTATTGTGAGACAGGCAGTGAGTCAGCAGTGTTTAATGCTGATGTCAGCGTGTCTTATTGATCAACAGAGGACAGAGAAACATCTTTTTATCCAGTCAGCTGTCTGTAGACAGACAGACAGACAGACAGACAGAGAGACAGACAGAAAGAAAACAAACTCGACAAGACCAAAAACAGGGTATCTGCACATTTCTAAAGTGACAAAACCTTTGAGACTTTTTCAATATAAAGTAATAAAATAAATTAAATTAAAATAAGACTGTTACTGCGTCACTGGTCAAACTAAACGATGAAATGGTCAAATATTGGCCAAATTGTCAAATATTACGGCAACATTTTTGAAAATAGCCGATCTACAAGCTCACAACATGAGTGTGTGTGAGAGAGAGAGAGAGAGAGAGAAAGAGAGAAAGAGAGAGAGAGAGAGAGAGAGAGAGAGAGAGAGAGAGAGAGAGAGAGAGAGAGAGAGAGAGAGAGAGACGCACGCGCGTGTGCGCGTGCAAACAGTAAGAGAGTAGGGGAGTGATATGTAGGCTAAATGGTCTGGCCTGACCGGAGCCAGGGTCAATGTCATTAATTTAAGCCCATGCAGTACGTGCCCTAACAAAGGCTATTGGATCGGACCAGGAGACAGTTTCAAGCAATGTGTAACTGTAGCAAGGCACTGTAACTGTGTAACTGTAGCAAGGCACTGTAACTGTGTAACTGTAGCAAGGCATTGCAGCAAGACGCCCTCACTTAATTACAGAAAGAAAGACACTTTGCTGTTGTTTGTCTGGACTCTTCACCTGTGACCAATCCGGTGTAGTTCAACAACCCTGTCCTGAGTTTGAACCCCCACCGGAATAGGACCCAGGATCACTGAATCACTCAAGCCTCTCCACCACGGCAAGGTCACAACAAGAGGAGAGGAAATGACCCTTAAAAGGGCCGTTTGTTTAAGAGGACCGTCTTTTTTTTCTTTTTTTTCCTTTTTTAATCTCCACCAACAGCCAGGCCAAAGGAAAAGGGGGAGATAATTTATTTTTTCTCCACATATATTGGGCTTTGGGCCCGCCCTTTTCTTCTCTTTCATCTCCATGTTGAGAGAAGCCAATCACCACAAAGGTTGTGACACGTCACTGGGCTTGATTTTCTCTGCAGCAGCGGAGGGGACACTTTGGCGTGATTTCTTTGATCCGCCAAAGAGCTTTTGTTTCTCTTCTACCCCCCACCCTTTTTCTCTGTTGCTTGCACACTGATATACGTCTGTGACCCCTGAACTTGAACTGCCTTTTAAAGGCTTGAATCAGCAGCGCAGATGCTCAGTGCAGAATTCCATTAATTCCTCATGTGACACCTGCAAGCCACAGGGCCCCTGGGGACTGTACATCACTGTGTGTGGAGGACTGGCGTACATCATGTGACCTTCCCGGAAGTAGTAGTACGTGAGGGCCTGGCTGTGCTGTTGTACCTGCAGCCCGCTGCTCTCCTGCACGGTGGAGGTGATGGAGGTTGTGGGCACCATGGGCTGGGCACTGCCGCTAGTGGTGGTGGTGGTGCTTGGTAGAATGGCCACGTTGAAGGGCGGTTTCAAATCTTCATTAATGTTCCTCAGGCTCTGCGACTCAGACACTTGGAAGGTGAGGTCTGTCTTCTCGAAGCCTGTGGCGCTCACATCCGTGGCCGCATCATCGTCATCTTGTGGACAGGCGCTCACATCCGTGGGCGCTTCTTCATGGTGAGGTGGTGGTGGTGGAGGCGAGTCCATTGGTGAGTTGAGGCACGATTGAATCAGGGCTTTGCTCGCCTCACTAGTGAGCATGGGCTGGAGCTTGTCAGAGGCAAACTCGTAGACGTGTCCCGTCTCACTGGCTACCAGCAAGAGAACCTGGGTTCCCGTTAGCTTAGCGAGCTCTTTGACCTTGTTTATCACACCGAATTTACGCTTGCTGAAGGTCTTGCGTCGCTTTAATGTGTCCTCAATGAATTCAATATCTATCTTAACGCGACCACGTGACTTCTTCTTGGGTTTTTGCAGTGGGACAGCTGCCTTCTTCTTCTTCTGCCCTGCTGCCTCACACTGCTTCACCCCTCCTCTCATCCTCCTCTTTCTGCTGTTGTCTCCAGTTGAAGCCATGGAGTCATATTCATCTGCTGTACAGGTGGATTCAGTCCCTGAGTCGCTGCATGAAGGGTTTCTTTGATCTCTAAGTTGGTACATCTTGACTGTGTTTATGCACAAACTAAGACACATTGACTAATGTAACACTAATCACTGATACCTGTGCGGCTGTGATCTCCCTTTTATAGGGCCACATTCTGCAACGTCACAATGTGACCAGTTCTGATTTGTGTATGATGACCATATATGGTGAACCTAGCAACCATTGTAGCAACGCACGTGCGCGACTCAACAGCTGTTTCCCTCAGGCCAACACGAACGTAAACAAACCACACGTGGCGGATCCTGGCCAATAAACGTCACCACTGCGTCCGAAATTCAAAAAAATACATATTGAAACTTTCCTATGTATGTCAGCAACTTAGATACGCATAGTCATTACCAGTGGTGAAAAGTAACTACGTACATTTACTTAAGTACTGTAGGCTACTTAAGTACAATTGTGACATATTTTTTTACTTTACTTTTCCAATTTTCAATACTTTTACTTCTACTCCACTACATCTCAGAGGTAATTATTATACTTTTACTCCACTACAATTATTTGAAAACTTTACTAGTTACTTTGTAGATTTGAATTATTATTAGCCTACAAACATTAACCACTTTTGAAAATAGCCGATCTACATGCGACGCATTGTGAGCTTAGATCTGCTATTTTCAAAGAATTTTTGAGAATTTGAAAACTTGTGAAACAGGATATTCTGCGTAATGAGTACTTACTAGTATTTCTAAATTGCAGGATTGGTACTTTTACTAAACTGCTTTACATTCTGAAACTACCTGTATTCATCCCACAATGCAATGCGGTAGCTATGACAACAACAACATACACAAACACAAACCTCTGGCGTAACGACAATTACTATTCTATTAAAAAATATATATGTATTAAACACATCTAGAATATTAAACAATATAACACCTCAAGCATGTAGTTATTTGTTTAAACTGATAACATGTCCCAGTAGTACAAGTTATCGTTTAATTGCTTTAACACAGAACACATTGATGGAACGGCAACATATGTAATACTTCTGCTTTGCCACTAGATGGGGCACTTTCCTAACATTCCGTGTGGTCTGATCCCATCTGATTGATTGAATATTATTAGCATCTTAGATCTGCTATTTTCAAAAGATTTGTATACATTTGAAATGGGACATTCTGCATAATGAGTACTTTTACTTTTGGTAAGTTAAGTACATTTTGATGTGTACTTAAAGTACCAAAAGTAAAAGTGCTCATTTGTACTTTTACTCAAGTACATTTTGAATTCCGTACGTTTACTTGTATTGATACATTTACTTAAACAATGTGAGTACTTTTTCCATCACTGCACTTCCACACACACACACACACACACACACACACACACACACACACACACACACACACACACACACACACACACACACACACACACACACACACACACACACCTGAGCAGGTCACCTCACTCCAGTCCCTCATTGTAATGTATGTTTATAACTTCATAGAAAAGTGTTGACAAATGTTTCTCAGGATGTTGTCAGCCTGCTAGCCTTTGATGAAGCTTTCTATTTATGAAACAGGCGCCTACATCACGGCCCGTCTTATATGTAGACCAGACCAGTAGTTCTCAACCTTTTCAGGCCGCGACCCCCCAAAATAATCATATTTGAACTGGGGACCCCACACCCTGACAAGCACTTGGAATGTAGGAGTTGAGCCATTAAATTTTGTTTGACTCGGTTCCACAGATAGATATTTACATAGATGTACAAGCTGTTGTGAGCTGAGCTTGTAGATCTGCTATTTTCAAAATGTGTGCCTTTTTTCTATATTTGACAAATGTTTGACCAGTTTTTATAGTATACTTTGTTGATTAGTTTTGATGCAGTATTGGTCTTTTTCTTTTCTTCTATTTGAGGTATTAAAAAGGTCTTAACAGTCCTTAAATTGTCATCATCCTGGGGTCCTGACCCACAGGTTGAGAACCATTGATGTAGACTACAGTCTCTCTTTATTCATAGTGTTGGTTATGTGATACAATACTGTGTTCCAGACTCAAATAAACAGCACTAGGGTTAGGGACAGCACTGTTCATTAGGCTGACCACAGCCCCTGTCCCGATACTGAAAACAGACATTAATATAATACCCAAGACAAGAATGAATGTCCTGTACCAAAGAGACACGAGTATAATACCAAAGTGGTGAGTTGTTTCTTTCATTTTCTATTATTTTTTCCCCTTTCTTAAAAACTGCAAATGATAGGAGCTTAAGGCTGACCTCACCACACCTATACATGATGTGTGTTTTACATGACACCATAAAGATAGAGATCACATTTTAACCAGTCATGCAAATGCTATATACTTTGTTCTATCCAATCTACAAGCTCAGAGCGTGGCGAATTATAACGCGTTGTGAGCTTGTAGATCGACTATTTTTGCAGAATAGTTGAATATTTTTGCCAAAATGTCCAGCCATTTTTGCAGAATGTTGACCTATAATGAAAGGCCCAGAATATTAGGGACGCTAGGGTTCATGTATAAATGGGGTCCAGGTCTCTGGATATTGATTGATTGAATACTTTATTAACATGATTATTAACAGTACAGGTATACAGTCAAAGGTTATGCTAAAAAGATAACACACACAAAAAGGCTTGTTTCCATTACGGTCCATTGTATTCAATTAATCAGTAATACATTATAATACATAACATATAATACAATACAAATACAATACAAAACATATTGCAATAAAGATCAGTTGAATCATAAGGTATATTTACAGAGAAAGGAGGGGTGGGGGTCCGAGGATTCTTCTATTAAAGTGTTCAAGGAGTTAAAACTATGTTCACTTGTATTTTGATGGCAAAACATTTTGAAAAATGTTTTCTAAATCCTAACAGTATGTTGCTATATCACTTTGCAAGTTTTTTTTTCACGTCAAGGACCCCCCAAAAAATGTTTTCAAAGATTTGCACAAATTGTCAAGATTTTTCAAAAATAGCAGATCTACAAGCTCATATGAGCTTGTAGATCTGCTATTCTTTAAACCTATTGAAACTGCGGAAAGATAATTATTCTTCTTGAATGAATGACGTTTTTGAACGCCTAAACTTGCTCACAAACCTGAGTTTGTGAGCACCACAGACAATTTTCAAGTTGCCTGATTACAGTACACTCAGGACACTGCTTCTGCAATTGTCAGTGTTTCTCTGTACGTCTGTTACAAACAAACAAATAAACAAACAATGTAAAAACCTACATAACGTTCCAGACACAAACTTCCATCCTCCTTACACAGCAAAATTAGTTAATTTTGCATACAAATAAAACCCATTCCAACTAGCTGCATGTGTTGGACCCATAGACTGTATAAATGAGATGGACAAAGCCACTCCCCTGCTTTCTACAGACCGAAAATGAAGCCGATTGTTCCAAGACTGTAGGTCCGCCATCTTTCAATATCGCGTCATATCACGTCATATCCTGCAGAATGAGACCAGACCATTATTGGTTGGGTAGATTGTCAATCAAGAGCGGGGGCGGGGAATGAATGCTATTGGTTGTGTAGCTTGTCAATCAAATCATCCCGCCCCTCCTAGAGAATAGCCTACTTTATCGTCAATTTTAAAATAAATGGGACCATAATTTAGCAAAACGCATATCCTGATGATTGAAAGGAGACTTTAAACTAGCGACTGGAAGCATATAGAATTTGTCAATTTTTATTACGGTAAGAAAGTCTAGTCTAAAGTTTGTCAAAAAACCCATTCACTGGCGTTAAAATTAATTCTTTCTGACACCGCAGGTCGGCGCAGGGTAAAACAGCGCCACTCTGGCCATTCATAAGCTTCCGTGTTGGGCTCATCGTAAATATCCAAGACTTGCCCCTTGGTTGGACCGCTAGCTGGATGCTTCATGCTAACAGGATGCTTCATGCTAACAGGACAGTGTAGTGTGTTTGTCTGGCTCTGTATTTTCTTTAGGTTCTGATTTTCTCATACAACGTTTACAAAAATCAAAACCTAAAAAAACAACAGTGCAGCAGACAGACTCGCTGGAGGAGTGTCAGATGAGCTGATATTTAACGACTGAATGTTTGATTGTCTTTTAAACAATTCCACACCTTTAACTGACAAGCGCTGCTCTTCAAAGACTGAATGAAAATACAGAAGAAAAATAATAATAATAAAAACGTAATCATAGTAAAGAATCCATGTTATATACAGCATATAAAGCAGCTCACATGTGTATACAATATGATGAGAAACAATTCATTATATTTATATTTGTACATTTGGCTGTCAAATGACCACTTTATACGTAATCATTCATCTTAAATGTAATCTGATTTGAAAGAGCTCTCCACAAGTAACAGCAGACTGATAATTGCGTCAAAAGAATATACATGTTTTATGTTCAAGTGTGATGACACATGATATAAACACTGACGTACCAATCAGCAGCTACTGATGTTATCCTGTCATGCATGATGTCAGCAGCCTTGTAGATCGGTGGTCTTGGAGATCAAACATCTTGTAGATCAGCGGTTCCCACGCGGCGTGTTGAGTCACACTGCTGTGCCATGAGACAGGTCCAACTGTGCCTTGGGATTTTTTAGGGAGAACCACATTATATTAATACAATGCATACAGTACAACTAAACAACACGTTATGAATGATCTTTTAATTTACTCTCGCAGTACTTTGAGCATTTACTAATACAGAGGCAAATTATATACATATATATATATATATATATATATATATATATATATATATATATATATATATATACATATGACAATGTGACATGTGAACTAGATAGATTGGCTATTTTCTCTACTTTTTAAAATGTCTGACAGTATAAAGTAGGGCTTACGACACGTCGTTAACGTTTTTATTTGGCATTAGTAAATAAAAACAAAAGCTTACTGAGTTATAGGAGTAATAACAGGTGTTATAGAGGCTATTTTGCACATATATGAATACAAGTGTGTCTTGACATTTTGACTTGTCCTTTGGTGTGTCTGGGACACAAAAAGTTTGAAAAACACTGCTTAAACATAGGGCTGGGCGATATGAGTTCAAATCAATATCACTAATATTTCAAACCATGTGTGAAAATAAGAAGGTCTGGAGACTCACCCTGTCATTACAGTAGACCCTGGACATCAACAGCCCCCCCCCCCTTGTGGTTGTGGATAAACACTTCTATCATGATTGACAGCTGTCTGTCAGTGTCTGTGATGAGCCAGGTGACCTGAGGGGAGAGTGAATGAAACACATTCCTCTACAATACAATATGACACTAGAGTAACATCATAATGTTGTTAGCTTGTAGAACTGTTCGTTTTGGCAAGCCACACCCTCGCACAAGTATAAATTAACCACTTTACAAGCTCACAATATTGTAGATCTGCCTTTTTTGACAATGTCTGACCATTTTCGCCTGTAGTGACAATAAGACATGTCTAGGTAGGTATGCCAGGGTGAAAAACACACTGCCCTCTCACTGTATTTTGGTGTTTTCATGGTTTATTTTGGTAGGCTAAAAACATCCCTGTCAACCAAAACAAACGTGAAAACACCTAAATATTGTTTTGGTAGCCAAAAAAACATCCTGTCTACCAAAACAAACAGTGAAAACACCCAAATACAGCCAGAGGTAACACCACCACATCAGTGGCTGATAACTGCTGGTATAGAGGGGAATGATTAGTTTAAATTATTCTGTTATTGTTTTGTAAACACAGGACAAAGTTACATACTATGCCTTTAAAACTTAATTAAACAAGAAATAGCACACCACATTTAAATAATAACTTTTTAACAAAAAATGAAAACGTTTAGTTTCCCACCAATAATATCACGTACACAACCTAACCACTATCCAAAAACAAGTGGTAGCTGGCTGGCCCAAAGTAAATAAATAGCCAATCTACAACATAGTTTGTAAATCTGCTATTTTCGGCAATTATAATCCGCGGTACATACGACGGTGTCAAGCACCAAAAAACAACAACAGACAAACAGATCTCCAAGCCTGTCAAGCGATCTACGTAGGTAGCTTGTAGATCTGTTCAGAACAGATCTCTAAACCCTCGCGCGTGACACCAAAGAGGAAAAACAACAGACAGACGGACGGGCGGACGGTGCCGCATTCAAACCAAAACGGTCAGATCTCTACCGCAGTTACACACACACACGCACGCACAAGCGCGCGCGCGCACACACACACACACACACACACACACACACACACACACACACACACACACACACACACACACACACACACACACACACACACACACACACACACACACACACACACACACACACACACACACACACACACACACACACAGTGTTCATAAAGGCTTCAGGCGGTTATAAAGTGACCTCAGATCTCTGGTTGTGTTCTTCAGGATCAAGATGTCGACCAGACCACTGTCAGCTCAGCCTCCCATTGCTGGGAGGCTTGCGTCACCGTGGAATGACGTTAGCGACCACTGATTGGCTCGCGGGACGTTAAACGAACGGCGGCCTAGCCAATCGTGGCGTGACGTCGTCGTCGTCCCTCCCGGCTATTTTCTCTTCGCAGACGACGAAATGAAGATGAGTAAGGCTGCGAACGAGGCTACCCGGCTATGGGTTCTATAGACTTCTGCATGCAACGCATCCGTTGTTGCCCTGCCCCAGTGTTGCCAAGTCTGTTTGTTATAAGCGACTTTGGGCTTGTTTTTCTGTAAAGTCGCGGGTGGTGTTTTTTTTAGGGGTTAGGGTTAGGGTTAGGGCCCGGCCCCCACTGCACCAGTGCGAAGCTGTGCGAAACTGCAAAGATTATTGTTCTTCTTCGCACAAATGAATCATGTTTTTGAAGGCCTAAATGTACTCAAAAAGTTGCACAACTTTGCACATACATCACACAGGCAAAAATCCAAGTATTTTTTTGGTCTCAAATGGGGGCGTGTCCTGATTGCTCAATAGCGCCCCCCCTACAAAATGTCAACATTGAAGCCCCACAATACGGGTTTGCCCATAGACATATAAAGGTAGACGCCTCCTCTGGCTCTAAAGAGTGTGTATGGCGGACGCACTTCCGCTTCTGGGGGGCAGCAGGAAATTTCCGCATATGTCACAGAAGGGAGCATCCAGTAGGCCAATGAGAGGCAAGTGGAGGCGGGACAACTAGATTCTGACAAGTCCTGGAAAAGACGCGCTGTGATTGGCCAGTAGTCAACGCGCTGTGATTGGCCAGTGCCCGTCCCCCCCGGAAATATGGCGGCACCATACCAAGCACGTCGCTCCAATGAACTGCAGAGGCCAATGAGGTATCTAGGTTTCTATATCTGTGGTTTTGCCTACATGTATGAAAATTGGTTCACACCTGTATCATGTCCCGACACACAAAAGAGTCTCTTGGAGCCATGACCTAAACCTAATAGGAAGTTTTTAATTTATTGTGTCGTTTTAGTGCATTCTTTTCCATTTTACGGGTCGTATTTTAACGAACTCCTCCTAGGAGGATGGTCAGAATCGCCTCAAACTCGCTCAGCGTACACAAGAGATCTTAACGATGAAAAGTTATCAAAAATGTGTTTTCATAAAACGGCGTGACCATGGTGAAGCGTCAAACTTTCACTGCCAAACAGAAAGTGAAAATAGCCGATCTACAAGGTCAAGTTTTTCCTTTTTTTCTATGTAACCTTTGAACTGATTGCCTTACAGACTTGTGGGTGGTGTCATTGGAATCAGATCAGAGTCCTTGTCTTTCATTGGTTTAAGTTGGCTCCATCCCCTTTTATGATTTGTCGATATTTATAAATTCCTATATTTTGTCATAACTTTTGACCTGCTTGTCGTAGCCACTTGTGAGTCGACCTCATTGGACTCGGTTTAGAGTCCTTCTACTTCATTGGTGAAACTTAGCTCCGCCCCTATTCTGATTGGTCGATATTTCATAGTTTTTATTTTTTGCCATACATTTTGACCTGCTTGTCGTACAGATTCAAGAATTGCCTCAATGGACTCGGTTGAGAAAATACTTGTCCTTCATTAGAGTTACTTCTGCTCCCATTTCTGATTGGTCGCTATTTGCCCCTAACGTGGACAGAGGTGTGAGGGCCCGGTCATCGCTGCTTGCAGCTTTAATTTCTAAAGTTTAAAAGTGTATATAGTGGCCTAATGTATTTAAATCAGTGGTTCACAAACATTTTTCTTTTTTCTTTAAATGTTTTTTAACCAATTTTGTAACCAATTTTCCCAAACTGAGCTCATGCTCATGCTTGCTTGAGGAGCTTGACAGGGTGGAGTTATCCCCGGTAGGATGTACGTAGCGCGTGGAAGGAACACGTTATTCCAACCAGTTCCTTTCCCCTCCATCAGGCACCCTAGGTGACCAGGGGGAGGTAGTATAGAGACCAGGATTACTGCATGTTTGCATGATTACTGCATGAGAACATGCAAACTCCACACAGGGTATCGGTACTGATGATGCGGAGGAGAGAACACACTCACAGTGTCCCCGATGGGAATCGAACCCAGGACCTTCTAGCTGTGAGGCGACCGGTCTGCAGATCGCCATCTGAAAATATTATGTGCCAGGGAACCCATACTGATTTGTGTTTAAAAAACATTCCACATTTGCTTAACTTCTCTTTTTTTAAATAGTAGATCTACAAGCTCACAACGTGTGTGACACCTTGTGAGCTTGTAGATCTGCTATTTTCGAATACTTGATGTATATGATGATAGATACGATGTAAATAAGCTAGTCTCGCGTTACCAGACTGTTGCCTCCCACAATTTTCAAATGTTTCCGGCATACAGTCTGGGACCCGGAAGCTCTGATCATGATTAGAATATAAACCGGATGTGGAGCCTCCTCTCCATTTCCATTTCGTCTTTACAGTCGCGCAAATTTATCCTAATATAAATACAAATCATCTAAGTATACATAGCTTGCTGCTTAGCAGAAATGGAAATGAATAAGTAAAGTGTAAAGATATTTTAAAAGATATTTTCGTGAACGGAAGTGCCAGTTTCCTCTCTCGGATTTTGGGAGTTGTAGTTCCAGACTCTATATAGCATTCAGAGATTGTGGAATAGTTGTCTGGCTACGCGAGACTATAAATAAGCCAATGCTCATATAATGACCTATAATAGTTGCTTGTTTTCTAAGACCTGATTGCTTGTTTCTCTCGCACAATCTGGCAACACTGGCCCTGCCTAAGATCTGGGCCACGTTCCATTCCTGAAACATTCCTTCCTCCACCTGCAGTAGGCTTCATCTCTCAACCCCAAGTCCCAACAGATGTATTGGGGTTATAGTTTAATGTGTTATTTATGTCCATGTAGTTTTTAATTTTAATAATAATAAATCAACTCTTTTCAGGTATTCTACAGTTCAGAAATGAAGGCTTGTAGAATGAAATGCGTCCGAAACAGTTTGAAGATAAAGGAAGGAATCATCTTTGGCACATGAATCATAAGATACAATGTTCTGTAGCTGCAATAATATGCCATGATAATACAGTATAATGGACACTTATTATAATAATATCAACTAGAAAATATATTGGACAGTGGACAGTTATGATAAATTGGTATCATGAACTAGAATATGTGCTAGAGACTTATGTTGTTTAAATAAACTGGAATATACTGAAGACTGTTATCATATTAATATGAACTGGAATATATGCTGGACACAGTTTTTGATATTAATTATGAACTGGAATATGTACGGAAGACTGTTATGATATTAATATGTACAGGGAGACTGTTATGATGTTAATATGTACAGTACGGGGAGACTGTTATGATGTTAATATGTACAGGGAGACTGTTATGATGTTAATATGTACAGTACGGGGAGACTGTTATAATGTTAATATGTACGGGGAGACTGTTATAATGTTAATATGTACGGGGAGACTGTTATGATGTTAATATGTACGGGGAGACTGTTATGATGTTAATATGTACGGGGAGAATGTTATGATGTTAATATGTACAGAGAGACTGTTATGATGTTAATATGTACGGGGAGACTGTTATGATGTTAATATGTACGGGGAGACTGTTATGATGTTAATATGTACGGGGAGACTGTTATGATGTTAATATGTATGGGGAGACTGTTATGAAATGAACTGGAATATGTACTGAAGATTATGTTATGATGTACAGAGTGGCTCAGAGCCTCTGCCTGATGACCATAAGCCTCCCCCAGCTGAGGGGACTTGCTACTTTAGGCTAGTGGTTAAGATGTTTGCTTTCCGTGCAGGAGGCCCGGGTTCGCTACATATATTAAAACATTTTCTAAAATAAATTAAGTGGTGTCCCCCCTTTAAAACCCACCGACCAGGAGGAAATTAAAAGACAGACAACAGAATCACCTTTAGTCAATAAAACTATGTTTATAAATAAAACTTTGCTTGTTTCCTGATAAAACTGCATACAGTGATTCATTTTATCATTCACTTTCCAAACCATGTCATCTCTCTCTCTCTCTCTCTCTCTCTCTCTCTCTCTCTCTCTCTCTCTCTCTCTCTCTCTCTCTCTCTCTCTCTCTCACATTACATCTGATATGTCAGTAGTTGCTTGTAGAGTACTTTTCAGCCTGTTGTACAGTAGATATCACCCATGTTTCTGTGCAAATGTTTTTTATCATGTAAATAATAATAATAATATGCAGTAACGCTCACAACACGTCACAGTGAGACGCGTTGTGAGCTTGTTGATCTGCTATTTTCAGTGAAAGCTTTCCCCCAATAAGATAAGGATGCTGGGGTTTAAGTGGTTAACCCATCCGAAGTATCAGTATGTTAATAATACTGAATGGAAAAGATACATTTACATAAAATGTTTTAGTTGATGAATCAATGAATGCTGTCACCTTGGCTAATAGAATCATTGTAATTCATTGTTTTTGTGTGTGTGTGTGTGTGTGTGTGTGTGTGTGTGTGTGTGTGTGTGTGTGTGTGTGTGTGTACGCGCGCGTCGCCTGGTTTATTACCATGACGACACCTGATGGAAATTAACCAAACTCGAAAAACAAAGACTTTCGTGTGGAACTGGAAAAGTGCTCTGAAATGGATTTTAAAGTCACTTCTCAAATGTTGTCAAGCACTTGTCTGTCAGTCTGTCTCTCAGAATGTGGAGTTCACATTAAAGTCCAGTTTAAATCCACATGTCCCATGGCGTGGTTGAAATCCGCAGAAAAATCATCTCTGTTCAATAAAGGTTCATGTCAATAATTTTTCTCCCTGCCAAAAGAACGTTCATGAAGGAGCTTTACATGACCGTTTTCATTTCTCTATCTTTGCCTTCATTTAGTATTCCATATCCTATGCATTATGCATGTATTTGATCCTCCAGAATTTGGGTAATCCAAATCCAAACAAATGCAGACAAAAAAAACGAGATTTTTGAGGGAGTGGGTCTTTAAACATAGCCAGTGTCAGTATAAGAAGCCAGCACATCGTGACCTCATCATGACATCATCAGCGGTACTTCCTGGGTGTGTTACATGACATCAACAAAGAACTCACTGGGGTTTCCCATGGCAAGACGGAAGGACTGCCTGGAGCCCGACAGCTCAGGAGGTAACGAGGAACGGTCGCCACCTTCTTCGCCCTCCTGACCCTGGCCCTGTTCAGAGGGCGGAGCCTGTGCCGGGGGCGGGTCCAGGGGTGGGGGGGAGGAGGACGGAGGAGGCGGGGCCTTGTCTGAGGAGGTCGAGTTGAGAAGCTCTGACTCACTGACTCCTGCTGCTTCTACTCCTACTCCTGCGCCTCCTTTCACCTCCTTATGACTGCGGTTTGATCCGCTGCTGTGACTTCCTGAGAGGACAGACAGACAGACAGGTATGATCAGTGTTAGCTGATAAGAGAAAGCAAACATTAACCACTTAACCCCTATATACTTCAGTGAACCGAGTCCCCCCAGGGGCCAGCTGGCCGGCCAGCCAGACAGACAGACAGACAGACAGATAGATAGATAGATAGATAGATAGATCTCACCATCACTGTGGTGGCTCTCTTCAGCTCCTCTCCAGAGTGGGAGGTGTTGGAGGAGTGGGTGGGAGGTGCTGTAGGGGTGCGGGGGGCAGTGAGAGGGGCGCAGGGAGGCCAACGTGTCCTGGTCAGAGCAACCCCCGCCCCGACTGGAAACACCACACGGATCTACTAGAGACAGAACCCCCATGCCTGAGGGGAGAGGAGAGGAGGTGAAAAATGTGTTAATACATCTCAGAACAATAAGCAACAGAGACAGAGACAGACAAACAGTCAGAAACAGACAGACAGACAGACAGTCATTGAGACAGACAGACAGACAGACAGACAGAAAGACTCACTCCCGCACAGATCTCCGAAGATGTAGTAGCACTGTTCAGAGAAGGTGATCTTGTTGACGGTGTGTCTGATGTATCCGGCCTTCAGGAGGTTGTTGGAGTATCTGCGAGCCTCCCGGCGGTCCGTGAAACCTTCCACGTTACGGTACAACCAGTCCACCACATCTGAGCCTACAGGAGAGAGAGAGGAGCAAAGAAGAGACATGATGCTACAACCAGTCCACCACATCTGAGCCTACAGGAGAGAGAAGAAGAGACATGATGCTACAACCAGTCCACCACATCTGAACCTACAGGAGAGAGAGGAGCAGAGAAGAGACGTGATGCTACAACCAGTCCACTAGATCTGACATTTTTTTTACATTAAATTCAGGTTCTTCAGATAATCCTTCAGAATGGTGATGGGTTCAGCTGATTGACAATGCCTTACAATTATAGGTGTAAGGCATACCCTAAAATGTAGTTACTATGGGCAGCCTTTGGATGACAGTATACCCTGTCCAATAAATACATACATACATACATACATACATACGTACGTACGTACGTACGTACATACATACATACATACGTACATACATACATACATACATACATACATACATACATACATACATACATACATACATACATATACACAAGCTATAAATACTATACGATTATTGTAATTACTGTTATTGTCTCCGCCAGGAGACTATGTTTTCGTTCTCGTCCTTCCATGTGTGAAGTAGAGACCTATAAATGGGTGTGTCACTTCAAAAGATCATTTATATCTTTTGAAGTGAGGTAAGACAGGATTAATCAGGAACAGTACTGGCGGAGACCTGTGCTCCGAGGAGCACATTTTCTAGTTGTTGTTGTTGTTATTATCATCATTATTATTGTCTCCGTCAGGAGACTATGTTTTCACTTTCCGTCCCCCCCCCCTCGGCCAAGCTAACATTGGTCAAGCCTCACGTGACACGTGACAATACGTTGAAAGAGTGTGCTCTGATTGGCTAGTGAGACGTACATGACGTATAACGGCCTATAAATAGATATATCACTTTGAAAGAGTCTGTGTCTCTTTCAAAGTGAGGTAAGACAGGAATAATCACGAAATGTCTGAGAAATGGCGGAGCAATACATTATGTAGACACACTGGTGTCATCACAATACGTAATATAAATAGCTTAGACAGGATTAATCAATATTTGCTGGCGGAGACTTGTGCTCCGAGGAGCACTTTTTCTAGTTGTCTCCGCCAGGAGAGTTTGTTTTCACTTTCCGTCAGCCAAGCAAACATTGGCCGAGCCTCACGTGACACTTGACAATACGGTGAAATAGTGTGATCTGATTGGCTAGTGACATATAACGGGCTATAAATACATGTGTCACTTTGAAAGAGTCTTTGCCTCTTTCAAAGTGAGGCAAGACAGGAATAATCACGAAATGGCTGAGAAATGGCGGATACTGTAACAATTGGATAGGACACTTACACAGACAGGACAGATAGGACACTTACACAGACAGGACGGATAGGACACTTACATAGACAGGACGGATAGGACACTTATACAGACAGGACGGATAGGACACTTATACAGACAGGACGGATAGGACACTTATACAGACAGGACGGATAGGACAGTTATACAGTAACTCCAGGTGGGGATACCAGTTTTATCCAACTAAGGTTTGGATAAAACAGACGGATAGGACACGGATAGGACACTTGTGTCATGTTACTATGACACAGTAACATGTTCTAATTAGAACATAAGAATTAGAACATTCCCAACATTCCCAACACAAGTATGCTGGCGGAGACTTGTGCTCCGAGGAGCACTTTTTCTAGTTGTTATTATTATCAGTATTTTTGCATTCTGACCAATGAAAGCGTTGGGGATGGTAATCTTCAACCACATCCTGTCGCGAACCTCCAGCCCCGACTCTGGATTGGCCATCGCCTTGGCAACCATCGCCATGTCACTATGAATGGACAGCTGACAGTCCTCCTGCAAAGCTGAGAGAGAGAGAGAGAGAGAGAGAGAGAGAAACAATGTTGGTATAACCACTCAAGCCCTATAGATTATACCAGTGGTTCTCAAATGCTTTAATTTCAAAGACCCCCACTTTGGTATGCATTAGGACCATGGACCCCATAACTCTGAGAGTGATCCATTTCGTTCCTAACTTTAAATCATTTAGCTGGGGACCCCCTGGAACCCCCCCAAGGACTCCTGATGGGGGTCCCCGGACCCCACTTTGAGAACCACTGACTGACCGCTCTATACTTCACCAACAAATGTAGCTGATGTGCAAGCTTGTACCACAGTGAGGTTGTCATGGTGATAGAGGTGTTACATGATAGTGATTGGTACCACAGTGAGGTTGTCATGGTGATAGTAATCTGAGTTCCCAGAAGTTTTCGCCAGCTCTCGCATACAAACGGGAGGGGCGAGGAACTTCTGGGCCAAAACCCCTGTATTTGTGGGCAGGATGTAACTTACGCTCAGAATCTGAGCGGACACGCCTCTTACCGGTCTGAGAGCTGTGCAACTCGTCTAAACAGTCCGACGAGAGGCAAACAGCAGTACACAACAATGGCGGCCGCAATTTCTCATGCAACACCCACTGCATGTGGATCCCGCCCCTTTTCTTCATTGGCTATTGATTTGAATCAGAACGCAGTGGCCGTGCCCCTGCTGTCCAAGCTTTGAGGCCAAGTCTCCCAGACTATGGTGATAGAGGTGTTACATGATAGTGATTGGTACCACAGTGAGGTTGTCATGGTGATAGAGGTGTTACATGATAGTGATTGGTACCACAGTGAGGTTGTCATGGTGATAGAGGTGTTAGATGATAGTGATTGGTTATCACAGTGAGGTTGGCATGGTGATATAGGTGTTAGATGATAGTGATTGGTACCACAGTGAGGTTGTCATGATGATGGAGGTGTTAGATGATAGTGATTGGTACCACAGTGAGGTTGTCATGGTGATGGAGGTGTTAGATGATAGTGATTGGTCCACAGTGAGGTTGTCATGGTGATGGAGGTGTTAGATGATAGTGATTGGTACCACAGTGAGGTTGTCATGGTGATAGAGGTGTTAGATGATAGTGATTGGTACCACAGTGAGGTTGTCATCGTGATGGAGGTGTTAGATGATAGTGATTGGTACCACAGTGAGGTTGTCATAGTGACAGAGGCGTTTAGATGATAGTGATTCGTACCATAGTGAGGCTGGAGACCTGTTGTCATGGCGACAGTGTGAGACACCCAGGCTGCAGGATCTATGGGCCGGACGGGTTCACCTGACACAACAACACACAATAACACATTTAAAAGAACACAGAAGTCTTGACATCACTGCCGCTAGAGGACGCTATCCACCTGGGTCACGGCATTATTTTTTGTATTGTAAATCCCCATAGGCAAATCTTAGATCACGTGATATAAGAGCTGTATTCCAGAAATAAACAAACCACCCCAGAGATTTTACTCGGATGTGAAGAATCAACTGACAGTGAAAAAGTACTAATTTATCCAAAGAGTAAGAAAATGTTCTCCAAACACAGACGTTATCAAATGTAACTCGATATCATAAACGACACAGAGTCACATACCTGACAAAAGGGTGTGGCCGGGGTAGTTTGTTTATTTTTGGAACACAGTTCTTATATGACGCAATCTAAGATTCCCAAAAAGAGTGACGTCAGGACTTCGGTACTCTATACATTATTACACCACATCCCTGTATTCGTTGGTGCAGGACAAAAACACACGTTCTTCAAATACAGCTAGTCTTCCTCGGGTGAAGATCATTTTAAAGTCCTTTTAAAGCCATGCTAACTGGGGTCAAAAATGAAAATAACGAAATAAATATAACTGATAAAACTAATAAAAATTGTATTTGTGTATGCCAGATACTCACTCCTGGGCAGTGTGAAACAGCCTCGTGGGTTCGGATCCCAACACTTAGCCACTGTCAGCGTGACTGGACTACAACACACACACGCACACGCACACGCACACGCACACACATACACACACACACACACACACACATACACGCACAGATTTGAATGTACTGGAAATGGGTTTCAGTCCACAGTGAACAGGTTCCAGGGAACAGGGTTTGTGACTCACCCTGGTTTGTGGACGATTTCCCTGAGCACTCTGACAGCATCATCATTACTCATGTTCTCAAAGTTGATGTCATTAACCTGCAGAGACAGAGATAATGAAACATTATATATATATATATATATATCGGTGCTGTTGGGCAGAAACCTCCTTTCTCCATATTTTAACTTGTTGTGTTTTTTTGTGAAATAACGCCCTACTTGATCATACTACAGCGTCACACAAAATCATCAAAAGTAGCAGATCCACAAGCTCGAAACGCAGCGCTTGTAGATCTGCTACTTTTGATATTTTTGAATTGGAATCGTGAAGAGTAATACTGTAGTTTTGGACATATGGGGTTTCCACCCGACAGAGACATACACACACACACACACACACACACACACACACACACACACACACACACACACACACACACACACACACACACACACACACACAAACATACCTGTAGTAGCATGTCCCCTGGTTCTATTCGTCCGTCCGAGGCCACGGCTCCTCCTTTCATGATGGATCCAATGTAGATCCCTCCATCTCCTCTGTCATTACTCTGACCTACTATACTGATGCCCAGGAAGTTGTACCTCTCTGATGGACAGACAGACAGACAGACAGACAGATAGAAATGGAAAGAGAGAGAGAGATAGTGATTTAGAAGCCAACCAGAATCCATTGTACAAAGAAAGAAATGCAGGATTGTATGATACATTTAAAACCAACAGCAACAGTATAAATACAGACATAGATGCGGCAGAAACCTGTTGTCTCCATATTTTAACTTTGTGTGTTTTATTCGTAAATTAAAGCCCTACTTGATCATACGATCACACGAAACGCATCAAAGAAGCAGATCCACATGCTCGATACGCGTCACGAGGCGACGAGTTTTGAGCTTGTCGATCTGTTACTTTTTCTATTTTTGAATTTGAATCCTGAAAAGTCACAGTTTTGGACATATGAGGTTTTCACCCTACAGAGATAAAATGCAGAATTATATGATACATTTAAAACAACAACAGTATAAATACAGACAGAGTATAAATGAGGCTTTATATTCACATGTACATTAGACTGAAATGAGGTGGAACACATATATATTATACACGTAGATAGCACATTGACTGCTGATGTTCATTGCAAGAAAAATTATAAAGAAAGAACAGATGCCAATTCGGAAGCGTTGGACGCACAGGAGGCACTGTCTGGAGGCCAGCTGGAACCAGAAGTTTGATGGAATGCAATGCAGTCAATGAGAACCGCTGGCCCAGCTTATGAATAAACACAAAAAAAAACACTTCCGAATGACTGTGACCGTCATCAGAATATTAAAAAATATTTTTTTTCCCCTAATTACTTATTAGGGAATCGTTCACAAATAGTATTTGTTCATAAGCTGGTCCACCTGGCCCTCGTTGACTCCAATGTATTCCACCAAACTCCCGGTTGCAGTTTGCAGAATCTACCACCAGCTGGAATTGCTGAACAGAGAAAATGACGTTGATGTTGATGATTTTAACATGAAATAGGACGCAGGCATTGGTAGACAGGGTCACAGTACTCACCCAT
>NC_139945.1:23224859-23267359 GCF_963454915.1 Gymnoscopelus microlampas | reverse complement strand
AGACTGTTGGAGCATGAAGCGAGAGAGTCAACAAACAAGATTGAAAAGAGGATCAAAGCTACAATACAAAATGAAAGCGTAGCAGGTTTGACATTTGGACACATTTCTCAATTGTTACTGACACAAATGGAAAGGAACTGGAGGAGAACATCATTTCAAAACGTTGCAAAAAATTGCCGATCTACAAGCTCACGACCCCTCGCAACGCAATATTTTCACAATATTTATCTGTGGAACTGAGTCAAACTAAATCTAATGCTTCAACTCCTGCAATTCCAAGTGCTTGTCAAGGAGGGGGAACTCCAATTCAAATATGATTATTTTAGGGGGGTCGCGGCCTAAAAAGGTTGAGAACCACTGTGCTAGAACAGCTGCACTAACAAAACCTAATAATATGAAGTTATGTCTTTGCAATGGTTCTGCAATGTAGTTATTATTTTGAATACTATCTGAATTGTTTCCAGACAGTTGCAGCCCATTCATTGAATGTAGATGTCAACCAGACGTAGCAGTAGGCGGACATCTGTGATCTGTCTTACCGTCCGTCCGCTCTCCTCTCCTCTCTCTCCGTTCATTCTCGGAATCCTCCTGAGCTCCTAGTGCGTTAGCACTGATACACAACACACACCACACACACACCAACACACACACACACACACACACACACACACACACACACACACACACACACACAGATACGTACATAACAGAGACAATTGACATGTTAAGTGTCATTCCAGAGATACAGGTACATGATTCGTAGGTGCTGTTTCATAAGCAGCAGAATGATCCTCTGTACTAAATAAAATACATTTACCAGCTCATTGTTTACACAGTGCCACGCTGCGTTCACTCATATAACTATAACACTCATGTTATAGTTATATAGTGGCTTTTTTTCCAGCTAATCTCTTGGTTACATAAAAATTGCTCTTGTGAAGTTTAGCACTGAGGTTAGCACTTCTAGGTTGAAATATTTATAAAGATCATTATTTCCATTTGGTCACCAAAGTACTAGTTGACATGACAGAGTGATCACGTTCAGTTTGTCACTGAGGGAATGACAGCGTCCAGATTAGATCTGTATAGACGCGCTTCACCACTCAACAGAGCTTTGTTCACAAACTGCAAAGACTGTTGTTTTGGAGTCACTTACTGCAGCTTCAAAGTCATAACGTGTAATATCCATATAGTCTTTTTGGTAGCTCCACTGTTTGTTAGAACAAGAATTCAATTCAAAACCAAATCATTGACATACCGGTGAAAAGAAAATGCTGCAGGGACCTAGCACCATTTCTGACAACAGCGTTGTCAGAAATGGTATTTATTCACTTTTGAATACATAAATAAATACATTTCCAGTACAATTCCGATGTCTGCGTCATTTTGCAGTGAGTGTCGGGGGCAGACAATCGCAAAATGAAAATAGAGGGAATGGATATTGTGAAAAATATACCAGTGAAAGTTTATATAAAAAATAACTTGACACACACTGTGGGCGGGACTTACTGGAAAGAGGGCGGTCTGGAGTCTCCTATTCCTCCTGTCCTCTCTTGTGGGGGCGGAGGAATGGGAGGGGCTTGGTCAGGGGGCGGAGCTTCAGACTGACAGTCCGATCCCCCGCCATCTGATTGACAGCTCTCTGAAACCAACTATAGAGAGAAGGGGGAGCAAGAAATCAGTCCTTGCGTTACACACACACACACACACACACACACACACACACACACACACACACACACACACACACACACAGACAGACAGACAGACAGACAGACTCACCCAGCAGACCACTCGTCCGTTGACACATGGCAGTCTGGCGTTGTCATCAGAAATCTCTTCCTTAACCACCCTACACACACACACACACACACACACACACACACACACACACACACACACACACACACACACACACACACACACACACACACACACACACACACACACACACACACACTTATTTTCTCTGTACTAGATGTGTTTGACTGACATGTGACATGACCTGTGGCTGTGGGTTGAGACCAATACACCAAAAACCAAGACACATCAATTGACTTCCTGTATCCTTATCACATGGGTGTCCCACCCCTTTAGGAGCCAAAAAGCAGGTTTCTTTTAATATCAACAAATTGATTAACCACTAAAGACCCATTTTATACTTTGTCCCACAACGGTAGTGCCATGCAATAATTGTGGAAATGGTAGATCTATAAGCTCACAATGCTTTGCATGGCGACCTGTTGTGTAGCTTATAGATCTACTATTTTCACTTTGAAACTTTCCACCTATAATGACATGCCCAAAATAGGGATTGATTATTAATCGATTATTTTATTACATTATTATTGTATATCATTTGATACAATAAATTAAATGGATTTGTTTGATTAACTGTTGCACCTCTAGTACCTTCTCTTCTCTCTGGATCTTTGGCTCAGAGCTCTGATGCTTTAAAAGGTCAAATCAAATGTCATGCAGTGACATCACATAAATCCTTTGTGTTTCATCCTCTGGCCACTATAATCCTTAAACATCATAATCCAGTTTAATCCCACTACAGATTAACCTGAACTCATACTACCAGTGTATATGGGTTCAATTCCCTGTGTTGCTCAGTGGTAGAATGAGCCTATTCATTGGCTAACTGTCTGAATGGATGTTGTGCCTAACGCAAGGGGTGCTAAACTGACGGCCCGCGGACCATAAGGGGCCAATAAGGCCTGCAGGTTGATGATGATGATGATGTGTCTGTCTGCCAGGGTCAGATACATCATCGGTTCTCAAAGTGGTGTCCGGGGACCCCCAGGGGTCTACCAGGGGGTCCTCAGCTAAATTAGTTAATATAATATCACAATCATTTTAACCATATTTTATACTTTGGCTATTATATAAAAATCTGGAAAATTTGTGCAAATCTTTGAATTTAATATTTCAAAGATTAGCAAAGATTTTCCCGATATACAGTGTATTTTTTAAAGCAAACATTTTTAACTCACATCTTTGCTTTTGGGGGTCCCGGTCCCTGACACAAAATATTTTTTGAGATGGGGGTCTGCAGCCAAAAAACAGGGAAAACTGACAAAATTGTCCTTTGTTCACGGTTGACTGCAGGTGCGGTGGTCTCAAAAACAATAAGGAAAACTGGCAGAAAAAGACTCGCTCGCTGCATGAATATTAAGGAAAACTCCTTAGACCGAGACTTTAAGAAAATAGTATTTCTTTATTTTACTTGCTCAGAGCGCTCTGTGCTCATGGTGAGGGGTGAATTAAAAAAGCATCCGCAGCCAAATGCATATCATTTTGGGGGTCCTTGACATGAAAACGTTTGAGAAGCACTGAGATAAAGTATATTAGTGCTGCATGGGAGCTGTAATCACAGCATGCATGCTAAGTAACAGCAGCTGAGAACAGACAGCTTGAGGGAGTTTTATGGATCCATCTGGACAACTGAAGTGCAGCTCTAGCGCATCAGCAGCTACCTGGAGCTTCAGGCTCGGTTTATTTATACCGTTAGGCCTATAGCAGCCAGCGGTTCATGGAATTTAATGTAACAAGAGACAGAATTGATATTTAACAATGTAGTGCCTCGAGGAAAATAGGATACCAGGTAAACATTAAATAACATTCTGTACATTTGTGGTTAGAAAAAAAACTAATCTAAGTAACAAAACATGAGAACAATTCACCCAGATACTGTATATCTGCATACTAAGCTAGCGGAACAAGAAGGGATGCAAGGAGAGTGAAGTGCTAGGGGGTGAGGTGGAGTCTGAAGAGGTGAGTCTTCAGACTATGGCAGAGAATTGGGAGTGAGAGTCACCATATCAGTAGCCTCGGAAACCCATGCATTTTTTTTTTGTTTCAAAAGAAAAAAAGCCTGGGAGAACCTTGCAGGAACGCTGGTCTTAGGACCTTGTTATCTCCTAACCAATCAGAGTGCTCCAAACCCAGGCGCTGGAATCCAGCGCCTGGGTTTGGCTCCGCCCTTCAAGACCATCGATTGGGCTCGTTCTTTCAGTCTACCATATCAGCTAATAATGTATTTAAAGGGCAGGGAAAGATAAAACAACACACTACCCCCCTGATTTCACCTGAAGAGCAGCTCATCTAAACCGCATGAACTGTAGCATCCCTATTTTGCCGCGAACATTCGAACTAGCTGATCTACAAGCTCACAATGCGTCGCATTGCGACACGTCAGCAAGGTGATTTGGTGTAGAGGGGGAAAAGAGGAGTGACCAAAATAAATGTAGAGCCCTGGGGGACCCTTGTCAACTAAGTATATAGGGTTTAAGTGGTTAAGATATCCTGCAGCACTAAATCCAGACAATCCTCAAGTCTTATAGAACAAGGTCAGTCGCACTTTGGACGCAGGGGAAAAGAGGGCAATCGTGCTCACAAACCCGACTCGCTCATCCCAAAACGTGACGAGAACAGAGCCAAGACATTCAACGAATAAATAAAACAAAATCATAAAGACCCACTGGGGAGAGACCAAGAAAATCTGAGGGCTGCTGTGTTTGAGGAGTGAGGAAAACTGCCCTTGAGAGATGAGAGAGGGGGAGAGAGGGGGAGAGGGGGAGAAAAGGGGAGAGTGGGAGAGAGAGGGAGAGAGGAGCAGAGAGGAGCAGAGAGGGAGAGCAGGGGAGAGAGGGGGAGAGAGCAGGCGAGAGGAGGAGTAGCGTCTCTATCTGCAGTCCAGAAGGGCAGCAGCAGCAGCAGCATCTGCGACAGACAGACAGCTTCATAGACCGCAGTTCCCCTGGGAAGCAGTAAACCTGCTGTCACAGATGTTACCCAGAATGTGCAGGAAAGGCAGGGACACAACCACAATCTGAGAACCACAGCCCTACAATACACACCAACCACAGTCTGAGAGCCACAGCCATATACATACACACACTGGCCATCATGGCAGTAAGTGGGCATACTGTAGTAATAATTAGAATAATAATTGAGTTGTTTTTAGGGTATTTACTACAGTACATTTGCACACAATGTGAAATGTGTCTATATATACAGGTCTATATGGGTTAAAAACAGCATCCGGGGAGCAGTTAACCACATGAACCCTATCGTCCCATGTCATAATAATTGCAAACATTCAGCAAAAATAGACGATCTACCAGCTCACAAAGTGAAAAATGTATTTGATATAGAGGTAAGAAAAAGTAGGGGACAAAGTATAAACCCCCGGAGGACCCCGGTCAACGAAGGTGAGAGTTTAAATGGTAAAGTGACTTGTTCAAAGACACTTGGACACCTTCTGATCACTACCCAGCTATGGTCGATACGGCCGCTGTACGCTGTATGGTTGAGGTAGGTGCCATGCTTTATAACAGTGTTGCTCAGAGTAGGATCCCGGGACCACCAGGGGTCCTTGAGGGGGTTCCGGGGGGTTCCCCAGCAAAGTGATTGATAGTTAGGAGGAACCAATTGGACGCTTACAGGTTTGTAACTCTGACAGTTGTTCCATTTGTACACTGTCAGAGTTAAGGGAGGGGGTCCCTGGCTTAATGCATACCAAACCCACGGAAAATACAGCCAATACTCTGGCCCAAAACTATCTCTCTCCAACCAACATCATCTTGCCTGTGTAAAAAGGAAAACATTATGCAACGGTGGTGGAAATGGATTGGACATGTCATCCGTAGAGTGCAGGACAACATGACCTGAACTGCCCTTCACTGGACACCAGATGGTAAACGTAAAAGAGGCCGATCCAAGAACACCTGGCGTAGGACAATGGAGGGAGAGTTGAAGACCCTGCATCACACCTGACACAAAGACACTGGCCCAGAACAGACAGAAGTTTAAATCTTAAATGTACATGATACAAAATAGCTGGCCTGCGGTAACATCCCAACCTTTTCTGGATCAGGGCACACTTGAAAACTTTCAAGCGTTTGTGGCCGTGTGCATTTTTGGAGCTTGTGCTTTGTTTGGAGCGTGAGCGTGTGCTTTCTTTTAATGATCAATCAATCAATCAATCAATCAATCAATCAATCGTGTTCCGGCTTGGATCATTGGAACCAACACAGTATACTTTAAGTTCCTATTTATCGGTATCACTATGAAAACTAATGTTTCAAGGTTTTAAAGACAAAAATCTACAGTATTAAAAGAAAACATATATGTATTATCGTTAATACCTATTATAATTCAAATCTTGGTGTTTTGCCAATTATTTAGGGGCCCACTTGTAATATCCTCATGGCCCACCAGACGGGTTGGTATCGCTGGTGTAGACACAAGTAGCAATCTAGTGTGCTAGAAAATGTTTATATGTTGCTTTTACAGTCTAGTCCCATTCCAGGTGTGGAAATACTGTGTTGTTGTCAAATAAATGAAAAATAAACAAATCAATCAATCAGTTATAACTTATTGTGTTAACCAATAAATGCTGCTTGTAGAACTGTTGTATAAAAGCAACACAACACTGGAATCAAGGTTGTGCTGTTTTACTGATCAACACAGTTGCGATTATTTTTTTGTGTTTGTGTTTCTATTCTATACATACATAGACAAAAGGACAATATGATATAACATACATAAAGATTCATACAGGACTAATAGGTGACATAGAAAAATATAAATGTCACAAAATCACAAGACCTTATTTCAATATTGATAAATATCACTGTATCTGTAATGTAAAATCACATGGTAAATCACTGCTACTGCAGGGTTCAGCTAGCATTCTCAAGTATAACATCTGGCTTGCCCTACATAGTTTATTTCATATGACAAATAGCGGATCTGCAAGCTCACGAACCTGTGTCTAGATCTGCTTTTCTCACTATTCTGAACAATTTCTTTTACAGTAAATGTTTGCCGATAATGACATGCCCAAAATAGGGGACCCCAGGGTTTGTAGTGTTATTTTATGCAACAAAAAGTATCATGATTCACAATATTAAAGAAAAGAAAACATGACAGAAGATCAGTTATAAATATTGTCATATTGTCCAGCCTTAACACACTATCTCTACTATTATTAGTGTGTTTATGTCTGTCTGTATGAATGGACCCTAGGTGTAAAATTAACTTAACACTTAAACCGTCTAGACTGGCCCCGAGTTGGCTCTGTTGGCTTCTTAGACCGCTTCTTCCCATTTACACCAAATCTCTTCATGCCACACGTTGTGAGCTTGTAGATCGACTATCATTTGGCTAATGTCGCCCCCCCCCCCCTGCCCCAGAATATGGATGCTGGGGTTCAAGGCTAACAATATTAATATTCATAATTTCTTGTTCTCTTACCCCACGTCTTCATCGATGGACTTGAAGAAGAATTTGTAGCTGGGCTTGTTGAGGACCAGTTTGAAGTCTCCCAGGGTCACGGTCTCTGGTGGGACGGGCACCTTGATCAGGTAGGGGGTCTCCTGCTCCTCTACGTGGTAGATGATCTTTGTTGACCCCATGACCGCTCATCCATAGGACCACAATGGAAACAAGTCCCCAGGACTTTGTTGTGTTATAGTTTTAGCCCAAATGTATGACTGTACCCTGTGCTGTGTACATTTCTGTCTAATAAAGTATTCAATCAATCAGTCAATTCAGACCCCCCCCCCCAGTGTCTGACCACTCAATGATGGTGAGGAGGATGATGAGGATGATGAGTCTGAGATACCCCTCTCCTATCCTCTCCTCTGATCTCCTGTATCTTCCTTTCCTCTCTCCTTATCTCCTCTTGTGTCTCCTCCTCTCCTCTCCTCTCCTCTCCTCTCCTCTCCTCTCCTCTCCTCTCCTCTCCTCTCCTCTCCTCTCCTCTCGTGTCTTTCTCTCCTTTCCTGTATCTTCCTCTCCTCTCCTCTCCTGTCTCCTCCTCTCCTCTTCTCTCCTCTCGTGTCTTTCTCTCCTTTCCTGTATCTTCCTCTCCTCTCCTCTCTTACCGTCAGGTTGAGATTGGCGTCGACAACAACGAAACCAAGCCTCGTTATTACAAATCACATTTCCGATACAAATCCAACGGGATCATAAAGCAGCGCATCATCCATATTGTATTCCTCTCGTCGTCAGCATCATCATCATCATCAGGTCTCTCCGTTGTTTTGTGTCTGATGGATGATGGAGGATCCAGCGGCGCGTCAAGTGACTCACCGTAGCGTCATTAAGCTCACCACCCTCCACCATGAGGCTTATTTATTTATTTATTTATTATGTCAAATCAGCTTTGAGTTCCTTAATCATTATTTCAAACCGCCGAATGCTCGGTTAATTGTGCATTCTTCTAGACTGAGTTGAACTTAGTAGGCTGATGGTTGACATTTTGATATTAAAATTATGTCGGGGCTAAAGCTTTTATTTTGAAGAAGTTATTCCGCATTACCGGAAATGAAAATCCATTGTTGTTGCGGACGTTGACCATAGAGTTATAATGGACGTAGCCATGGATCACACGACGCTCGTCCGTCACGAGCGTCATGGATGAACTTCAACCTGGTGTTTACACTTTCTTCATTTACAACCCGTACGTCTACATATACGTTCAAATTTCAAATATAAAGTGCTGACCCCATGCCCACGGTTGTTTAAATTATGTACGGGCCCTCAGAAGTACCCTTATCTTCCGTATTATCCAATAAAAAGCATTTTAATACGATTGATGGCCATTTTCTTCGATTTTTTTCCATACACTTTCATCTACGTGACCCTATTGGTTGGAAGGTGTATTGCACTCTGATACATTATAACTCTATGAGAAAATGGCCGCCAATTGGATTAAAATACTTTTTATTAAACAATACGGAAGATACGGGTACTTATACTCACCCGAAGTGAATTGTAACATCTCTAGCCATGGGGTAATCACTTTATATTTGAAATCTGAATGTTTATGTAGATGTACGGAGAAAAAGCCAAAACCGCAAGTTGAAATTTCGTCATGACTCATGATATGACAGTCATGTTTCAGAGCTATAAATGGACGTTGACGGAGGTCTCGCAAACAGCTGTGTTGTGAGATAATGACGCACAAAGAGCTCAGTGCTCAGATATGAATCAAATATAGACATGATCGAGCCACGTCATTTTGACATTTCAGTTTGAACCCTTTAATAACAGGCCTCTAATATTAATGCAAACCTATTGTTATTAGTCTTGTATTCATGTATTTTGCTTGTGTTTTATTGTATTTTTACGTTGTAATCCCTGCTTGATTGCTTTCTTGGTCAGGACTCCCTAGTAAAAGAGATTTAAAAATGAAATCTCAATGGGAGGTTAAATAAAGGTGTGAGTGTGTATATATAGGATATGAATCTATCTCCAGAGAGATTCCAAACAGTTTCATTTCAAGGTTTCAACATTAAAGGACAAACCTGTTCATCTGGAGTGAGATGACGTTCAGGGAAACTGGAAAACCTGGGGACTACATTTCTCAGTGAAGGAGACCCCATCACTGTCATAAATCGGCTGTGTCATACATCAAGTTCTCCAATATATATACTGTACATTATTATTAACCATGTGAATGTTCCATCATCAATGTGTTGAACACCTTTAATTGTATCTGTCAAAAGACAACACAATTCATCAAAATAAATCTCTGTATCTTTGATCTGGCATTTCCACATCTTGATAACTGTAAATGGATAGAAAACATGTTTGTGTCAGTAAGACAACAGTAAGACGACAAAGCGTGACGACACATGGAGGCATTGAACATCAATAAAGGGTCCATAGACGGTTTCATAGCACTTTTATAGTCATTATTGCCATTCAATGTACAAGCCAAGAGGATAGATCACGTCCTTCTAGCGTGAAGGACAGTCACAATCCTCCATTTCCCAGGCATCCCTGAACGCATGTTGTCGCTTGTCGACAAAGAACTGATCTGCAAGCTGAAGTGTGGCATAAATCAGACATGAAGGCACTGAGGTGGATCTAGGCTGAAACTCCCTGAAGGGAAACGGTGGCTCTGAACTTGATCTGTACAAACATGTAATACATGATTTTAACCACTTTCAACCTATGACACATAGAATATCTAAAGTATCATGCTCTTTTCGATCAAAATAGCATAATAGCATTTCGCTGGCAAAAACCTGGCAAAAAATGTTTTAATCTACAAACTCATGCTTGTTGATATGCTATTTTAGCTATTTCTGAAATAGGGCTTACGTGGTTAAAACAGTTCCTAATGAGTGAAGGAAGCAAACATGTATACGACAAATTCATCTCAATGCTAATATTTTTAAATCCCCTCGGACACAAATATCAAGGATAGCATTTTCTTTCATCTTTCTGTGGAGGTTGTACAACCTGATCGCTGAAGCATAAAGTTACATATTATGTATCTATAAAGGTCTCTGGAGTCACAGCTTTCAGATCATTTCATATTTACAGACTCTCATCCACTGCCATTGTGCTTCCGGAACACCAACTGTTCCCATAGCAGCTGAAGCCTTATACATCCTAGTACGACACGGCCTCTTGCAAGGGACAATATCATATCGTTGCTGTTGGGCAGAAAATTCTTATCTCCATATTTGAACTTTGTGTTTTTTCGTAAATGAACGCCCCACGTGATCATACTATAGCGTCACACAAAAGTATAAAAAATAACAGATCTGCAACCTCGAAGCGCGTGCGAAGCAACACCTTTTGAGCTTGTAGATTTGCTACTATCGATATTTTTGAATTTGAATCCTGAAAAGTAACAGTTTCGTACATATGAGGTTTCCACTCGACAGACGATATTAGGGAGCATAAATTAAGCCTGACCCAACTGATACCCAATCGGTGAGCAGGTCAGGATGACTGCAGTAGTAGAGGCATTTATTAATGGTATTATTATTATTATTAGAAACCCTGTCAAAATGGCTAAACAAAAATCCCCATTGCACTTGGGTGTTGTTCACAACAAAGTCAACAATTCATCTGCACATTTGTAAATATGTATAACATATTTTCAAATGCATGTAAAACATAAAATAATAAAAACATTTATGTTGTGGTGATGCTACCAACATCTTTCTAAAAGTAAAATTTACCAAACTTTAGCAGCCAACTAATGCTATGTTCACACTGGTTCTTGACTTATCCAGATTGTTATCTGATTGTTTTTTTTATCAGGTCTGAACAGCAATAAGCCACATGGAAATGAAATTTTGCTAATCACATTTGAAACATAATTTACGAAGTGGTTTGAAACGCGATTCAAATATGATTTCCAAAGACGTCTCACTCTGGACAATCGGACACTGAAGCCTGATTTCTATTTTGTCGCATGACGGTGTCACTCGTCACCGACAATAGCGGCGGTCTACGAGCTCACAGCGTGTCGCATCGTGACACGTTGTGAGCTTCAGTATAAATGAATCATCACCGACGCCTATTGTCGTTACGTCATTACCACAGCAACCAATGCAGACAGGTCACCGACGTCTGAATTACACAAGTCCGATCTGATCACTTGCAAATAACAGTGTGGACAGTCAGTCTTAAAGATGGTACTTGCAGTCTGAACAAAGCCTTAGATCAGTGGTTCTTAAACGTTTTAATTTCAAGGACCCCCAGTTTGATATGCATTAGGCCATGGACCCCCATTCGATACTAATTTCTATCTCTTGGATAGAATCTATACTATAAAATACTAACTCAGAGTGTACAAAATGGAACCTGAATTCTCTCCACAGAACACAGTCCAGCCTCAGTGCAAATGCTGGTCTAACTGGCTGTAACTTAAACAGAAAAACCCCACTTTGACTGGCAGGCAGCAGCCAGTTGTTTCAGTCTGAAACATTTTGTTGTTTCAAGCTGAAAACCTCTGTTGTTTAAGGCTGTGATGTTTCGCAATTTCCAGCTGAAACTTTTCATGCTGAAAGATTTTGCCCTTTCAGGCTGAAACGTTTTGCTCTTTCAGACCGAGATGTTTCGCAGATTCACCCGCAAGGGTCCATTTGGTTCCGTTTGTACACTCTCTGAGTTACAGTCCCATAACTCCTCAAGGACCCCTGGGGGTCATCAAACCACAGTTTGAGAACCACTGCCTTAGATGATTAGAACAGAGAGAATCATATATCATCATCATCAACAACAGCCGTATAGTCAAATCACACCAACCGTTAATATCCTGGTTATAAAGTTGTTAAAGGAACACCGAAAAGACACTGTGCACCATCACTGGTATTAAAGGAGCATTTCAGCCATACAGTAGGCCTACATACATAGAAATATCTATTGGTCTAAGTGTATTGCATGTACACGTACAGTAGAGTACAGTGTATGTGTCCTTGTGATGTCACTGAGAGAGGGACAAGTCTTGTGTACTGTCCAGAGAAATGAGCTCATAATGTGGGGTTCTTTGTGAAATGAGTTCCAACTGTCTATAATGCAGGGGTTCTTTATGAAATTGTGACCAGTGTTGAGATGCAGTAGCAGCAGTCTGGTCTCATCAGACATCAACAGTCAAAAACACTGGAAACCACCTTGTCCTCACAATGTTAGAGGTGTCTGTATGTCTGTCTGTAGACACCTGGTCTATCTACCTACCTACCTACCTACCTATCGATCTACCTACATAATCTCTTTGTTAACTCTTAAAGTTAAAGAGAAAACACCCACTTTGACTGGCAGGCGAAACGATTTGTTGTTTCAAGCTTAAAAATGTAGTTGTTTAAGGCTGTGATGTTTCGCCCGTTTCCAGCTGAAACTTTTTCACCTTTTCAGGCTGAAAGATTTTGTTTGCCCTTTCAGGCTGAAACGTTTTGCTCTTTCAGGCCGAGATGTTTCGCTGAAACGTTTCGTAGTTTCAGGCTGATTCATACTTCGTTGCACGACTGTGTTGCGCGCCGAAAACAGGTGAACCCACAAGCTGTGAGCTTGTAGGTTGGCTATTAGGTCTCGACACCGAGCACGAATGTTTTGTCGTTTTCAGGCCGAAACGTTGATGGCGGCGGCCGTAGCAGCGGTGGGCTGTGTTGGGGAGGGGGAGGGGAGGGTCTCGGGGGACGAAGGCGTGGACGAGGGGGGCGGGGTGTTGGGAGGTGGAGGTGGGCTGTTGTGATTGACCGTGGTGGTAGTTGTGGTGGCCGTGGGCGGAGTCTGGAACAGGATGTGATGTAAGGTGCGGCGGAGGTTGGGGTGGAGCCTGTCCTGCGTCTGGTAGAAGGTCTCCACGGCAACCGACCTCATGGGTCCAGCGACCAGGTCCTCATACAGCGGCACTGTGTACATCCTGGAGGTCTGGAAATTATCGATACGTTATCAATACATTATCACTGTGTACATCCTAGAGGTCTGGACATGATCGATTAGTTATCAATACATTATCACTGCGTACATCGTAGAGGTCTGGACATTATTAATACGTTATCAACACATTATCAATAATATAGCCACACAGGTTATATTTATAATACATCCACACAGCTGCTATTAATTGAGACAAGGATAAAAAGCAAAAACAAATCTCACGACTGAATTTCTTTGTCAGGCCAAGTCTCAATCTGTGTTTTGTGAAACACACTAGAGCTCCTAAACAATTAGCACAATATGTAGAATGGTAGATGTTGTTTAGGTATTAGCATTCTAAACCTATGTTCTTGCTGGCAGCTCCTTATCTCCATCTCTGGAAGTCCGCAACCTGGGCATTATTCTGGACTCAATCCTCTCCTACCGTCACACATCAAATCCATAACCAAATCGGCCTTCTTCCAACTCAAGAACATCTCTAGGCTCCGTCCCTCACTCTCCGATTCTGTGGCTGAGACCCTCATTCATGCTTTTGTAACCTCCCGCCTGGACTACTGCAATGGAGTCCTGTTTAGGCTCCAAAACAAGTACCTGGATAGGCTCCAGTATGTCCAAAATTCAGCAGCCAGAGTTCTCACCCGCATCAAGCCTTGGCAGCACATCACCCCTACCCGTAAACAACTGCAATGGCTTCCTGTCCAAATCCGCATCCATTACAAACTCCTCCTTCTCACCTGCAAATGTCAAAACGCCCTCGCTCCACAGTACCTCTCAAGCCTACTCCATAAACCGACTCTGTCACGGACCCTGCGGTCCACAGACTTGGACCTCCTCATTGTCCCCAAGGCAAACAAGCGAACCTTCGGGGACAGAGCCTTCAGTGTGGCAGCCCCCACCCTGTGGAATTCCCTCCCAATAGGGATTCGCCATGCTCCAACACTGGACTCTTTTAAAGCTGCCTTGAAAAGACACCTATTCTCTCAGGCTTATGGCATATAGTTGTTTTGTTTGTTCATGTGTCTGTTAGTTGTTCATTGTTTTTGATGTAAAGCGTCCTTGGGTTTATGAAAGGCGCTATATAAATTCAAGCTATTATTATTATTATTGCTGTTCTACAGACAGTTGAGGAAATCATAGATTTTTACTTTAAACGTTGCTTTTGAAACATCATCATTAGGGTTTTATGGAAGATGCTTCTGAACGTATTCTATTGCTAGTTGACGGTTCAAATACTCTTTAATCTTAAAATAAAAAACGAAAATTGCCAATCTACACAACATGTCGCACCCTGTACATTGGCTATTTTCTGTGTGCGCCTTGCTTCCATAAAGCACATGCTGGCTTCTATGGAAATCCAAGTGGTCAGTCGTGGTGACAAAGAACTTTAATCAATGAGTTCATCTACAGAGGTGATCTTTATCAATACAGCCACACAGGTGATATCAATATAGGTGATTGGATGGTAATGAAAGCTGATTCCCAGCGACCGACAGTAGAAGACTGTGGTTGTACTAGTCAGGTCAGATGTGCGGTGTGTTTAGAAGGACAGAGGTCTTACGTGTTTGTGGAGGAAGGCTCGAACTCGTGGCAGTTCAGGATAGAAACCGTTCCTGACGATGATCTGGAGCCATCGGATCTGAACCTCAGCATTCAGACCATCAAACAGACCAGAATAAGAACCTGTGAGACCCACCATGACCTCTACACACACACACACACACACACACGCACACACATTTTTGTCAACTGTTCTGTGAAGCATTCTAAGTCTACCAAATTCATCCATATTTTAACATAATTTTGCATTACTGTATGTTTCACGTTTCTATTCAATTGTCCAATGTGTGGCCCTTTGCTCACTTTATCGAAGTCACCATGGCCCTCTGGGAAAATATGCTGCCCACCACTGGTCATAGTCGTAGTAGTAGACCAGTAGTATAGAGTACTACTTTATTTACCATGTATGAGAGGGGAGTGGTCCAACAGTCGGTCCAGGAACAGGACAGTTTGGAAGGTGCTCCAGGAGGAGAGGTCAAAGGTGGCCAGGCGGCGGGGGTCGGGGGGGTTGGCGCCCCCCCACAGCTCACACAGAGCGCTGACAGGCTGCGTCAGAACGCCCCCTGCTGACACGTCAGGCTCGCACAGGGGAGGACCACACTCGTTTAACCACCGCTCAAACTCCATACCTGAACACACACACACACACACACACACACACACTTATAACCCTAAGGAATGGTATGTTATGTATTTGGCCGCCGCCCCCCCCCCATCTGAAAATGTTTTGTCACACAAAATCTCCAGAAGGAGATTTGCGTAAAAAAATTATAATCATCAATTATTCAAAATGTTTGAAACACTTTCAAGATTTTTTAAAAATGCTCACGCGCTGCGAGCTTGTATATCTCCTATTTTTGAGAACCACTGTTCTAAATCTTAAGAGTTTTCTGAAAAACCAGAGAGAGAAAGCCCTAAATCCAAAACGAGCCGGTCACAGTGCGCCATGCAGTATAATCAGGCAGAACTCCAAAGCCCTAAACATAACCTCTAAATGTCTAATCTTAAACCTTGTGAGGACCAGGAAAAAAATCTCTTAACGTCTATTACTCAAATTCTACTATACTTGTGGGGACATTTGGCCCTCACAAGTATAGCAATAAAAGCACGCACACACCAGCAAACCCACTCACATGTACAAATGAATACACACACACACACACACACACACACACACACACACACGAACAAACAAAAACACACTAACCTTGTGTGCGTATGTGGGGGAAGAAATCCAGGTAGTAGTCTATTAGATCCTGAGCCAAAACACTGCTGAACTTAAACTCTGAGATATATGCCTGTACACAACACACACACAAATAAAAACAGAACACACAACAGTGGTTAACATGGGACTAATAGGGACAGTTTTCGTTTTGTATATATTTGTGTGCATTTCCTTCAGTGTGTAATAATAATAAATGGATCGTTGTTATATTATAATGTCTGTTTTGTTTCATGTTTTTTTGGGAGACTACGGATGTAAAGTACTGTAGCTTTCGCTAAATCTGGCATATTTACACTCATGTGTATGTATTACACCCGTCTTGTGTTCATTAATGCACTGTCCCGACCAAATCAATTCATAAAGTAAAGTAAAATAAATGTGTCCCCTATTGTTGTTAAGATATTGGCCAAGTGACTTCAGTGATGCTTGCGGAACCTAGTTTCTGACCACATCACTGTCGTGCCAATAATGACGGCAAAGCACACCCTCTTGTGTAATACTGCTTAAGCGCGTTTCTCCATTATGTGTTATGTTGTGTGTGTGTGTGTGTGTGTGTGTGTGTGTGTGTGTGTGTGTGTGTGTGTGTGTGTGTGTGTGTGTGTGTGTGTGTGTGTGTGTGTGTGTGTGTGTGTGTGTGTGTGTGTGTGTGTGTGTGTGTGTGAGAGTGTGTGAGAGTTTCACCCTGAGGAAGCTGTCAAATCGTTTGGTGTCTCCACAGAGCTGGGACAGATAGTAGACAAAACAAAACCCCTTCTCATATGTAAACAAATTCATCAGACTGCTGGGATTTGTACCTGGGGAGAGGACAGGAGAGGAGAGGAGAGGAGAGGAGAGGATATGGTACGTGTTTGGGCTGGGAACACAAGCAGGCCTTGACAAAGGGTCAATTATTAGGAAGGATACCACCTCTGCGAGCCAAGACTCTTCGGCATCGCCGAACGAGGATGATGTGCATCCTCACGCCTTTATCTGTGCATGCGTTACTGTGCGTGTGTTACTGTATCACTGCATTTACCTGGCTCAAATTTGACCTGTAGTTTGCTGACAGGGTTGTTGTCTCCCAGGAGACGGAGCTGTCTGTGGAGAGCGTCCAATCGGAAGACAGTTTCCAGACAGGTAAACGGCTCACCTGGAGAGGGCGGAGTCAGTAAGCATTAACATTGAGCGTATTGAGCCTCGAATCATCGTCGACTTAGTGGGGAAAACTTGCAATCGATTGTAAAAAATATATATTTGAATTATCAGGCATGGCTACAGGCCAATGTTTTACAATGTCAATTCACCCAAAGCAGTACGCGCTGACAGTCTTTGATACACCGCTGTGTAGGCTACGTTGAGTGTGAAACACTTCTGCATAACAGCAATACTACTGACGAATCCATCTTTATTCCAGCCTGGAGCATAAATCCATGCTCAAGCATGCTGTCACTACAAGCTGTATTTTTAACTGAAATACTAGCAGGATAAATGTAATGTACCCGTCCGGTTTCTCGCCCCTCCTGTTTGTATGCGAGAGCTGGCGAGAACTTCTGGGAACTCCGATTACCGTCCAGTAGACTACATAAATGGTAAATGGTGCATTTATATAGCACTTTTATCCAAAGCGCTTTACAGAGATTGTGCATTACATTCACCCATTCACACACACATTCATACACCGATGGGGGAGGAAACCATGCAAGGCACCAACCTGCTCATCGGGAGCAATTAGGAGTTCAGCGTCTTGCTCAAGGACACTTCAACATTAACTATGGGGGAGCCCGGGGATCGAACTGGGAACCTTGCGGTTCCATCTGGCCACTCTACCCCTGAGCCACTGACGCAACTACATGAGTCATTGTTTCATGTGTGACAACATTCAAGTAGAACTACCAGAAGGTGTAAGTCAGGAAAAATAACATGTTACTCTGCAATAGTTTAACTATAGTTTTCCACCTCTTCAATGTCAGTTAAACTCTGAGACATGAAATAAATATTAGCTCACATTTGTAAGCTTGTTCTTAACAATTGGCGGCAAGCGCCCTCTTGTGGATATACCAGCACTGACCAGTTCTAACATTACATACACTAGACCATACCCGGTGAAGTGCGCAGGCAAAAGTAGTTGCAAATGTGGGGTTATTGCGCGTCCTGTGGTGCGTCGCCCCCCGCGCTTCCCATCGCGCCATAAAATTTTAACACTCATCTTTTATTTACTTTAATTACAATCTAAAACATAAACCTTGGTTGTAAAAAAACAAAGTTGTCATTTAAGGCCTATTTGGCTTATTAGCCAGGGATCCTTTTAAGATATATCATGTCCATAGCGCTCTCACACAGCGTAATGCCTGCACCACTGTTCCAACCTATCAACCATTGAGGTGCTCACTGCTCAAACGTCCTGCGTTATTATCACAAATAGCTGAAAACAATGTAAACATGAACTTTTCATGGCTGTAGTAACAATTCAATGATTGGCTTGTCACATACAATCAGAAGGATCAAATGACCGGCGCCCCTTTCCAAAAGTTTAACCGTTTCCAGCTTGAAGCGCCTAGATTGCAACTCAAAATGCGCTTTCTGTGGACACGGCCCCTTGGTAATCCTACCGTAGGCCTCGGTAGTAACAGTACTCCTACCGTAGGCCTCAGTAGTATTCATGGATAAAGCAAAATAAAATCTCACAACTAAAAAATGTTGTAAGTCCGAATGTGCGATTTGTGAAACAGTGTGAATGGAGCCTACCCCCACACGAACGCTGAATCCTAAACAATTAACACAATATGTAAAATTATGTTTTAGTAGCCCATTATTGTTCCTGCCGTTTACATACTGCCAACCAGGTGAATAAATCACAGATTGAGGCTTTAAGCTTTGCTTTTTTATGAAATATCCGAGACCATTAAGATTTCATGGAAGATGCTTCTGAACATTTTGCTAGTTTGACCACTTCAAATGCTCTAATCTTAAATTAATAACCAAAAATAGCCTCTCTACAAGCTGCGTCGCATTGAGAGCTTGTAGATCGGCTATTTTTGCTGTGTGCAACATACTTCCATAGAAGACATGGTGACTTCTATGGAATCCAAACAACTGTAGTCACGACTGAGAACTTTAATCCATGAGTATTAGTACTCCTACCGTAGGCCTCAGTAGTAATCCTCCTCTGTGCGTAGGTGGCCAGGCCCTCGCTCAGCCACATGTCCTCCCAGGTGGCGTTGGTGACGGCGTTTCCGAACCAGCCGTGCGCGATCTCGTGGATGACGTCGATGAGCAGGAACTCACTGCTCTCCAGGATGGAGGCGATGATGAACGTCAGGCACGGGTTCTCCATGGCGACGATGGGGAAGGACGGCGGCAGGAACACGATGTCACACCTGAGGGGAGATCAATTACACTAATTAGACTGTTTTTGACCAATCAGGTGATTGATCGGAGCAGTGGTTCCCAACCTTTTATGCCTTATACCGCTCGAGTAGTGCAGTTACAATCATACAATTTTAGCTGACGATTGTCATACACATAATTGCAATTAATGGTTTAATTGAACATTGGAACATAAATATAACTTACATTTCAGTTTGCCTTTTTAGGCCTTGTAAGCAAAGATTGCACGGTGCAGATCTGCAAGCTCAAAACGCGTCGCTTCGCGCCGCATTTCGCGCCGCATTTCGCGCCGATTTTCGAGCTTGTATATCTGCTACTATTGATGCTTTTGTGTGACGCTGTAGTATGATCAAGTAGGCCATTAATTGACAAAAACACACAAAAAGTTAGAATATGGAGATAAGAGGTTTCTGCCAACGATATGTGACAGGCATTCTCTATAGGAGCTAGCACCCCCTAAAACAAAGGTAAGAGAGGTGGTTTAGGACCCAGATATGTGTCATCGGTCGGGCTCTAATCCACTCAGTCACCTTCCCCAGAGGTACGGTCCAAACAGGTCCTCAGCCACAGCTAGCCAGCGCTCCACACTGCCCCCTAGCTTGTTCACCGCACATGACAACAGACAGGGCTCCGCCCACACACGGCTCCTGGAAACCAATTAGATGAGAGACATTTAAAATAAAATATGCCAATCATTCAAATTGAACTACACATACAACCACAATGAAATGGATAATATTGTTATACAATATAAACCGTTTAAGCATGAAGTCCCACTGACATTAATGCAACTGTGTTTTTAAAGGGGGAGAATGTATACTCCATATTACGACTGTGTTTCCTGCCGAAATTAGCACATCTACAAGCTCACATCATCACACGACAAAGTGCAAATCGGGCTTAACGCCATCAAATCAATTCAAACTTAATGTGCATGCTAGTGAACCAGACCTGGGTCCGATGTCTGCGTGCTTCAGATCTCCTGCTACCAAGGCCACCAGGTAGGAGGGCACAGGATGCTCCATGGAGAACTGGAACACCCTGTCACTCTTAGAATAACAGCTCCTAGTGGCACTCATCAACACTGTAACTCCTTCTGGGACCTACAACAACAATAGTATTATTTACTATCATCATAATAATAACAATAATGGGTCTTATACTAATACATCATCAGTGTCAGGGCCATAGACACACATGGTAGGGTTCAGTCATGTTGAATTCTACACGTCCCGTGTCTCTGACGCAAAATAATCAGATGGTACACAGTAAACTCACTATTGATGCATCCAGGAGAGACGCCTTGTTTGTACTCTGATAAGGTTACAACAAGAACAACAAATATATGTTAAATCATAGATGTTCGGGGGTTCGAATCCACCGTGGTGCATTTTTGTCTATATGAACACAATTGGCCCGTGTTTGGGGGAGGAAAGCCGGGCGGGGAGGGTGATATTAGTCACTGCACATACTCCTACGGGCTGGGGGCAGCAGAGAGTGTTGGGCAGGAGGAGAACGAGTTTGACAGCGGTGTAGGCGTTAGGGTCAGGGCCCGGTGAAGGGTTAAAGGTCATACTCACTCTGACAGTGGCAGTGTAGGTGCTCTTGACGGCGGGCGTGTCAAAACAGGGGAAGAAGGATCGGTTGCAGACGGAGTGTCCCTGAGTGAAGACCAGAGGTCTGGTCTGTCCACATGTCAACTCAGATTCCAGCCACCACATCTGCAACACACGTTTTAACCCATTAAGACCTGAGGCAGAGTCTAAAAAATGTTTCTATGATTCAAACTTTATCATGTCAGTATATATTTGGCCGCAAACCCCCATCTCAAAATATTTTGTTCAAGGGACCCCCAGAAGCAAAGATTTGAGTTAAAATGTTATATATATATATATATATATATATATATATATATATATATATATATATATATATATATATATATATATTCAAAGATTTGTACAAATTCTCACATTTATCTGATCTACAAGCTCATAGTGACGTGCTATGAGCTTGTATATCTGCTATTTTGAATAGCCAAAGAAGTCTAAAATGACAGATGCTTTCCCAGTTTTAATGGGTTACAGATCAGTGAAATTGTGCAAATATCTGCACAGAATATTTGCACAATTTCTATCTCGAGTCAAACCAGTGCTACCAGCTCACTACTACCAAGAGACAAAAGCTAAAGTGACACATGGCATTTTCAAAACGTAAAAATAAAAGAAAGAAAAAATGAAAATGTTTGCCTATAATCACATACCCAGAATAGGGAGTCCAGAGTTTTAAAGTGGTTAAACCTGTACACAATGTCATTCCTTGGGTCTGTGTAGCTCACTGGAATGTCACTTCAACTAGCGCTGTTTAGGTGTGGTTTTTATGGCGTGGCTTTTATGGCGTGGCCCTGCAGGGCTGGTCAATCTGTCTGCCTGTCTGTATATGTGTGCCTATCTGTGTGCCCTGAGCAAATTTCTTGGTTTACCAAAATGGAAATGTAGCTGGATATCATATAATTTGCTTATAGCTATGGGCTACTGTATTGCCCTAGTAATCCCATTTACACTAATAAAAGGTCTACCCTTTATTATATGCTGCCATTTTCCACCCAAGTACTAGGTTTTGAACTAGTCTTGTTCCTTATGTTGTGCATTTAACATCTGTTGTTGCAAAAAAAAGCCATGGGGAAGAGAGAGTGGTTCTTTTAAGGTGTGTCTTACCGCGGGTCCGTCCGTCGTGGTGTAGCGCACGGTGATCTGGAAAGTTCTGTCGGGCTTCATGGCGGCGGGGGGCAGGCTGATGCTCAGAGACGAGCCGTAGTCTGTGAACGGGTCGACCCGGTAGGTCAGCGACAGCGGGCTGGCGTCGGGTCCAGAGTCGGGCAGCTTGCAGTCGACGGAGTGGATGAGCAGGGAGGGGTGGCTGTCCAGGACCAGGGTCTGTATCCCTCCAGGATGGACCGGGCTCAGATCCAACACCTGGCCAGTAGGAATGTCAATGATTAAGACCCGAGACCGATTCTACAAATGTCTTCTCAATCCTAAACTTAAGTTTTATGAGAAACTTATGTTTCTATATCAGTGGTTCTCAAAATTTTTCATGTCAAGGACCCCCAAAATTATATTTATTTGGCCACCGACCCCATCTCAAAATTATTTTCTTCCAGGGACCCCCAGAAGCAAAGATTTGAGTTAAAAATGTTTGCTTAAACAAAAAATATATATATATATAAAAGATTTGCACACATTTTCATGATTTTTCAAAAATAGCAGATCTACAAGCTCATAGCACGGCACGAAGTGACGCGCTATGAGCTTGTAGATCTGCTATTTTTGAATAGCCAAAGTTTGTTTGTTTGTTTGTTTACACATTATCTTTTCTATTAACTCATTCAATGCCAGAATAAAGACATACATACATAAATCATGCACTGCCAACGATTATTAAACTTTCTTACATTTTCAAGTAGTCACAGAATATTTATCTCAAGTATATGTGTCACGCTGTGACAGCTTATAGATCTGCTATTCTCTGCAAATGTAACCCCCCAGAATAGGGATGCTAGGGTTCAAGTGGTTAATGTAAACAAAAAAGTTCCTATCACACAAAAGATTTGACGGGGCCCCTGTAGTAACCCTGAGGACCCCCTGTTGAAGACCCATGCATTAGACGGTTAATCTATAACCAGAGTTGTAATCGATCAGCTAAACGATTAATTAATATTTTTTATTATGTTTTTATTTATTCATTTTCATTATAAAGTCGGGCTACTATTTGCTAAAAACTAAGTTGTATATTTGTTCATGTGTAAAATGTCCAGCTGGGAGGAGGCCACGGGGCAGACCAAGGACCAGATGGGAGGATTACATCTACATGTTGGCCTTGGAACGCCTCGGCTTCCCCAGTTGGAAGCAGCTAATGTGGCCAAGGAAGAAAGGGAAGTCTGGTCTGGCATTCTCTGCTGGAAGTGTTTTCTCCACGACCAGACTCCCGATAAGCTACCGAAGATGGATGCATTTTTCATGCAGGCCTATTGCCTATTTTATTTATTCCGTTCACAGCGCTGCAGGTAGCCTACAAGAAGCCAACGATGTATGAATGCTTACGTGCTATTGCACATAAAATAAACCTCCTTTCTTATGGAAAACAAAATGTGTTGTATTGGCAATTATTCATGGGTTAATACACCGTTTCTCAACGTCGGGTCCTGGGACCAGCAGAGGTTCAAATGGACGGGTCCGTAAAGAGTGTACAAATGTAAGCAAATGGACCCGTAAGTCCATTTGTACACTCTCACAGTTAAGTCCTCTGAGAGTTAAATTAAAACTACAATATATGTATACAATGGGGGTCCGTGGCCGGATGCATATCAAACTGGTGGTTGATATCCAAAATGTTGAGAAGCACAGTTTAAATAGTTCCAACCACTTAAACCCTCTCTAGACTTAGTAAATTGAACCTGAGTTGGCTCTTGTACTTTCCCCATCTACACCAAATCTCTTGGCCAAAACTAGCAGTGGTGAGCTTGTAGATTGGCAATTGTTTTGCGAATGTTCCCCCAGAATATGGATGCTTTAAGTGGTGGTTTTGAGCATAATCCTTACTATACCTGCCAGGCGGACATCTCCTTCATGGCGAAGTTGATCCTCAGGTCCAGGTGGAAGTGCCTCAGGGTGAAACAGTGGAAGTTTGAGGCCGAGGCCACGTCCACAAAGGGACACTTGTCCCCCGTCCCCGAGCGGAACCCCCCGCCGCCGCCGCTGGGGACCGGCAGCACCTTGCGACAGCAGCACAGCGTGGCGGGGCGCAGGTGATGGACGTCTGTCTGTCTGTTGTCCATCGTACGGCATGCAGACAGACAGACGGGTGGACTGCCAGCAGACAGACAGACAGACAGACAGACAGACAGACAGACAGACAGACAGACAGACAGGCTCCCTCAAACCTCAACACAAGAGGGAATGAAAGGTTTAAAGGTACAACAGTTAATCCAACTAATCGATGCAATCGATATACTGCATCGTTGCTGTCTGGTAGAAACCTCTTATCTCCACATTTTGTGTTTTTTCATAAATTAACACCCAACTTGATTATACTATAGCGTCGCGTTTTGAGCTTGTAGATCTGTTACTTTTGCTATTTTTGAATTTGAATCTGAAAAGTAACAGTTTTGGACATATGAGGTTTCCAGTTTCCACCCGACACAGACGATATAATATAATCGATAAATGAAAACATTTAAAAATTAAAACGCTGATCTACAATCTCACAACCCATGATTGCAATGCGTTGTGTGCTTGTATATCAGATACATTTTTGATTATTGACATTTGAAGTCACAAAGAATAAATTGTTGATCTACACGTGTGCATAATTCTTCTGTGAGTTCAGTTTTGCTTTTCTTAGTGTGACTTCATATTACGTGTGTGGATTACAAGTTGCGGGTTCAAATTTCAGTGAGTTTGAGTGCTCACATCAAATCTACCAACTCTCGAATTTTGAAACTTATCTACCATCATATACAATAGAGGTCCTTTCCATCTTTACATAATCCTAGTTGAAGTGAGGTGCTAGGACAGAGTAGAATAAATAAGAGCCTGTGTGTTTGTTTGTGTGTGTGTGTGTGTGTGTGTGTGTGTGTGTGTGTGTGTGTGTGTGTGTGTGTGTGTGTGTGTGTGTCTGATCAGAGCACCCTTCTCAGGGCTAACTGAAACAGCACAACAGCAACACAAACTGTCTCTTTGACGTGTATAATCTAGTGTCTACTGGTGTCTACTAGTGTCTACTAGTGTCTACTGGTCTAGTACTGGTGTCTACTGGTCTAGTACTGGTGTCTACTAGTCTAGAACTGGTGTCTACTGTTGTTTACTGGTGTCTACTGGTCTAGTACTGGTGTCTACTAGTGTCTACTGGTCTAGTACTGGTGCCTACTAGTCTAGTATTGGTGTCTTAGTAGTGTCTACTGGTCTAGTACTGGTGTCTACGAGTCTAGTACTGTTTACTGGTCTAGTTCTGGTGTCTACTCGTGTCCACTGTTGTGTCACAACCGTTTACCTGTTAACAAGGACGATGTTGACCTGATAATTAGCTGGTTAGCAGAGGTGGCTAATTAGCAGCAGCAGCAGATGTTGTGGTTTATTGTTAAAGTACTTTCTTGGGTCCAAGAGTCTCCAAACAACACACTATAGATGAACCAATGAATAGAACTAATCAATCAACAATCAAAACGCCCTCTATGTAAAATCCATCAGGTCCAAAGTTAAACTATAAGCCCCCCTTTTCTGCTCCGAATTGAAAAGAATAACCACTAACAAACTAAATTAGCCTCCCGGCTCTACGAGGCCACACTGAAAACAACAGAAACAACAGAAGAATGAAAACAGAGACAGAATGGAGTGGAAATGTCAATGAAATGAAAGACAGGTTTGTCTCTGGACGCCCTGCTCAAAACAGGAAGTAACACAGCAAAGTTTTTACTTAGGGTGCCTTTTTTTGCCCTCGACCATTTGTTCTGGCAGGCAGCGGCATCGTCATCACCAGGGCTGAAACTATCTGCAAGCAACTCATTCTATTTTTAATATCTGGAATCTAGAGCTGCAATACCAACCCTTGACAGCCCTTATACAATTATTCTATCGATGAACTTTTGACTTGATCAAATAGTTGAGAAGTGTGTCTTTGTTGATATTTTATTCATTTCTATTTATCAACAAATCACTAGCCTAATTGATTTTTTTTGCCAATTACAAAAAATATATATACTTCCTCGTACAACGGGGCCATACAAAAGTATACAATATTTAGTGAAAATCTGTTATTTTTCCAATTGATTAAATTGATTAGTTGTATAAATCCCTAATTATGACGCTGTGATCACAGAAGAACAACCCACAATCTGTGACTGGAAAACATTTGACACTCTGGCTGTCGGACTTAACCTCTTGCATCTGCATCCACAGATCGACAAGCTCACAGCGCGTCGCCTTGCGTCGCGTTGTGAGCTTGCTATTTTCAGCGAAAGCTTTCCACAATAACCGAAAAAATAAAAGATTCTAGTATTGGGCCCTGACGGACTCCGGTTACCCATATGGGTTTAAGTGGCTAAAAGGCTGTTCTACATGCTGTTCTCTCCTCCCAAACATGCCTTGTAATCATAGTACACGGTAGTAAAATACCCTATGCAAAGTTGTTCAGGGTCCCTGAAGGGGGCGCAGAGGAGCTCCTTTCTTAAACCAGGGTCAAAGGGTATAATAATTGTTTATGAAATAATCATGATTATTACACATAATAACATTGCCATGTGGTTACAGTAAGTGGTTACTCTATAGCTACAAGCAGGAAGAGAACATTTAGCTGACTTTGTCAATGCCTTATGTCAGTGGTTCACAAACTTTATTTTATTTTATTTCAAGGACCCCCAATAACTCTGAGAGTTTACAGATCCAAGGTCATTTTGACTATGCATGCTTCTCATGGTATCACAACACCACTAAGGCCTTAAAAATAAGGCTCCAGACCCAAAACAGAGGACAGAGTACGGCAACTTGCAATGGGCCAGGTCTACAAGATACACCACAACATTGGGATACCCATGTACCTGTCTAACTACTTCATAAACGTAAATGAAGTCCACAATCACAACACCAGAGGCAGCTCCACAGATCATGTCCAACCCAGATGTGGCACAAACAAGGGAATTAATTTGTTCTCCTGCTAGGCCTATGCAACAAAAATGTGGGATGCCCTACCAAAAGGCCCTAACCTGTAAGCTGATTGTATGACGTTCGGCATAGTAGTGTATATCTGTCTGTTTTCTTAAATGTCATCATGATTTGAGTGCGTGGGGATCTCATTTTAAATAAGCCATTGTGCTTTTATGAGCGATCCAGTTTAGAGGATTTGTTTTGTGAATTGTACTTCCATGTACTGTTACCATGTCTTTTCTAAATAAAGCATTCAATCAAACCTTTAAGAGTCCATTGTTGGGATCCCCTCAAGGTACCCTGAGGGTCCCTGGACCCCACTTTGAGAACCACTGCCTTATGTAATGACCATGTAATGACCAATTTCCATATTGCATAACCATACACACACACACTCTGTCTGTGTGTCAGTATATGAATGTTTTTATTGAGGACACATAAGGAATGTCATTATAAATGTACCCATTTGTGAGCAAAGGTACTTGAGTCAAAGTATAGATACTTGTGGGCGTTGATGGCCTAGAGGCACGTACCACACAGGCTCTAATGCAGTGAGTACGGGTTCAATTCCCAGCCTTTTCTGCGTGTCACTCCCTGTCTCTCTCTCCCCGTTTCCTGTCACACTCTACTGTACACACTGAAAGTGAAAGTTGCTCAGTCAAATGTGTACTTAAAGTAATGGAGTACTTGCTTTTAAAAATATTAAAGTATTCATAAGTACATGCCTGTAAAAAAGAAACGTAAGCATTGCTGTACTGAAGTTTAAAAAACAAAAAATCTAATATTTCAAAATATCATATTTTCACTCTGTTTAAAATATGGTATAATAAGCAGATAATTCCTAATGTACTTTAGTCCTAGATATGTAATCCAATCCTATTCTATATTAAAATTGGCTTACAGGAGGACTGGCTCACTCAGACATAACCATAAACAAACCTGATATGCCCATATATAGGCATATATATGGAGATCCGGTTGTCCAGAGCCACAGATCCGACTGCTATGCACGTAATGGTCATGTGCATATATGGGACCGACCAACTTCAAACTATTGCCTGGAGGGTGAAATTCACCCGCGCAGACAGAATCAAAACACTTTTTTATTGAACAATATGGAATATTTCAGAGCACAAGCAGCCCGATTCGATAACATCAGTGGTTCAGCGTAAACATTTATATTGTTAAATTATACATGTATGGAGAAGAACCATTACAAACAGAGCTCTCAGTGGATATTGAGGATGGTTGACCAGGGCCGTGCAGAGACCACTGGATGGGTAGGTGTTCAAAGGGCACATCAAACCATATTTTATTAAAACACCATACAGCATAACCTGTGAAAACTGAAACTGAAACTGATATACATGTAGCAGCCAGCTCACTTTATATAATATAATTCATATATATAATTATAATTATAGTGAAAGGATTATAATTTGTCAGATTTCTTTCTTGATAAGGGCCACAGGCCTTTTTTAGGGCACTTTGAGCATCAGGGGCGATAGATGTCATTGTTCATTGTTTGTGTTGCCTAAACAGATCACCTCCATTCTGGTGTCAGAGGTGTCAGACCTCATTGTTCCACACTCCCTCGCTGAGGACTCAGACCCATCACAGGAAAATGTAACAGCCCATACAGGTTGACGTGTAAAAGATTGACCTATGTCTCCTTTGACAGCAGGGCCACAGCCGAGCTGTCTACACACAACTAATGCTGTTGAATTGAAATACTGGAAAGACCAATCATACACTGGTCTCCACTCTCCCTTGTGTTTCATCTCCAGACTACCAGCACAGTTACTGGCTCCTCCCACTAACCTGACATCATCAGGCTCTGTACAGAGAGAAGAGAATAAGAAACAAAAAAGTTAATATTATTTCATTTTAAAATAATAATCCAGACCAATAGTGTAGTTTGTCTTTTACCTGAGCAGGTGAGTCCAACAGTCTTGTCAGTTGAGCAGTTTCTAGTTGAGACTGTGGTTCCACAGTCCAGGAGAGCCGACTCATTGCCTTCACACTGTAAGTCTTTGGTCCACATTGGAGCCTGTACTTCTCCATAGAGCACCCCCTGGATGACTGAAGGAGCCCCACAGCCAAGATCTCTACAGACAACCTCTGCATCCTGCTGGTTGAAGTCCTCCACACACAATGAGACCCATGACTGATTAGACTTCACCTCCACTCTGCCTGAACACAAACTAGCCCCATTTACCAACCTCACAGACTCTGGAGAGAGAGAGAGAGAGAGAGAGAGAGAGAGAGAGAGAGAACCAGTCAGGATTTCAAGCCTGCCCAGTCCAGTGAACTTGCAATGTTTAGGAAGTAGGAACTGATCAAATGATTGAACAGTTCCTAAACATTGTAATAATTGTTCATTATTGCAAACAAAGGTACACAGTACGTATGAAAGGACGTACACAGCTATCTGCAAGGACCTGTTGGTTACGTGGTTACGTCACACATAAACACAACAGATAGCATGTCCATCTCCTTGTCGCCTATTTTGACTGATGCTAGTCATAGTATCCACATCTATAATGGCTACTCGTTCACATGTTTTTGTTGTTGTCTCCGCCAGGAGACTATGTTTTCACTTTCCGCCCCCCCCCCCCCCCCCCCCCCCCCTCGGCCAAGCTAACATTGGTCAAGCCTCAACGTGACACGTGACAATACGTTGAAAGAGTGTGCTCTGATTGGCTAGTGAGACGTATGACGTATAGCGGCCTATAAATAGATGTGTCACTTCGGAGCGCTGCGTGCGCGTTCCGAAGTGACGTCAGTGCCATCAGCCAAGCTAACATTTAGTGGTTACATGTCGCCTTTCCGACAGACGGATAGGACACTTACACAGACAGGACGGATAGGACACTTACACAGACAGGACGGATAGGACACTTACACAGACAGGACGGATAGGACACTTACACAGACAGGACGGATAGGACACTTACACAGACAGGACGGATAGGACACTTATACAGACAGGACGGATAGGACACTTATACAGACAGGACGGATAGGACACTTATACAAACAGTGTGTCATGTTACTATGACACAGTAACATGTTCTATTTTTTGTAAGAATTAGAACATAAGAATTAGAACATTCCCAACATTCCCAACACAAGTCTGTTGGCGGAGACTTGTGCTCCGAGGAGCACATTCTCTAGTTTAGATATGTTTTTTCACCACAAATGTTAAGAATATGATTTAGACTGAATAATGTTGTTTACAGACAGATGCTAGGTTTGATGTTTACCTGGTATCCTAGTTTCTTTGAAGGGCTACATTGTTTGTCTTTGCTCTCATGTAGTTTGGTGACCAGGGTTCATGTCATTTATTCAGATTTTGCGCCTGTAAGTCGCTCTGGCTAAAAGCGTCTGATAAATGCCTACTGTAAATCATAAATTGTATCAATATCAATATCAATCATCATCATCATCATCATCATCATCATCAGTCCACATCTATACGTGACGGACGGACGGATGGACGGACGGACGGACAGAACAGAACAGAACAGAACAGAACAGACAGATAGATGAAACTAGAAAATGTGCTCCTCGGAGCAAATATTGGAATTTATTCCAATATTTGCTCAAGATTGGAACTTTGATGATAGTGTGTACGTCAGATGGCACATTGACTGCATTACCGTGGATTGCCTTGAACTTGTTGGCAACTTGTTGGCAAGCCAACAAGTTTCATGAAGGCAATACGTTGACTAATCAACCTTTCCTCTAACGGGTGCAAATCCTGCAGTTCTTAGCTTAGTAATCCTGTCTAAGCTATTTATATTACATATTGTGATGACACCAGTGTGTCTACATAATGTATTGCTCCGCCATTTCTCAGCCATTTCGTGATTATTCCTGTCTTACCGCACTTTGAAAGAGACAGAGACTCTTTCAAAGTGACACATCTATTTATAGGCCGCTATACGTCATGCGTCTCACTAGCCAATCAGAGCATACTCTTTCAACGTATTGTCACGTGTCACGTGAGGCTTGACCAATGTTAGCTTGGCCGAGGGGGACGGGGGACGGAAAGTGAAAACATAGTCTCCTGGCGGAGACAATAAGAGACCGAAGATTACTGTCATCGTTGAAGACATGTGTTACCTGAACAGATCACCTCCAGTCTGTAAGAAGAAGAACCAGAATTCGTTGTCACACACTCCCTCAGTGAAGACTCAGAACCAACACAGTAAGATCTAACTCCCCATACAGGTTCATATGGGAGATCAGAACTAGTTTCTGTTGAAACAGCAGAGCCATAGCCCAACTGTGTACACACTACATTTGCTGAGCTCAGGGACCAGATAGACCAACCACCCACTGGTCTCCACTCTCCCTTGTGTTTCATCTCCAGTATACCAGTACAGTTACTGCTTCCTCTCACCAACCTGATGTCATCAGGCTCTGTACAGAGACAAGAGAGTAAGCAGTGAAAAGCAATATTACTTTATTGTAAAATAATAGTCTAAACCAATAGTATACTTTGTCTTTTACCTGAGCAGGTGAGTCCAACAGTCTTGTTAGGTGAGCAGGTGTTTCTGCCTGAGGTTGAGGTTCCACTGTCCAGGAGAACGGACTCACTGCCTTCACATTGGAACTCTTTGGTTGACATTGGATTCTCAACTTCTCCATAGAGTGCCCCCTGGAGGACTGAAGGAACCCCACAGCCAAGCTCCCTACAGACCACCTCTGCATCCTGCTGGTCAAACTCATCTTCACACACTGAGACCCACGACTGATTAGACTTCACCTCCACTCTTCCTGAACACATACTAGCCCCATTCACCAACCTCACAGACTCTGAAGAGAAAGAGGGGGGGATTTTGAAGAAGAGGAAACAGCCTAAATCCTACTCACTCACTCACTCACTCACTCACTCACTCACTCACTCACTCACTCACTTCTTTAATGCCACCTTCTTGCCTCTTTTGGATTATGGGAATGTGCTGTACATGCATGCGTTACATTTGCTGGACGCTTTCGATCATGGAGCCCTGAGATAACTTTTCATTTATAAATCCATTCTTGGACTGCTGCCCAGGCAGTTACCTATCCACTTGCATGTCTCATAAACAGTGTGGCTATAGCCTACATCAAGTGTTCCCAAACTTCTCAGGCCGCAACCCCCCAAAATAATCATATTTGAACTGGGGACCCCCCACCCTGACAAGCACACAGATTGTGAAAATAGACGAAACAACAAGCTACAAAAATAATTGGCTTTTCTAAATGACGTCATTAAATTGTAACTTTAGAAATGTGCAAATACCCTCTATACACTTATACTGTATGCTGGTTTGTTTACTGTTGAGTGAGAAAATGTTAATGTTAGCTTAATGTTGCACATTAAGCTAATCATCTGGGGATCCCCCAAAATAATTTGGGGATCCCCCTGGGGGCCCCTATCCCCAGTTTGGGAACCACTGGCCTACACTCACAGGGCTTCAGCACTCTCCCCATTCCCTCAGTCCATACAGAACGTGCTAATCTTCGTCTACTCTGCTCCCTCAACCTGTAACACACTACAGCAGGAACCGATTCTGTCCAGCTTGATTCCTCTTTAACATTTTTGAGAGATACCTGTGCAGATCACCTCCAGTGTGTTCCTGGTCTGACTAGTCTTCTTTGTTCCACACTCCCTCACTGAAGATTCAGACCCATCACAGGTTGACATAAACGTCCATACATGTCGAGTTTTAGAAACAGAACTCATTTCTGTTGAAATAGCCGAGCCACAGTCCAGTTTTCTACACACTAGAGCTGATGCCCTCTGGTTCCAATGAGAACCAGACCCGGCATCCACTGGTCTCCACTCTCCCTGGTGTTTCATCTCTAGTATACCAGCACAGTTACTGTTTCCTCCCACCAACCTGACATCAATAGGCTCTGCACAGAGACAAGAGAGTTAGCAACAAAACTACTTCATTAGAAAATAATAATCCATAACAATAGTGTAGTTTGTCTTTTACCTGAGCAGGTGAGTCCAACAGTCTTGTTGCTGTTGCAGGTGTTTCCAGTTGAGCCTGAGGTTCCACAGTCCAGGAGAACTGACTCGTTGCCTTTACACTGGAAGTCTTTGGTCCACATTGGAGCCTGTACTTCTCCATAGTGCGCCCCCAGGAGGACTGAAGGAGCCCCACAGCCAAGCTCCCTACAGACCACCTCTGCATCCTGCTGGTCAAAGTTACCATCACACACTGAGACCCAAGACCGATCAGACTTCACCTCCACTCTGCCTGAACACAAACTATTCCAATTCACCAGCCTCACAGACTCTAAAGAGAAAGAGAGGAGAGGGGGGATGGGGGGGGGGGCACAGAGAAGGGGAGAGTTTGAATTAAAAAATAGGAAATAGCCTAAATAATCACACACATATGGTTCCCTGTTGACAGAGCAGAAAGAAACAGACACAATCACACAGACGTCAAGTCAGACAGAAAGGGTAGATAGACAGACAGACAGACAGACAGACAGACAGACAGACAGACAGAAATAAGACACTGTAAAGATTTTTACCCGAACAGATCACCTCCAGTCTGTTATCGGATCGACTAGACTTCTTTGTTCCACACTCCCTGAGTGAAGACTCAGACCCAACACAGTTAGATTGAATTGACCACACAGGACGAGATGCAGAAACATGACTGAGTGATGCAATAGCAGAGCCACAGTGCAGCTGTCTACACAATACAGCTGATGTCTTCGGCTTCCAGTTATGCTCATCAAACGCTGGTCTCCACTCTCCCTGGTGTTTCATCTCCAGTATGCCTGCACAGCGACTTGTTCCTCCCACCAATCTGACTTCTTTAGACTCTTTAAAGGGGGCTGACAGAAAGGGAGACAGTTCATACAGGTATACGAAGTAATAATAATAATTAAAACATTAGTCCACCTCCGTGAGCCCCCCGTTGTCCACTACAAGACCAGACACAACCTGTCAGATTACGTGGGGGCCCTGGGAAGGAGGAACCAAGGGGAGCAATTGGAAAGGAGATGTACTGTAAATTATGAATGAGAAGAAAGGTCTTCACACAACGGGAGCATTTATTCTCTGTGATTAATTCCCTTTAATTTAAACTGCTCTTCGAGTACATCCACACAGAATGTAAAATGTGGTGATAAAGTGACCTTTTCATCACTTTTAAAGCCTTTTCACACAAGGGGGAACAAAGCCAGGGGCTATGTCTATTTGTGGGTCTTTGGCATTGAAACGTTTGGGAAGCCCTGTACTACACTATAATGCATAATCATTTTATAGTATTTCTCTCCTTTGTTTACCTGTTGTGCTGAGTGTTGGTTCAGCTTGGATAGATGAGTTGAAATATGATCCTTGTAGTTGGGATTCATCTGTTGAATTAAACTCTGTAAAGAGACAACATAGTAAGCAGTACAACTTTAATATTGCTTGATTATAAAATAATTACAAAACGATTTGTCTTTTACCAATACATTTAAAGGGATTCTAGGCAACTTCAGAGATCAAAAAAATAAAAAAGCTGTTGTCAAACACCGCCCCTCCAGCCCCCCCCCCCCCTCCACCCCCCCCCTCCTCATCAGCAGTTCATTTCCCCGACCACCAGACAAGTGACGCAGGGGGACTTCTGAAAGGGCCATGCTGAAAATAGGTTGCTTTATTCGGATACAATGCGTGTCACTGCCCGCTCTGATTTAAAAATGTTCTCTGTCATGATTAATTGACCACATATATGAAGTTAAACAACTAAATTATATCCGAACGATATCTTAAGTAAATTCTGTGCCTCAAAATAGAAGTTTGAGAGCTTTTTGAAGTTTTAAAACAGCTGAGAAAATAGCGCACAGAAAAGATGGCTGCCAGTTTTTGGTCGGGTGCACTCTAGCCATTCGGTTTCACTCGAACTCGCCACCTGATTGGCCAACCTTCGCTGTCAATCACAGAACATTGAGCGAGGACGCTGATAGGACAGTTCACACGGACACGGACGCGCACGGACGCACACATGCGTGCGTTTCATTTACGTCCCGGACAGAGCCGGATACCCGGATGTCAAAACATAAATAGTAGGGAAAATACGGATTTCAGAAAGAGGACTGTGTTTCAATGCAGGAAAACACTCCAGCATCATTATATAGTGGCTGATAGAGGGGAAAAAATGCAAAATATATATATATATAAATATTTTTTAATTTAGGCTTAAAGTTACCTAGAATCCCTTTAAGTTTTGCCAATAAAATGTAATGTGTGCGTTGAAGGCCTATTGTAGATCTAACGAGACCATTCCACAGGAATAACAGAAATTATTCTTCTGTGTAATTTGACGTGATTACATAAATCAGTAGAATATGATGGCCTAAAAGTAGACTGAATTCAAAACGTAAACTATTTTCAAGAAGGTAATAATTCAGCTGATCATTTTTTCAAATGCCTTGAAGATAATTATAATTATGGACACAGGCCGATAGTGTCCTGTTTCAGTTTTATTTTTGTACAGTGGAACCACTCGAGTCAAACTTCAAATTGATGAGTGAGATACACATGCAATTGGAGCGAACAGAGGTTGATTCTATTGAGACAAATGCACATTAAATTATTATATTTATCTTCTTGACCTATGCATGTTAATGTATTTGATTGACATGTAACATGTTGGAAACTATGAAGTGACTTTAAGTCAATATGAACATTTCCAGTTCACGTGTGGGGTAATGGATCTGATTACTGTGGGTGATTGATTGATTGATTGATGCCACACGCTACTTTACAAATAGAGGGTGTGGTACAGGGGGAGGGGGGAACAAACAAACCTGTGTACAAGTGTAAATGGGTGAAGAGAGAGGATCTCAGTTTCAGTTTCAGTTCAGTTTATTTTTATTTATAGTGCAACATCACCCCAAGGGGTCTCTGTGCACTTCACAATACAAAATACATAGTAGTCGAAACACACCGTAAAATGTGCCTGCATGGTCAAACAAGGTACCATGCAGTACACAGCAAAGAAAGAAAAAAAACGAAAAGAAGGAGAATACATTTGGAACAATATTTAAAACCATAGTGCAAGAACGTGGCAGTAAACCAAGCAATAAGTTCAACAAAACTACTATACCATAAACTGCTGTAAAACTACGATTCTATAAAACTAGGGGGAGCCATAATGCAGGGAAAAAAGATACGTTTTAAGCCTAGATTTAAAAATGCCCAGAGAGTCGGCATCTCTAACAACTTGAGGGAGAGAATTCCAGAGATAGGGGGCACGATGTGTGAATGCTCTACCCCCAACTGTTACTTTATTATATGTTGTGACTGTGAGGAGACCAGCATCCTGGGAGCGTAATGGACGTCCAGGGATGTATGGTTCTATTAAACTGGACATGTAGGATGGGGCAAGTCCGTTTAGGGCTTTATAGGTCAGGAGTAGTACCTTGAAATCGGCTCTGGCCTGTATTGGCAGCCAGTGTAGTGCTATGAGTGTTGGTGTGATGTGATCGTATTTCCTTTTCCTGGTTAGTAATCTAGCTGCTGCATTTTGAACTAATCTGAGGCCATGTGTTGCTGTTGATGGTAAACCGGAGAAGAGGGCATTACAGTAGTCTATTCTTGAAGTGATGAAAGCATGAACCAGGGTTTCGGCATCGGGAAGTGAGAGTATTGGGCGAATTTTGGCTATGTTGCGGAGATGGAAGAAGGCAGATTTTGTGGTGCTTTTTATATGGTATGTGAAAGATAGTGTTGGGTCAAAAACTACTCCTAAACTTCTTACTGTTGGTTTGTGGGTTATTGAGCAGCTGTCCAGGTTTAGAGTTGTGTTAGTGAACAGATGGGTGTGTTTAGCTGGGCCTACTAGCAGCATTTCTGATTTACCAGAGTTTAGGAGCAGGAAGCTTCTGGTCATCCATGACTTAACCTCAGTTAAACAGGTTTCGAGGGTTTGAAGGTTGGATGGGTCATCTGTGGTGATGGGGATGTAAATTTGAGTGTCGTCGGCGTAGCAATGGTAATTTATGCCAGACTTTCTAAAGATGTCCCCTAGTGGAAGCATATATAGACAGAATAGGATTGGTCCAAGGACTGAGCCTTGTGGGACACCGTATTTGACAGGAGAGTGATCTGACATTGTGTTATTGAAAAAGACACGCTGTGTTCTATGTGAGAGGTAGGAGCGGAACCAGTTAAGTGCAGTACCTTTGATACCGACCAGATGCTCTAGCCGGTGGAGTAGAATGGAGTGATCGACCGTATCAAATGCGGCACTGAGGTCTAAGAGCAGCAGGAGGGAGGTTCTGTCTTTATCCGTGTCGATTAATAAGTCATTGGTGATTTTGACCAGTGCTGTTTCTGTGGAATGTTGGGATCTGAAACCAGACTGAAAACTGTCATAGAGGTTGTTATTTGTGAGGTAGGCTGTAAGCTGGCTGGAGACAACTCTTTCAAGTAGTTTGGACATGAATGGAAGGTTTGATATTGGTCTGTAGTTTGCTAGTGTATGTGGGTCAAGGTTTGGTTTTTTAAGTAGGGGTTTAATTATGGCAGTTTTGAAAATTGATGGGACAATGCCACTAATTAGGGACTCATTTATAATAAGGAGAAGTGGGGGACCTAATGTGGAAAGCAGCTCTTTAAACAGATTGGTGGGAAATGGATCTAATAGGCAGGTGGTAGATTTTGATGTAGAGACCAGTTTATTGAGAGTATCCCATGATATTGTGTTAAACTGTGATAGGGTGATGCTAAAATGAGGGGTGGAGGATGTGCACGTTGGAAGTTGAAAGCTAGTTATGGGTTGGGCTATGGCCTGTTGTCTGATCGACTCTACTTTATTGTCGAAAAATTGGATAAAGTCGAGGGGACTGATGGAATGGGGAGGAGCTGGGTGAGCGGTTTTGGTAAGGTTGGTGATTGTGTTGAATAGGAATTTGGGGTTGTGCTTGTTATTGGCTATTAATGTGGAGTAATAGGAATTTTTTGCCTGTTTCAGAGCACATTTGTAATTGTGTAGGGACTCATCCCATGCTATGCGGAAAACCTCGAGCTTGGTTTTTCGCCATTTCTGTTCAAGGTTTCGGCATATTTGCTTGAGAGTTCTGGTGTTGTCATTGAACCATGGTGTGATGTTATTGGATGTGCGCTTTCTGGTTTTAAAGGGTGCAATGGAGTCTATTGTATCAAGTAGAGTATTGTTAAATCCGTTGGTGAAGGTGTCGAGGGATCCAAAGTAGCTGTTGAAGGGGTGGATGGCAGTTGGCAGAGAGGACTCTAAAGCTATTTTAGCTGTATTATTGATGCAGCGGCTTTTTGATGGGCAGTGGTTGATAGACTGTAGGGGGATCAGGGCCTTCAACTCAATGAGGCAGTGGTCGGTTAGTGATTTAGCAGATGGAGACACTGATACATCTTGGATTTTGATGCCCCGAGCCAGGACGAGGTCGATGGTATTACCATTTCGGTGTGTAGGTTCAGTAATGAATTGGGTGAAATCCAGGGTTTCGATGAGGGATGTAAAGGCTTTGTTTAGTGCATTGGATGTGTCATTGTAGTGGATGTTAAAGTCACCTAAGATGATCAGATGGTCGGCGCGAGTAACTAGGTCTGATAGGAACTGAGAGAGTTCCTCCAGAAACAGGGTGTACGGTCCAGGGGGGCGGTATATGATGGCTATGTAGAAAGGCAGGGAATTCTGGCTGGAATTCTGGCTGGGTGGTGATGAAGACATTAATAGTAGCTCGAAGGATGTAAAAGAGACATTGGGTTTTTTATTTAGTGGGTATTTGGAGTTATGTATCAGTGCAACACCCCCACCTTTTTTTGTGCTACGGGCCACTTGGGAAAACACAAAGTCTGGTGGAGAAGCATCTATCAGGAGCTGTGCATCATCATTGTCTGAAAGCCAGGTTTCACAGAGTCCCATCATGTCGAGGTTATGGTCGTGTATGTAGTCATAGATTATGGAGGATTTTAGATTTAGTGACCTTATATTGATGAAACCAATTTTAATCTGATTAAAATTGTTTGTTCTCTGTAATATAGTTTTGATAGGATGCAGATTGTGTATGTTAAGGCCATTTCTGTTTGCACTGTACTTCCTATTTCCTATTATAGTGGGAATGATGGTTGGGTAGGCTTCGTGGTCAATAAGAAGATCTATAGTGTGTGAGTCAGAGTTTATAATCAGGGGTCTGGGCCCAGAACAGGGAGAAAACCCTCCCGGCCACAGGGGGGCGATGTATTGGCTGTCTGGGGTAGTTTGGTGGTGGAAGGAAGTGAGGTCAGACGGGACAGCTGTAGTAGTATCTCCTAGGCGCCAGTATTACAGTTTACGTCATAAAGTTTAAACTAAAGAGTAAACTGCAGCCGAAGGTTACGAGCTGTCGAGCCCAGCAGAGAACAGAGAAAGAACCGTGTCGCGACGCTGTGGTGATATCAGCGCTGGATTTATGAATGACCCGCCGCCGGTCAGCAAGACGTTTCTGACATAACGCGACGGGTGAGATAAATCCATGTTTCTGTTCCGGTGGATAACAATTTAAGGGGTACCCCGAACATTAGTTATCCTTTGGACCGTGGTTGCAGAAGACATTTGCCTTTCGTTTTGGATCTAAGGAACTAATAGACACTCTCGGGACCGCGGTAAGAAGAAGCCGTTCGGACCTTAACGTGGGACTGTTTATTATGTAAACAAAGGGAGTAAGCAACTGTCCGCGGTAGCGTTCTATCGCAGGGTGTGACTTTCTTCCTTGGTGCACTGCTCTCTTGACAGGGTAGCAGCCTTTGTTGGAGGGATTGACAGTACATTGTGCCTCTTTGCAAATAACTTCCTCCTTGCCATATGTATTTCTGTGCATGTGCTGGTTCGGTCATATACAGTAGGATAATACACTCTCAAGTGTGGCCATTACCTCCTGTGGTATGTCATTTGGGTCTGAAGACAGTTTCAACAGGGCATGTGCAAGCTCAGGAAACACAGCCCATACAGTCCATGCAGTCTTTTTCCTGTGGCCAACAAAGCTTGACTAGACACAGAGTCACAGCCCGAACCCCTGTCCCACCCTTTGCTCTTGTAGCAGCTTACGCTGGGAATTGTGATCTGAGGGGTTAGAAAGGACAATGGGACTTGTTTGGATTGGGAGGGGCTTGTGAAAGAAATATTGATTGTTGATTTGTTTGTTTATGTCTTTTGTTTGTTAGGGAAAGAGGTAGGGACAGTAACCTATTGAAAATCCCGAAGTGTGTTTTATTATTATTATTATTATTATCATTTGCTTTCTCAATTGTACATTTTGTGGGTTTGAATATAAATTCATTAAACTAAAAACCTCCCGTTGTTTTTCCTGGTAAATGGTTATCCTTTCAAGGTAAGGCTGATTGTTACACTATATGTCGTAAAACTCCATTTCATTCATGTTACCTGTAACAGTGACAGAGAGGGGCTCGCTCTCAGAGGTGAAGTTGTGAGAAAAAAAGTTGATGTCATAAACACAGCTGTAGTTCCCTTGGTGTGTGTAGTCTGTTGCAGGAAACAGGAAGTAGGCAGAGTGATTGTCAGCTGGCTGGGTGTGGCTGTGTGTTGTGTTGGATCCAGTGAAGGTGAGGTGGAAGGAGCCTCCTGGGTACTGTGGCTGGATGGAGCAGGCGATGGAGAAGTTGGAACCCTCCAACACCTGCAGCCCCTGCCCCTCAGAAACCCCATTTATGGAGGGGAGGGCGCTGATGTTTGGCTTAAACAGCAGATCTGTAACAAGACAATTGAAAAGTGTAATTGAAAAGTGGAGAAGTATTTCTGTGCATGTGCCTCTTTGCAAATAAGTGTGCAAAGAAGACGGCGGCGGAGCAGCGGGCTGCCGGCGGGGGAGCGGCGGAATGCCGGCGGCAGTCAAAAATATAAAGGAATTGTTGAGTTTGTGATAAAAGCATGACATTTGGTACACTTATAGCCAAAGGCATGACCATACAAACTGTAGTACTTGGTAATTGTCTTTTGGATAATTGAAAAGTGTCATTGAAAATTCTAAATGGCCGCCGTTTTCATTACAGAAACGTGGCTGGAGACTGAAGACTAATTTATCTTCCATCGCCCAACAGATTACCTGAACAGATAATCTTCATTCCATCGGACTTGGAAGTGTAAGACCTCACCCTGCTGCACTCCCTCAGTGAGGACTCAGACCCATCACAGGAAAATGAAGCCTCCCATACAGGTTGACCTGACCTTGTTTTAGTACCGTAGTCTCCTTGAACACCAGAGCCACAGCCCAGCTGTCTACACACTACTGATGCTGTTAAATTAAAAGCCCAGGAAGGCCAATCTTCCACTGGTCTCCACTCTTCCTTGACTTTCATCTCTAGACTACCAATACATTTACTGGCTCCTCCCACTAACCTGACATCATCTGGCTCTGTAAAGAGACAAGAGAATAAGCAATTAAAAGTAAATATTATGTCATTATAAAATAATATTCTAAACCAGTAGTGCAGTTTGTCTTTTACCTGAGCAGGTGAGTCCAACAGTCTTGTCAGGTGAGCAGTTGTTTCTAGTTGAGCCTGACGTTCCACAGTCCAGGAGAGCAGACTCACTGCCTTCACACTGGAACTGTTTGGTCCACATTGGAGCCTTCACTTCTCCATAGAGCGCCCCATGGAGGACTGAAGGAGCCCCACAGCCAAGCTCCCTACAGACAACCTCTGCATCCTGCTGGTCAAAGTCATCTTCACACACTGTGACCCACGACTGTTCTGACTTCACCTCCACTCTGCCTGAACACGAACTAGCCCCATTCACAAGCCTCACAGACTCTGGAGAGAGACAGAAAGACAGAGAGGGCACAGAGGGGGCTAGAATTTGAATTTACAAGAGGAAATACAACACCATTATCATAATTTCTATCCATCTCTCACAGAATAACCTGTTGGATCCCAACCAGTCAGGTTACAAGGCAGAGATGAGGGGTGTCTGCCCGGCAGTATATGCAATGTAGCCATATATATAGTGGCCCGCTCCATCATCAAAAACTGCTAGCACCAAACCCTGCTGGAATTGATACTCTCTAAAGGGATCTAAAATGTTATGCTTACATCGACCAAAAGTGTTGTCCCTATCAACTTCAATGGACTACTTTGTTTGGGCTGTTTGCTGGATTCTTTTTTGCGTGCAGTCTACAACGTGAGCGAATGCAATGTGAAGTGATCGTCTGTGTCACGCACTGACGCACGTGTGTGCGCGCACACACACACACACACACACACACACACACACACATAGAGAGAGAGAGAGAGACGCTGTGCTCTGCGTCTGAGGGGACTGACAAAGGCAGAGTGGAGCAGTGAGTGGAGATTTCAGATGTGCGCATCAACGTTAGGATGGATGGATATTTTCTTTTCTTAAATTTTGTGTATAAAAATGTGTTGCTTTTGAATGTTATTTATTTCATAGACATTAAAGCATGCACAATGTGGC
>NC_139945.1:23082359-23219859 GCF_963454915.1 Gymnoscopelus microlampas | reverse complement strand
GGGTGGGGCTTAGCGAAGGGTCCATTGGCTGTGGAACACAGGCTGAAACAATTTGATCAATAACATCAGGTATCCATCCTCCACACATAGTAATCTTAAAGATTACTTTAGGATTAATCTCACAAAGCCAACATTGCATCCCACTCTGACGTGTTTTCCAGAGGGACACAAGTCTGCAAGACCAGTTTGGTCAACATTTGACTCATAATAGGGACTGCTTATCGTACCAAAAAAGACTTATTTTCTTACAATTACACACCCCATGAAGCCTTGAATTCATGGAGATTTTGTTTGTTTTTGTTTGCATTCCTGAACCAATAACTTGATGAACGGGTGATGAATAGGAGATTCAGTAGGAGACTCTTACTCTTAGTAGGTCCATTCACCAACCCTGCAGACTCTGAAGAGAGAGAGGGGCACAGAGAGGGGAGAATTTTAATTTAAAAGTAGGAATTTGCCTAATTCATCATCCTCATCATCATCTTCATCATTATAATCGTCACCAGTCCACATCTAAGAGTCCATTGAAGCCACCATATTGTACTCAGTTGCAGGTGTTCATGCTCATGGAGACATACGTGCATACATGCATGTACATGCATGCATACATGCATACATGCATACATACATGGATACAATACATACATACATACATACATACATACATACATACATACATACATACATACATACATACATACATACATACTTGAGGTGTAACGATACAGTAACTGCATCGAAAAATCGTTTTGAATTTTCAACAATCTACTCTATCGATATGCAAACAGAAAAATATCGTATCGTTTGACTTTGTATCGTGTCGAATCGTTTTGCAATGCAAATAATCGCATCGAATCGGTTTTGCAATGCAAATAATCAATGTTCAATACTAAGTACTTTTAAGAAGAAAAAAGAGAAAAGAGGTGTTTACATCCAGTATCCAGGTATTTATTTTTCGGGTTAATATTTAATTTTTGGGTAAATAAATAGTTACTATATCAATTTTAAATCATTGAATCGAATCGTATCGTTCTAAATGAACCTGTCCTGTATCGTTCATGTATCGTATCGACTAAATCACTGAATCGAAACGTATCGTATCGTTCTAAATGAACCTGTATCGTTCATGTATCGTATCGACAACCAAGTATCGTGATACGTATCGAATCGTTGTTAAAGCGTATCGTTACACCCCTAACATACATACATACATACATACATACATACATACATACATACATACATACATACATGCATGAGAAAAACATTGCTTCCCTGTTTACAGTGCAGAAAGACAGAATCACACAAACAGCAGGTCAGACAGATAGAAAGGGTAGATAGACAGACGTCCAGGCGGACGGACGGACGGACGGACGGACAGACAGACACACAGACAGACAGACCGACAGACATATTTAATAACTAAGAGACTAAAGATTACTGTCTGTTTGTGTTACCTGAACAGATCACCTCCAATGTGTAATCGATATTAGTAGACTTCATTGTTACACACTCCCTCACTGAAGACTCAGACCCATAACAGTGTGATTTAACTTGCCACCCAGGACAAGAGTCACGAATATGACTCCTTAGTGTTGAAATTGCAGAGCCACAGTCCAACTGTCTACACACTACAGCTGATGTCCTTAGCTTCCTGTCATCCCTTGTAAACGCTGCTGGTCTCCACTCTTGGTGTTTCATCTCCAGTATACCATCACAGCGACTTGTTCCTCCCATCAACCTGACATCATAAGGCTCTGTAAGAATGAAAGAAAGTGAGCATTACCATGTGCACCTACTGTAACAGCGAAGCCCGTTTCGCGATTACACGAAATGTTGTTTATTAGCGTTTTTGTGTTCGCTGGCTCCCGGGTTGCCAGATCATGTGCACATATCCCCCCATGGGTATGGTCTAGTAGACTATAATCTATAGAAGGTCCAGATTAGAATAATATGTTTTTTTTTTTTAGTGTTGTGTGCTGGTTTAGCATGGAGTGCTGAGGAGAATTACTGTATCTAAATATAAATGATACTGGTAGTTTTAAGCAATTATGGATGCAGTGTCTTGCTCAAGGACACACACGACAACAACCCAGGAATCGAGCCTTCAATTCCCCGGTGGCCGCTCTACCTCTTGAGCCACTGCTGCGATTTCTACCAATACACACAAAACAAGGCATTTTGTGATTTGGCCACTCACGATGAACTTCACCATAAACAGACTTAGTTTATCTTCAATTGATCCGGCTGTGGAACACAGGCTGACACAAATTGATCAATAACATCATGTTTTCAGGGACGTCAAGTGGCTGCAAGAAGCCATGAAGCCATGAATTCAAGGCTTCATAGGGTGTGTAATTGTAAGAAAATAAGTATTTTTTGGGGGTGAACTACTCCTTTAACGCCCTACTTGATAATACTACAGCGTCACACAAAAGCATCAAAAATAGCAGATCCACAAGCTCGAAACATAGCAGTTTTGAACATATGAGGTTTACTTTCTACCCTACAGAGACATTATAACAATTCAACATTTATCATTTATTATTTGTCTGCCAATTTGAAATACAGCATTTCCACATTTAAAAACAAACAAAAACAGATTCAAAACTCAACGTGTAATGGATGTAATCTTCTGTGTAAATGAGAATGGTCTTACCTTCAGCAGTCACTAGGTTCAGGGTATGCATCCATATCATGAAGAGAAGACAGCGTTGTGTTATAACATTCATTTTGTTCTTCATTAAACCATATGTGGACTTTGAAACATTAAAATGCACTGTGGACTTTACAAGTAAAATGACTGATCAATGATATACACGAGTGTACAGCTATCTATCACAGTGTGTTCTGGAACTACATCACAGCAAAGTGATGAGATGAGAGTGACATACAGCGTCACATGCAGTCAGCGGTTTGATTGGCTGAGGGAGTAGAATCTGGTACATTCCTACCCAATGCAGCAATTATGCACATTATCGATAGATAGCACTGTTTACTGCAGGCTCTGGTGGGTAAATATCCACTCTTGCTGTTTGTTACTTCTCCACGTTGTCTGGGGTAGTGGTTTTCAAATGTTTTGTGTCTACAAGTATAAGTACATCTGCTTGTAGATCTGCTACATCCACTTATTTTGAAAACTTGTGATAAAATTAATTAATAATAATATATATATGTTTTGTTGCATATAATCTTAAATAGGGTATAGAATGTGCCTGTGTTAAGAAATTACTGTACTGATAAATGAAATGCATAAAACACTTTTTGCATTGTTGTATATTATCCTTCAGATTTTATCCAAATGTCATGCAAATCGGTAGACATGATGTCTATTCATGTGATCAAGACGGATCTGTTAGATTTTTCATATTCCATCCTGATTGGTGAATTCCGAACATTGCTTCCCCACAATAATACCTGACCTAGATTTATATTATTTTCACCGGATGTTCACCCTCAGAATAGACGTTATGGGTTCATGTGGTTAAAATATGAACTGTGATCACTGAGGGCTTTCATGCAGTTGGATTAGAAGTCTGTTTTGGGCATTAAACAGAGTAAAGGTCTGTTTGTCTGTTCCTGCTGGTAATCGCCTTGAACAAACAAAACAGTTTGGCTGCAGTTTGCAACATGACAATGAGCCTAAACCAGGGGTCTTCAATGTTTTTTTTTGGTCAAGGACCCCTTCGCTGAAAAAGAGATGGAGCAGGGACCTCCACTACATTGTACACAATTGTGTTAAAGATTAAACTTTTTCATAGATTTCATAGATAGCTTGATTGACTATCATCAGTGTTGTGTTGTTTATTTCAGACATTTAATCACTTAAGCCCTCAATAGTAAACATGGACTCAGACCCCCTGTATTTCCAGGATAACAGAGAGATAACACTCTCAGAAAGGTTATTTTGAGCGCGAAATGCCCCACAATATGAATACATTACGTTTTAAGTACATATCGAACATTTATAACAAGCCAAACCACTTGAAAATCTGTTGACAATTCAGGGAGTTCTGATGGTTCCAATTATGGAGAGAACCATAGAGAATCCAATGAACAGCAGTGTTCAAAGTGATGTCTACATGTATATTTATGCTACTGAGCACCTGATTTAACACTATACCACACACACACACACACACACACACACACACACACACACACACACACACACACACACACACACGCTCGCATATATACGCATACACTATAGGGCTCATAACGCACGCACACAAGCACACACACACGCACGCACGCACACGCACACACACACACACACACACACACACACACACACACACACACACACACACACACACACACACACACACACACACACACAGAAAGACAGACTAAACTGTAATCTTAAAATAGTTTTATTAATATAGTTTCAAAGCAGTAACCTCCCTCCCCTGGCAGTTATGACCTCATGCTAAAGAAGCTGTTATAAAAATACTACAAATTACTGACAGGCAGGCTGACTGACAGACAGACAGACAGACAGACAGACAGACAGACAGACAGACAGACAGACAGACAGACAGACCTGTTAGGAGGTAACGTGTTACAGAAACTTGGCTGGAGACTGAAGACTAATTTATCTTCCATCGCTAAACGGCGTTGTCACACACTGCAAAACAGCAGATATACAAGCTCACAATGCGTTGCTACGCGCTGTGATCTTGTATTTTCAATGTGTGACACCGTCGTACGACTAAGTATAAATCTGGCTTAACTTTGACATTCTTATTTGACTGTCTACATACACTTTGACTATTTAACCAGCCTGCTCAAATATTTGCAATATAGGATCCGCAAACAATGGCTAGTTACCACTCAAGGGGCTGATATAGAGCAGACAAAACCGCATTAGTCAAGTGGTAATGTTGGACCCTGTACCTGTGCCTTGTCAACTCCACTGTTTGACTCATATTTTGTCTCTATCTCCACTGTTTGACTCATATTTTGTCTCTATCGGGTGGAAACCTCATATGTCCGAATGTCAAATATCCACGTTTCGAGCTTGTGGATCTGCTACTTTTGATACTTTTGTGTGACGCTGTAGTATGATCAAGTAGGGCGTTAATTAACGAAAAAACACAAAAAGTTTGAATATGGTGTGGAGTGTCCCTATGGGCCCGCCCCGACCAGCGTCCTGTCAGAGGTTAGAGGTGTGCAACCTATGAGAAGTTCTACTAAAAGGACTTTGTTGTGAAAATACCCCGGGTTTGGGAAGACGATTTCTGTTTGATTGCATTCAATCAATTCCCCACCCCACCTATGTTAATTTCCCTAAATAAATAACCTTTCTTGTGAAATATAGCTTCCACAATGGAGATAGGAGGTTTCTGCCCGACAGCAACGATTTACAACTTGTTGAAACTAATCAGAAATGCATGTATGTTGCTACACGGTAGAAACACGAGACCTAACATACAGATTAGATTCACTGATGGAATGGTTCTATCAACAGTTTAGTGACACACAGGAAGCATACATGTGTCATGTGACAACACATGTCTCAACTCTCATTTAGAATGAAGCAGCTGTTGTTAAACAGTGAAGACATGTTAAACGGCTCACGACTGAGCAAGTACAGACATGACATCTGACCTCTTCACACTTTTCTTCACTTTTCACCTGTAAAGTCTCTTCCCCCCTCCTTTGTCCATTTGCCTTTTGTGAAAAGAGGCCAATTCACACCTGGCTGGCATCATTTCACACTTCGCAAATCCCCCCCTTTGTCCGTGTGACAATGCTTGGACAATCCACTGAAGTGCCAATGGCAGGCTCTCTGAAACTTTGGAATGTCACATCCGGTGGTTTATTGTGGTTTCCACACATTTTAACCACTTAAAGACGAGCTGAAATAAAAAATGTTTTTCAACCTTTTAGAGTGTTTATATTGGGGGACATAGTCAACAGTATAGGCCAAAAAATTAATTCATTGTTTTTTGTGTATTTGATATCAAAAGTCCAACATTAATTACTTCCTGTCAAACTGAAATGGAACTTCAACCAATAATATGATAAGAGCCTGTCAATCAATCTTCCACACAGGGCTATTCATCATGCTCGACACTAAAGGGCAGTGCTGCATTTTGTACGTACAAACATAATCTCTCAAAGACATGTCTTTGAGAGAGATACAGAAATGTAAACACACTCTGAAAATACAATTTCAGCTCGTCTTTATAAACCCCTATATAGACATTTGTACTTTATTGTATGATGAATAGTGAAAATAACTGATCAATAAGCTCACAACGTGTTGCATTTCTTGTTGTGAGCTGGTAGATGTACTATTTTCACTGTTTTAAACTTTGACAATTTAAGCCTATAACGACTGATTTCACAAAAAAAGACTAAGGCAGATGTGTCACAACAATCTGTGACCCATTAAAGCAGCACTATGTAACTTTTCAACAACTATTTAGCATATTATGTCCGACAAAATATAAAGTTACATGTGTAAGCAATGACAATCAACCTTCCATAAATGTATAGACTCAGGGGGGTGACTGTATTACTATGTATAGAGGGGAGACAATGACTTTCATCCTGGCATTTGCCAAGGCACCAAGGCAGAACTGCCAGTCAGAGCGAAGACTAGCCAATCACAGCGCATCCTGGCCGGACATTCTTGGGTACTACTCTTGGGTAATGAAGTCAAAGACGTTGGCTGCCATGTTATTTGTGTCCAAAGTGGCCACTGATACCCCAAACTACATAGTGCTGCTTTAATTATGACTCAAGGACAGGGTAGGGGACAAAGGGACATCATTAAACTGCGCCATGCACAGTATCCATTTTCTAGAAGGTAAAAAAAAACAACAACACACAATTGTGAATCTGACAGAAGTGACAGAACAGTGCATCTAGGGGCGCATCGGTTAATCGAACTAATCGATTTAATCCATGAGAAAAAGATAATTTATAAGCCAAAATGTCATTAAATAATTGACTAATAATGGATTTTGCACGACAGACAACACAGTTGTGCAATAAAGTATAAGCTCATGTGGTTAATCGATTCTTTGATATATACATTTTCTTTACCAAAAAAACAAAAACGCACTACTCGATAATTCAATTAATCGAAAAAGTAATGGACAGAATAATCACTAAGAAAATAGTCGATAGCTGCAGCCCTAATTGCATGGTTCAGGGTTATCTTTACATAAACATCATTAACACACATTGATTATGTATATTTTCATGAAAAAGCTAAATTATTTAAACACTACAGCAAAATACTTTCAGTAATAATAATCTTAAAAATGGAAATAAAATAACATTTGTGCTAGGCTTATTGTGATATTTTTTTGAAACAGCAGCAATAAATGAAACAAAAATGTTATTGAAAAAAATATAAATAAAACTTTAAAAAAAACGTAATTCAGTGGGATAAACATGGGAATTATGATCTGATTTAGACTGGATTCATATCTCACCTTTAAAAACAAACCTTTTATAAAAAGGAGGCTCTGTCTCCTTTATGGAAAAACACCACACAGACAAAAATATATTACACATATTTCACATGAAAATATATTTTGGACCGTAAAAATATACTTTGGCCACTCAAGACATATTTTCACTGAAATGTTTTTTTTTTCTTTTTACAGTTTTTGTATATTTAGATACTGTACGACATCAACTTCTTGATTGAGTAAGGAAGCAAAATAATTATAATTGTAGCTAGAACTACAATATACACACTAGGTTTATATACACACTGTACTAGGGTTATATGTATAAGACCAGGTTTATATACTGTACATACTGCACTAGGGTTATATGTAAGACCAGGTTTATGATATATTTACAAGCTATACTGGATTTATCTACAGATTAGGTGTATTTACATACAGTACTAAGGTTTGTATACATACTGCACTAGGGTTATATTTAAGACCAAGCTTATATACATACTGTAGTAGGGTTATATGTAAGACCAGGTTTATATACATACTGTAATAGGGTTATATGTAAGACCAGGTGTATGGTATATATACAAACTATACTGGGTTTATCTACAGATTAGGTGTATATACATACAGTACTAAGGTTCATATACATACAGTACTAGGCTTATATCCTGTACAAACTAGATTAACATGAAGACCAGACGTGTATAGATTAAGTTTACATATAGATTAGGTTTATGTAATAGAATAGGTTTATTTAACAAATAGGTTTTCACAGACTGGGTTTGCATACTAGGTTTATATACAGCCTATGTTTATGCTGTATAGGTTTATCCTGTATTTTGACTAAGTTTATATTGTATACCGACTAGGTTTAAATTGTTGTTATGGCCCTTTGTCTAGGGTAAAAGGTTGCAACATAATAACTAAAAGGAAGGAACTTTACATAATTTGGGGGATTTGAATATAGACTACTGTATATAGACTAGGTTTATGCAGATAGTTTATTTCATAGCTTTTCTAGCTATGAATCAGAATCTATAGCGATTCTGATTGGTCACCTGTGGCAAATGTAGAGTAATGGACCGTTTTCTTTAGTTGAAGCAATGAGATATTTTTAAATCCATAAAATAATTTTAGTTGTTACACTTTGTGTCAAGTTACTGATTATGGTACTTAAGTACCGTGTAATAAGCAGTATAATGAACAGTGTGATCATTATTGATAAATGAAGATAGCTCCATGTGGAGCTGAACTGAATACTGACTGTGTGTGGACCTGCTGCCATGTCTTCACATCACAGCTTTGATGTCTGAAGAGAGGAGGCTCCACTGTCTAATAATAATAATAATAATAATAATAATAATATCACCTAGTTCATACTGGACACTCCATCCTCATCCTCTCCTCTTCCTCATCATCAGACAGATATCTTGTTCTCCTCTCCTCCTCCTCATCCTATGACAGATATCTTGTTCTCCTCTCCTCCTCCTCATCCTCTGACAGATATCTTGTTCTCCACAGCAGCCAGCATGGCACACAATCTGGAGTTCTCATTGGCCAGCAGCTTAGCGGGCTCGTCAAACTCCACCACCTGAGCCAATCAGATCAGGAAACAGGAAATACATTTAAAATAAACGTTATGCAATTTGGTGTTTTGTATAACTACGTCTACATCCTACTATACATTCAGCAAATCTCTCTCTCTCTCTCTCTCTGTATGTGTGTGTGTGTGTGTGTGTGTGTGTGTGTGTGTGTGTGTGTGTGTGTGTGTGTGTGTGTGTGTGTGTGTGTGTGTGTGTGTGTGTGTGTGTGTGTGTGTGTGTGTGTGTGTGTGTGTCCACAACATATTTTATGTTTTGGAACCCCCCACCCCTCTTTCTCTCTGTAAATATTATGATGCTACTGAGTTGTATTCCAATATGTATTGTATTGTAATTGTATCTGTTAAGATGTGAGGTAACAGGCCCAATGCGGTATTTAAAGTTGTGTTTATGTAATCTGCCATGTGCAGTATGAAGCTTAAGTGTTTTAGTTTGTTATTCGTTTGTTCATTGTTTTTGAATTATTATGTCGGTTCATTGTTTATGTCAAATGAAATGAAAAAGTGTCCTGTAAGTCCATATGGGCTGGGCTTCCTTGGACGCATTACACTTAAATAAAGAAAAATAAATCAATCATGTCATTGAATTGTATTGTAATTACATTGTGTTGTGTGTAATATATGTATTACTGATTAATTGAGTACAATGGACCACAATGTTAACAAGCCCCCTGGGGCTTTTTGTGTTATCGTTTTAGCATTACCTTTGACTGTACAACCTGTACTGTTAACAAGCTTGTTGATAGTATTCAACCAATCAAAAAATGGAATTGAACTTGTGTGACATTGTTTACAGCACCCTGACCTGTCCCTGGCTGAGGACGATGATTCTGTCGGAGTTGAGCACGGTGTGGAGGCGGTGGGCGATCGTCAGAGTGGTGACGTCCTCAAAAGACGTCCTTATTGTCTCCTGAATCAGAGCGTCCGTCTCTGCGTCCATCGCTGCCGTGGCCTCGTCAACGATCAGAACCTGGGAGGAATCATTACACATCCTATAATAATCTTATTTACACCAAACCTAGTGTAGGCCTACAGTAAGTTAAGTCATAATAAGATCTTATTTACACCAAACCTAGTGTAGGCCTACAGTAAGTTAAGTCATAATAAGATCTTATTTACACCAAACCTAGTGTAGGCCTACAGTAAGTTAAGTCATAATAAGATCTTATTTACACCAAACCTAATGTAGGCCTACAGTAAGTTAAGTCATAATAAGATTGTATTTACACCAAACCTAATGTGCTTTAAGTAAAGTCATAATAGCATCTTATTTGCACTAAACCTAGTGTACTGTGAGTAAAGTCATGTGTCTAACCTGTTAAACTGAACATACACTATCTGAGTGCTGTTTACCCTAACCATGGCTCAGGGTAGAAGACAGGATTAAGCAAATATCACTGGGGTTGGTATTTAAGATATAGTCAAAGAGACAGTGCCCTCAGTGCCCTCAATACCTGTCAAACTACTTCTCCAAAGTGAGTGACACCCACAGCCACAACACTATAGATATAAAGGTATATAGCTATATAGATAGATAGCAAGCCACCCTGTACCTGAGGGGTTTGTATTTGAGGAATAATAGTATATAGCCTATATTGTAGGCTACTAGATGTGAGGGCCTAGGCTACTAGATGTGAGGGCCGCGTAGTGTCCCGAACCTCTAGTGAACTAGATTACCACAACCTACCTGACCATAACCATGACCTACCTAACCAGGACTTACCTAACCATGACATACCTAAACATAATAAGCTACTTAACCATAACCTACCTGACCATTGTCTACCTAACCATGACCTACCTGCGCTGCAGGTTAAAGATAACCTACCTGACCATAACATACTTAACCATAACCTACCTGCCCATGGTCTACCTAACCAGGACCTACCTAACCATAATAACCCATTTAACCATAACCTACCTGACCATTGACCTACCTGCGCTGCAGGTTAAAGATCAACCTACCTTACACTGTCTGAGCAGAGTTCTGGCCACACACAGCAGCTGTCTCTCTCCGACAGAGAAGTTCTCTCCGTTCTCCACCACTTCAGAGTCCAACTTCAGAGGCAGCTGAGACACCTAGGACACAAGGATAGGAGACAGACCATAAGGGCAGGTAATAGGACACAAGGGTATGAGTTAGGAAACATGGATAGGTGGATAGAAAATAAGTCTGAATAGTATTTTTTAACAACTTTCAACCTGGCATCCATCCCTATTTTGAGCATTTTATTATACGTATACAACATTTTTCCCAAAATGTTTTAAGAATGTCAAGAAGTTGCAAAAATAGCAGATCTAAAAAGTATACTGCTTAAATGGTGAACCCGGCAAGTGAAGGACTCTAAGGAAAGCAGTAAGCCCCCTTTTTGACCGCAGCCAGGAACTTCATTCAGGAACTTCACCCCAGGGACATTATAAGTCCTGCTCTCTGGGTGTAGGAGTAGAGCCAGCAGCAGGGAATGATCAGGATGGGGCCAGCAGCTCTGAGAGTGCTGGTTAAGCACTAGGACTAAGACTGGATAAACAGAACATTAAGAGATTAAAAAAGCATTAAATGTTGACCACGTTTATACCCTGCTTGAAATGATAAGGACTGTATGCAGGGAGCGAAGTGGGCTGAACTGTGTGCGTGCGTGTGTTACTCACACACTCCTTCATGTGCGTTCTCTCCAGGGCATCCCAGATCTTGTCTTCCTGGTATTGGTTAGAAGGGTCCAGATTTGTCCTAAAACAACAACAAATTGTCATGGCAGTTTGTTTTAAAACGCTAGCATTTTCATAACATGCTAGCATTTCAAAACAACACATCATGTATTTATGAGTAGAGTCTAATTCAGTGATTCTCAATTCTTCTCATTTTAAGGACCCCCAGTTTGATATGCATTAGACCAGAGGTCTTCAACAGGAGGTCCGGGACCCCTAGGGGGTCCTCAGAGTTACTACAGGGGGTCCGCCAAATCTTTGTGTGATTTCTACATTAACCACTTCAACCAAGCATCCCTATTCTGAAGAGAACTTTAGCCAAAAATAGCAGATCTACAAGCACACATTGTAGATCTGCTATTTTCGGCAAAGTGGTTTGGTGTAGGGGGAAAAAAGAGCAGACTAAGTACAGAGTGAAAGGTCAGGTTTACTAAGTATTGTTTAAGTGCATGGTTAAATGTCTGAAAATACACATTAACATGAATTCAACATGATAGTGCTGTGAAACAGGTCTATGAAGTTGCCGATGAAATCTATGAAAAAATACATATTTTATACAATATATAATGGGGGTCCCTGATTTATCTCGCTCTCAGCCAAGGGGTCCTTGGCCTGAAAACGTTGAAGACCCCTGCATTAGACCACGGATGCCACTGTTATCTCTGGGACACCAATCTACACTGTTAAATCCTGAATGTACAGAATGTATTTGTACACTCTCTGAGTTACAAACAGATAAGGGTCCATTTGGCTCCTGACTATCATTCATTTTAGCTGGGGACCCCCTGGAATCCCCTCGAGGACAGTGGTTCTCAAACTATGGGTCGCGACCCAAAGTGGGGTTGTGGGAAGGTGCCGTTGGGGTCGCGCATTGGCAACAAAAAATAGACGAAATATAATATGGGGTCATGGTATAAAAGTTTGAGAACCCCTGCTCTAGGACACCTGTGGGTCCTCGGACCCCACGTTAAGAACCACTGATCTAATTATATCCGACTGAATCCCCCCCCCCCCCCCCCCCCCACCCCGGTTAGCCTCACTCCTACCTGATGGTTCCGCTGAAGAGGATTGGCTCCTGCGGGATGATTGACAGCTTGCTGCGGAGGTCGGCCAGGCCGATGTCACAGATGTTGATGCCATCGATCTTTATGGAACCTCCACAAGGCTCCACCAAACGAAACAACACCACACCCAGGGAGGATTTACCTGGAGAGAGACAGAGAGAGAGACACAGAGAGAGATAGAGAGAGAGAGAGAGACATGGTTAACAACACCACACTCAAAGAGGATTTACCTGGAGAGAGAGAGACATAGAGAGAGAGAGAGAGAGAGAGAGAGAGAATATACTGTTCCACTGTTTTATTGATTTTACTCTATATTGATTGATTGATTGAAATTTTTATTAGGCAAAAGAATGTAAAACAACACAGTTACATTTATAATGCTTTTGTCTATAGATAGACAAACTCTTTTTCTGTGTTTTTCCTAATAAACTTGATTGTTTTTGTTGATGTTTTCTCCGCCCCCCTTGTAAAGCGCCTTTGGGTACTTTGGGAGATAATCATTATTATCTTCATTATAACTGGTCCTCACTAATGTTCATTATAAGATGGCACCATTTCTGTCTACTCACTCTAGTGTCTCAGAGGAGGGCAGTGGACACTTCAGAAACCTGCCTACCAGTGACATCATCGTTAGGAAGGTTTGGTCATTTCAAAAAGAAAATTGTAACTTGTAATTTTGTTAATGCAAGAACAATAGCCTCTATTTAAGCATGTTCATTTTCCAGGCTGAAGTTTCTATTGGCTTGGAATCCCCATCGATGCACCTCGCAAAAAAAGTATAAATCAGGTAGAATGCTCTCTGTGTTTTAAAGAAACCTTAAAAATTGTAGGACCGACAGACAGTGTTGTTTGTCTCTGTAGGACAGACAGACAGACAGACTCCTACCCATAGACTGTATAAATGAGATGGACAAACCCCCTCCGCTGCTTTCTACAGACCGAAAATGAAGCCGATTGTTGCAAGACTGTAGGTCCGCCATCTTTCAATACGCGTCAGAATGAGACCAGACCATTATTGGTTGGGTAGCTTGTCAATCAAGAGCGGGGGGCGGGGAATGAATGCTATTGGTTGTGTAGCTTGTCAATCAAATCATCCCGCCCCTCCTAGAGAATAGCCTATTTTATCGTCAATTTTATAATAAATAGGACCATAATTTAGCAAAACGCATATCCTGATGATTGAAAGGAGACTTTAAACTAGCGACTGGAAGCATATAGAATTTATGACAATTTTTATTACAGTAAGAAAATCTAGTCTAAAGTTTGTCAAAAAACCCATTCACTTGCGTTAAAATAAATTCTTTCTGACACCGCAGGTCGGCGCAGGGTAAAACAGCGCCACTCTGGCCATTTTGTCGGCCTCATCGTAAATATCTAAGACTTGCCCCTTGCTCCTACCTGAGCCGGTGCGTCCAACGATGCCGACCTTCTCTTTTGGTTTGATCCTACAGGACAGTCTCTTTAGCACCAGGGGCAGGTTGTCACGGTAACGCATCTCTGTCTCCTCAAACACCAGCTCCCCCTGCTGGGGCCAATCACAGGGCGGGGCGCGGTTCTTTATACGAGCAGGAGCCTCCAGGGACAATGACTGAAACACGCACGCACGCACCCACGCACGCACGCACGCACGCACGCACGCACACACACACACACACACACACACACACACACACACACACAGTTATTAGCAGTGTTGCAATGCTGAATTGGAACGTGGTTGTACTGTATTTTAATGACATGCCGCACACGTCGCTTAACACCTACACTAACAGGTCACACAATGGACAATTGATATGCATCTAGGCTCATTCCTATGTTAATTCGCCAGGTGTGAGTCGGGAGCCTTTGTAAACTTTATTGAGGTGTGAATTTAAAGTAGTTTTAAATCTATGAATGAGCCTGCGCATGCTCCTGGTCAAATAGGTTCATGCACGGCGTGCAAGGCCGTCCTGTGAGCATTGCACCCCTGGTTATTAGAGCTGTACAAGTATTCATCTTTTAAGTCACAATTAATCTAAGATATACCTTATACTCCTATAATTCTACAAACCTTTGTCTGTCTGTGCTGTGCGCACAAAAACGCCCGGTTCTCCTCAGTGGCTGGACCAATTGATCTGAATTTGCACACAGCCATTGACCATTACCATGTGCACAGAACTGCGAAGCCCGTTTTTTGATTTCACCAAATTCAGCTGTTTATTAGCTTTTTTTGTGTAAATGGTTACGGGGCTGCCCAGCTATGGAACGAACTGCCTCCCGGGTTGCCAGATCATGTGCGCATATCCCCCCACGGATGCGTCGACCAGGTATGGACTAGTTATATCTAATTAATCACTATTAATGGCAATGTTGAGTGGCTAATTTCTGCAACGATATTTAGTGTAGAGCGAAAACAGGAGGGGGCCTAGTAGTAGCCTCGCGTAGCCAGACTATATCACTGTGTGGATATGAGTCTGGTGCTTCTATGAGGAAGTTTTTTTTCCCAAGGGACGAGATCAAAACAATGGCTCTGGACGGAATTGGTTAGACCTACAACCAACAACCAATTACAGTCTCCCATATTGGAATACTGAGCCCTGATTGGTCACCCAGACTTCGGGAGCAGGAAATGGATTCACAACGGAGCGGTGCCAGCATAGACATATAAAGGTAAACGCCTCCTCCGGCTCTGAGGCGTCTGTATCTCGGGCGTGCACCAGCTTCCGCCCTCAGTCGCGTGCGTCACAGAAGGGGACGTTTGGTAGGCCAATCAGAGGCCTACTGAACGCCCCCTTCTGTGATGCATGCGACTGAGGGCGGAAGCAATACAAGGGTATTGCGATACAGGTTGCTGAACTGCAGAGGCCAATGAGGTATCTAGGTTTCTATATCTATGGGCGCCAGACCCAAATCGCTGAGGGCAATTTCTTTTTTTGCACTGGCAGATTCGTCTGGTCCCAGGCTAGCCTAATAGAGAGTGTTTTTACTAAGTTAAAGCCTCACTATGTAACTTTTCTTATATGAATAAAATGGCATTGTCCAATCTGAATGGTAGAGTATGTTAATACAATATAACTTATACAATTGGGGTGGTTGTATTTTGACTCCCTGTTCTTCTATTGAGACATTTAGATCTTGTCAAAGGTCATGTCTCACCTAGACATCGCAGCACTTGCGCAGGAAACAGGGTTCAAATGCGGGGTATAAGAGGAAAGTTACATAGTGCTGCTTTAAAGAGCAAACCCACTTTGAAAACTAATCAAAACGTAAAAAAAATAAAATAACAACCATGGTGTATAGTACCTGTATATAGTGGTGTATTCTCTCTACGGAGGTGAAGCGAGCTTCTGTCTCTGATGCCAGCCTCACCGTGAACTGGAACAGTCCCGTCAACTAGACACACACACACACACACACACACACACACACACACACACACACACACACACACACACACACACACACAAAATTCCACATCGACGTTTCTATTCTATTGTACTCTAATATATTGATTGATTTCTATCACATACCCAGCCTTTATTTGTCCTGGGTGAGGGAATTGATAAAAGGAGAGGGGGATAAACTTGCGCGGATTGGTCCGCTGCCATATCTTCCCTAGGGAAAATAAGGTAGCCAGCCTATCAGTGATGCTAAAGTGCCTTCATATGCTAAACTGGCACCACAGGCAATCTGGCTGCTTACGGAACTCAGCATGTCAAACATACATTAGATGACATTCGGCAACCAAACACAGTTACTGTGAAACACTGGAGTTTGTTCATCGGGTCACAGTGGCTGTGTTTCAACTAACTGGAGGCCTGCCAGCAACATCTTACATGTTCTGAGCCAACTCTCTCACCACATTGTCAGGGAATCTTACGCTATGGATTATACCATTATACCATAGCATCTATAAACAACACCACTAAACCATAGCATCTATGGTCTATTAGATTAAGATATTTTACTGTTACAGTATATTTTTATCATAAAACATTGACAAACTTTGTGTGACCCTCCTGATCTGTAACAAAACAAAACAAAAAAAACAGCAGAACTGTAATTGAATAGAAAGCAATAGTACTTGCACATTATCTAACACAACAAAACTATAAATAAAATAAATCTGCACAGGAGGCTCTAATTGCAACTTTTTCACTCCATTTCTTATGTATAATGTTATTCTTCAAAAGGCATTCATTCATGGCATCATATACTAGCTATGGTTTTCTCTTGCAGTTTCTTTTAAAAGAAAATGTGTGTATTGTATGGTATTATAACGTAGTGTATTATGACCTGTACAGCTTAGGATATTGATTGAAGTGAATGTTAGTGACCTGTACAGCTTAGGATATTGATTGAAGTGAATGTTAGTGACCTGTACAGCGTAGGATATGGCCAGACCGGCGTAGGGCGGGGCCACTTGTCCGTGCATCAGCAACACGAGAACAGCTGTAATACAGATGAGAAACACGCTGATCACATCCAGTCTGACGGCCAGCCAACGCACCGCACAACTCCACACGTACAACACCGACTGATTCACATCCAGCAGCTCCTGGTACCTGAGATACACGCACACAGAGACGCACGCACGCACACATACACACACACACACACACACACACACACACACACACACACACACACACAGAGATCAAACCATCAGGTGACAATATTGTTAGCAATGTAAACAATGGGAGCTTGTAGGACTTTGACTCAATTCATATTTTTACATTTTGGAACCAACGTAGAGAAACTGGGATCGATAAGAAGAATCAGAATCGGTAAAATCTTAGCAATACCCATCCCTAGCTCGTGTTTTTGTTAGTTGTTTTCTTTTGTTTTCTTTTTCTTGACCACAAGGTTCATTTAGATTTAGACAGATGCTAGTTTCATTGTGTACCTGGTATCCTATAGTTTCAATGTACAGATTATCATTTTGATATTGTTTGACTGAGTTCTTGGTTTACCTGTGATCCTAGTTTACTGAGGCACTACACTATCTCTCTGCATTTGATGCATGTGTTTACCTTGCTTATTGTAAGTCGGGATAAGAGCATCTGCTAAATGCCTACATTGAAATTGTAATTGTGAATTGTGTGTGTCCGTAGGCCTTCAGTGTTCCTGTCCATTAGCATCCGAGCTAGCTTTGGTCGGTGTAACATTAGCATTCGAGCTAGCCACAGTCGGTGTATCATTAGCATTCGAGCTAGTTCCAGCCGGTGAAGCATTATCATCCGAGCTAGCTTTAGCCGGTGTAGCCTTAGCAACGGGGCCGGCTTTAGGATTTTTAGGCATCGTAGGCTGCAGTTTTTACAACGAAGGCAAAACAAAAAGATCTCAATGTCTCTGTTGAGTGTTCTCACACACTTTGTGGTAGATTTGTGGTCAAACTGGTGAAATATTTACATTATGCACAATACCGGCTCGGAGCTCAACCAAAACGCGTGCTCACATGGCGCTGCCCCGGAAGTACTCCCCAGTGTTCCTGTCCATGTAGTGTTGTGTGTCCGTAGGCCTGCAGTGTACCTGTCCATGTAGTGTTGTGTGTCCGTAGGCCTGCAGTGTACCTGTCCATGTAGTGTTGTGTGTCCGTAGGCCTTCAGTGTACCTGTCCATGTAGAGTTGTGTGCGCCCGTAGGCCTGCAGCGTGCTCAGGCCCTGCACGCTGGAGGAGATGTGAGACAGGAAGGGAGACAACGTCAGGTTGTCCAGGCGTTTCAGCTCACGCACGAAAACCCGCGAGACCACGTGAAGCAGCGAGAACAGCACGACCAGGGGCACCGCCGCCGCTAGGAACCATGGGAAAACCCAGCCCACCATGGCCAGGCAGAAGAACACAAGGAGGACGTTCTGGATGAACATCTCTGCCTGGAACGGCAAGCGGGTGTCAACTACAGACAGACAGACAGACAGACAGACAGACAGAGAGACAGACAGACAGATAGACAGACAGACACATTTAAAACGTAAAAGGAGAGAAAGTGCAGCATTAAAATAAGAGAAAAACAACATTGGTATAAAATAAGTGCTAATCTGTGTGCAAGACAGACAGAGAGAGGGAGAGACAGAGAGAGAGGGACAGAAGGAGAGACAGAGAGCGAGTGAAAGATAAAGGCAGGAGAGTGACAGACAGACAGACAGACAGAGACAGACATCAACACATCAATTATTCTATTGATTACCGAAAAAGTAATTGATAGAATGATAGCTAAGAAAATAATCAATACGGTAGTTGCAGGCCTAGTCGTGTGGTGTGGTGTGGTGTGGTGTGGTGTGGTGTGGTGTGGTGTGGTGTGTGGTGTGGTGTCGTGGTACCTTCATCCATGTCCTTAGAGAAGCGGGTGAGTATTCGACCGCTCGGCGTCGTGTCAAAGAACTTCATGGGGCTCCGAAGAATCTTCCTGAACAACTCCTCATGCAGAACAGAGGACGCTCTCAGCGTCCCCTTGACGAACACCACTCCTCTCAGCAGTTTGAGCAGCAACATGACCCCCATCGAGGAGGCGTAGACCACCGCGTACTGACGCATCATGGGATTGTCCTTCATGCTGTCACTGACCACCGAACTGTTACCTAAAAACACTGTTGTGTTCTGAATACACACACACACCACATGCACGCACGCACAAACACACGCACACACAGTGGCTCAGAAGGTAGAGCGGCCATTTGGGAAACAGAAGGTTCCCGATTCGATCCCAGGCTCCCCCTCAGCTAGTGATGAAGTGTCCTTAAACCTTAACTGCTTCGGATGAGCAAGTTCATGCCTTGCATAGTTTCCTCCAAAATCGGTGTGTGAATGTGTGTAAATGAGTTAATGTAATGCACATTGTAAAGTGCTTTGGATAAAGGCGCTATTAAAGTGTGGGCACCATGTAATTTTACCTTACAAAAGTGTTGACACATGTCTCTCAAATACCCCCTAAGTAAGTCAACTATATATTTTCTTATTTTTTGTCCTTCTTTTTTTTATACAATTTACCATTTAGTGGGTAGTAATAAAATGGTGTTTGAGCAGAGCTGAAAGTATTGTGAAGGACAAACACCACCCCAGCAATGGACTGTTTGGGCCGCTGAGGTCGGCAAGCACCTACATTGTCACAGCAGAGATTGTGGAAGAAATATGGTAGAATTACACCTTATATTGTTATTATGTTGTTCACCTTTAGCCTTATCATGATATGTTCTGACCATCTGAATATCAGAGAGTCAAAATGCCATGGCATAGGATGGGTAGTTATTGTTTTGGGTACAGCTTGGTCACGTGCCACAGCTTGGTCATGTGACCCTTACAGTATATTAGCCATGCTTTCTCCATGCTTTCCTTAGAGAACTACTTCACCACCAACCTGAATGTACTTCTCCCATGAGCACATGTATTAAACTTCTACAACGCTTAGCGTCTCCGACTCCATTTGCCTAAAGAATTATTGATTGATACAGACTTTCTTGACAAGATACACAGGAAGAGTTTTAATAGTAGTACAAGTAGTAGTAGTAAAACCAACAATAAAAGTGGGGAACCAGCATTTAGTTTTTATGCACCAAATATGTGGAGCAAACTCCCAGAAAACTGCAGGTCTGCTGCCACTCTTATTTCTTTTAAAACACAACTAGAAAGACCTTGCTGTTTGCCGTTGCCTTTGATTGAGTTACCTTTCTTGTTTTCTTTTTTTCTTTCTCTTCTGCACTGTAACTGTATCTGTTATTTCTTTTACTTCTTTTGTTTTATGCATCCTAATATCATTGTATAATTGTGTTCCCTTGCTTGATGTTCTGTATAAAGCACATTGAATTGCCTTGTTGTTGAAATGTGCTATACAAATAAAACTGCCTTTTCTTGCCTAGTACTACTGTATTAGTAGTCATGTTCAACCCAGATTTGGCACAAACAAGGGAATGAACTCTTTCTTATGCTATTCAACAAAATGCCCTACTCAAAGGAGTAAAGGAGTGTAAAACCCTACTCACTTTCAAAGAAACTGCCCTAAAGAATCACCTTCAGGAGGCTGCAATTCCAAATCGGCCCCTGTCAAAGTCTTAACCTACACCCCCCCCCCCCCCCCCCCCCCCGCTAAAACTGTCTATTGTCAGGGCCGCATTAAGACCCCTCAGGGCCACACCACAAAATCAAAGGCCCCCCAGTGGTGTAATTTCACGCACATGCACGCGCGTGAAATTTTTCGGGTCTAATTCGGTCTAATTCGGGTCTAATTCGGTCTAATTCGGTTCTATTTGACCAATATAAATCAACATTTTTTCTTTACACAAAAATTAAATACACAATTCTCACAAGGCCCTGCAGGCTGCGGGCCGTGGAACACAAGTTCCACTAAGTTCCGCGGTTAATGCGGCCCTGTCTATTGTACATATTTCTTGTTTTTCATACCAGTAACCTGTAAGCTGATTGTATGACGTTCTGCATAGTAGTGTATATTTGTATGTCTTCTTAAATGTCATCATGATTTGAGTGTGTGGGGATCTCATTTTACATAAGCCAAGTGCTTTTATGAGCGATCCAGTTTAGAGTACCCTGTATTGTGAATTGTACTTCCATGTACTTTTACCATGTCTTTCTAAATAAAGTATTCAATCAATCAATCAATCAATCAGTAGCAGTGGTGGTAGTAGTAATAGTAGTAGTAGTAGTAGTAGTAGTAACAGTAGTTGTAGTCGAGTAGTACTCACTCCACTCCCTTGTTTAATCCAGTAGCTGAGCCACCAGGTGCAGAAGGCTGAACTTCCAACGTTGAGAACAAACAGCAGCAGAATGGATGAACACACCAGAACTCCTCCTGATGCACGCATGTACTCCTTATACACCCTCCATGACACCCCGCCGTGTGCACACTCCTCTGGCAACACACACTGACCTAGACACACACACACACACACACACACACACACACACACACACACACACACACACACACACACACACACACACACACACACACACACACACACACACACACACACACACACACACACACACACACATGCGCACACACACACATGTTAACAATGTATTCATGTCCACATAAAGGAGAGCATATAAGGACACAAATATTAAAGGTACAGTTAAGGTTACATTCACAAAATCATGGCATATGTCTTCATGATACAATAAGCATGTCACTCAGTACTCTATGGGTATAAGTGACAGCGTCTCCGCCATATGTGGCAGCTACTAATTATGGCAGAGACAGCCAGCCTTTTGCCTCCTTTTTGGGCATCCTAAGTTGTTCTTTTTTTAAACACACACTGATAGGGTGACCACCCGTCCCGAATCTCGCGGGACAGTCCCGAAATTGGACCGTCTGTTCCGAGTCCCGCACAAACGGAACAATGTCCCGTGAATCAAAGATTCGAGAGAGAGAAAAAAAAATGCTATTATATTTATTTTGTCATTTCCAATATATTAGAGTAGGCTATAGGATTATATCATATCCCCATAATAGTATTCATATTATTTCTGCAATACTCATTGACGAGAAACGCACGCAGCCCCAAACTTTTAGCTTTTTCTTTTTTTGCTAATAAATCGGTAAAATCAGGCAAAATAATTAAAATAAGAATTAAATAACATAACCCTAACCTAACCCTAATCCTAACCCTAAAACCGAAATAAAGTAACCAAAAATCGGAAAGAAAACTAACAGAATCCGCACAATAACCGAACATTTCCGCGCGAGCGCACGAGCGGGTCACATGCACGCGCGCGTGTCCCACGATGTCCCGCAAAAGGGGTTCACCTGTCCCTCAATGGGCCTGTTTGGAGGTGGTCACCCTACACACTGACCTTCACGCACACGCACACACACACACACACACACACACACACACACACACACACACACACACACACACACACACACACACAGATGTTAAAAACGCTGGTTCAGGGTTAGACAGATACAGTATCTGATTACTGACTCATTACTGCTTATTGATTAGTGATCAACAGCCTCAGTACCGTTGTCCTGGCTGGCAGGCTGATCTTTCTTCACAGATCCTGCTTTCTTCTCCGTTGTTTTCTTCAGTGAACTGCCTGGTTTCAGTCCTGGAGCCTGGAATACAAACCTCTACTCAGAACATATTTAGGATGCTACTATTCTCATTAGGAGTGACAAGGCAGGACATGATCAGAAATTACTACATTAGAGGATCAGCCCAGGATAGATAGTTTGAGGATAAAGCAAGAGAAGCAAGGTTGAGATGGTTTGGACATGTGCAAATGGGGGATGAGGGGTACATTGGAAGAAGGATGCTGAAGATGGAACTGCCAGAGAAGAGGAAAAGAGGAAGGCCAAAGAGGAGGTTCATGGAGGCGGTTAGAGAGGACATGTAGGTGGCTGGAGTGACCGAGGAAGAAGAAGAAGAGAGAGAGAGAGAGAGAGAGAGAGAGAGAGAGAGAGAGAGAGATTGAGAGAGAGAGACTATTTCACCCACACCGTAATCGGAATACCAATATATCGTCTCTGTCGGGTGGAAACCTCATATGTCCAAAACTGTTACTTTTCAGGATTCAAATTCAAAAGTATCAAAAACGTGATACTTGTGTGACGCTGTAGTATGATCAAGTAGGGCGTTAATTTACGAAAAAACACAAACAGTTAGAATATGGAGATAAAAGTTTGTGCCCGACAGCAACAATAACATAGACAGACCCACACAGCGCTGATGTCATAGACTAGTCCCCAAGTACTTTGGGCCTGAAACCTGAAGAAGCTGATGGACGTCAGGCGTCAATCAGCTTGTGACTGAATAACGCTGGCTGTATTTGTGGTTACCATGGTTACCTCAACGTGCGGTGTGTCTCCTAGCTGCAGGTTGTTGAACATGGACGCGTAATCTCCATTCAACTTCATCAGGTCGTCATGGTTACCACGCTCCACTATACTCCCCTCTCTCATTAGGATGACGTCGTCACAGTCTACCAGGTACTGAACACACACGCACACACACACACACACACACACACACACACACACACACACACACACACACACACACACACACACAGTTTCTAAACTTTGGGCTCAAAGTCAACCAGTTGAGTGAACTGTTAGTGCTACTGCTATAACACAGATTAATTTTATTTAAACTAACCATGTTGAACCTTGCCCCTGACTACCCCATATTAACTACTACTAAATGAAATTGAGAACAAAAAGTTCAAAACCTTGTTCCCAAACCAAGAAGCGCAGGCAAAGTCAAACTGAAATACAATTAAATTAAAGAATTGGCAAACACTAGCATTGTATGATCCTATCCAGTAACGTAGAGATTCTAGTGAAAAATGCTGTTTTATAACAGACGCTGCAGGAACAGAGCTGAGACCAATGCTGAGCATGAAGAGTGAACAGTTCTGCTTAAAAAGACTAAACCATAAAGATTGAGGGCGTATGTGCTAGCTTGTGAGGTTGAACGTGGAGAGACCGTCTGACTGATGTGGGTGTATTAAAGTATCAAATGAGAATGGTACCCAGGGGGCAAAACCCCCTTTTTTTTGGAAAGCTGCATTTGCTCTGCTATAAAAGGTTGGCCACCAGAAATAATATCTATGACCCCGTAGGATCACAACCTATATGGACAACCCGGTCAATTTTTTGCTGGAAATCCAATATGGCCGCCTCAATATTGGCCACTATCAGTACCCAGGGGCAAAGGGGGGTATGCTGCATTTGCCCTGCCATAAAAGGTTGGCCACCAGAAATAATATCTATGACCCAGTAGGATCACAACCTATATGGACAACCCGGTCAACTTGCTGCTGGAAATCCAATATGGCCGCCTCAATATTGGCCCCTATCAGAAAATAGCTTTGGCAATAACTTTTGAACCAGATGGGCTAGAAATAAAAACTTGGTGTCTATTTCATGGTTTCAGAGCATGAGAAACTCAATGGAATACTTATCTTTATGATTGGGTGTGTCTGGCCCTTTAATTTGCATATTTCCAAGATGGACGCCACGCGAAAATGAGTTTTACTATGACTTTTACAGTGACAGCTGACTGTTATGGCAACAGAGATGGCAGTCCAGAGATGTCAGTCCTAAGAGAGCAGCTGCTGCTTTTTCAGGAATCATTGAATGGGCAACCAACTGCAGTCCTCTGGGAAACCTTCCTGGAGATGTCAGATATTCTCCAAAGGTTTATCTAGTACGATCGGGAAGGTGACTGGACAGGACATCTCTGTGAATCAGAAAGAATGCTACCCTACCTCACTGCAGCAGGCCACTACAAGTACGGGCAGCAATCTTTACCTCTGTATTTGGCTGAGATGAAGAAACTACCAGAAACAGCTTCAGAGGTACATGAAGCACTGATGGCAGGTGTATTTGTTGGCAGACGAGCAGATGGCAGCCACAACAGTGTTTCTCTTGACATGCTACTGGAGCAGACCTATAATGCCGATGCCAAGGAAGCAAGCAGTCTGGATGGCATTACACTCAGCCCTGCTGCCAGGACAAAATGGGTCTACACAAAACCACTCACTGCAGCTGTCTCTGCAGAGCTCAAGTCTATGCTCCACCTCCACTCCTCCAACCCACACCATGAGTCTGGTCGGAGTCGTGTAATCCGGGATGCAGAGATGGTAGTCAAGGTCATGGCAGCAGTGGAGACTAACCCATTTACAGTGAGCACATCATCCACGATCAACATATCTACAGGACAGTGTGCTGATTCCACAGTCAAGGACCACTTGATGAGTGTGAAAGAACTGGGTCTGAAGGCACTGTGTGAGTCATTGTCCAGTGAACAGAAGAAGACAAGCATAATGAAGCTTAACACTTCCCACACTCAAAACACAAAATCTAAAAAGTCTAAGGGGAAAACCTCAGCACCTGGCAAGAGCAATGAAATTACTGCCCTCCTGCGCATGACCCAAATCATAGCCAGTGGTGGAGAACTCAACCTTGTTGACTTTATAGGCAACCACGAGTGCAGTGGCTTCCCCCCTTCCCTCTTCCAGGAAGATGGCAGGATGAGAACAGGTACCAAGGCAAGCCTTGTGAAGGTCCTGAAAGAGGAGACCAAAGTTGCATGCATCCCTGACCTGCCTACAGAAGACAGAAAAACAGCAGTAGTTATTGATGCCATGTATGCCATACGCCATTGGTCGTTCCTGAAAGGTGAAGCATTTGGAACAATCGCTGAACGATACCAACGTCTGCTGTTGAATGATGTGCCTGCTGGCACAGAGATCATTCACTTCTGTTGTGACCGGTACAGTGGACCTAGTCTTAAGACAGCTGAGCAAGAACACAGATATGCTCGACCAAAACCTACCAAAGAATATGAAGTCAGTATGCGTTACACAGCTCCAGATCCTCAGGAGTTTTTTGCTGTGTCAGCTAACAAGGCAAACCTATTGAGTTTCCTCTGTGACGAATGGTGTGAAAATGAGAAACTTAAGTCAGCCCTTGGTCCAACACATCTTTACCTGGGTGGGTGGTTTAAAGAAGAGACAAGGAGTGTGGTGATCAAGGAGGGGTCTATTGAAGATGTCCCTGCACTAGAATCCACACAACAGGAAGCTGATACAAGAATAATACTCCACACCCTGTACAGTGTCCAGAATGACAAAGTTGACAGAGTTGTCATCCATGCCAATGACACAGACATCATCATCATGTGCCTTTACTATGCAGCAACCCATGTCAGATGCCTTCCAGAGCTGTGGGTGAGAACACAATTCATACCTTCCTATCCATCAAATGGTATCAGCACTGGGGCTTGCACAGTGTCGTGCCCTGCCCTTTATCCATAGTTTAAGTGGCAGAGATACCACCAGCTATCCCTTTTTCACTGGGAAGAAGGCATGGTTCAAGGCCAGCATGCGTCTGGATCTCCCTGCACTTGAGGAGTTTGGTGAGAACTCTTCTGATTCCCTCTCATATGACGTCATCAATCAGGCACGAGACCTCACAATTGCTGTATATACATCCAAAGCGGACCACCCGGAGGATTTTGACCTGAGTAAGCTTAGAGTGTACAAGTTCCTCAATAATAGATCAACCCTCTTAAAGCTGCTGCCCCCGACAGAGAATGCCTTTGACCTGCACCTGAGAAGAGCTGCTCTAGCAACCATAATAGATAAATGTGCGCATATCGCCAAGCCGGATATTCCTTCTTTCACAGAGTATGGATGGTCTCTCAGTGCTAGCAATGCAGTCCCTCTTGCATCTACCGAGCCAGCCTTGCCTTTGTCAATGAACAAGGCAATATCATGCCTCTGTTCCTGTGCAAAGTAGGCAATTCCATGCTACTTAGGATGCCGTTGCCAGGTACTGGAGACACGATGCAGCAGGATCAGTGCAACACATGACAACAGTGACAGTGAATAGCATTGTACCATAGTATCATTGGCTTTAGAAGCAGGCAAGACAGCACCATAGAGGTCAAAATGAACCTTTTGTAGGCAACCTCAACTCCGCCTTTACTCTATTTGTCACTAAGTAGTCTATATTTTGTTATGTTACTTGAATGCATACCACTATGTTAATTTGTATAGCCCTAAAGTTGAAGTTTTTGGCAAGTCTTGGATGTGTATGTTTATATTGTATTTAGTTTATTAAAATGATACATAAGATACATTGTGGGCTTTTTCTCCGATTTTTCTCTGCAATCATCCCCACAACTATAGATCTATAAATCAATAAATCTGGGGGAAAATGTAATACCATACATTATTTATGACTGCAGCCATATTGACAAAATAGAAATGAAAGCTCAAACTGACCAAATGTGTTCATATTGCTTAAAAAGCAGACTTTTTGCCATAACAGTAAGCTGTCACTGTAAAAGTCATAGTAAAACTCATTTTCGCGTGGCATCCATCTTGGAAATATGCAAATTAAAGGGCCAGACACACCCAATCATAAAGATAAGTATTCCATTGAGTTTCTCATGCTCTGAAACCATGAAATAGACACCAAGTTTTTATTTCTAGCCCATCTGGTTCAAAAGTTATTGCCAAAGCTATTTTTTGATAGGGGCCAATATTGAGGCGGCCATATTGGATTTCCAGCAGCAAGTTGACCGGGTTGTCCATATAGGTTGTGATCCTACTGGGTCATAGATATTATTTCTGGTGGCCAACCTTTTATGGCAGGGCAAATGCAGCATACCCCCCTTTGCCCCTGGGTACTGATAGGGGCCAATATTGAGGCAGCCATATTGGATTTCCAGCAAAAAATTGACCGGGTTGTCCATATAGGTTGTGATCCTACGGGGTCATAGATATTATTTCTGGTGGCCAACCTTTTATAGCAGAGCAAATGCAGCATACCCCCCTTTGCCCCCTGGGTATGGGGCGGGGGGGTGAGGCTGAGTGTGTACACTTCCTGCCTGCCGTGCCTACCTAAACTATCGCTGCGCTCGATTTAACTAGCTGGCAGAATGGACCAGCAGAACCAGGTGAGTAATTACCTGGAGTTGGTGAGTGATGAAGATGACGGTCTTGTGACGAAGGTGTTTCTTGATGCCGTTGTTGAAGACGTGGTTCGCAACGTGCGTGTCGAGCGCGCTCAGAGGGTCGTCCAGTAGGTAGATGTCCCTGTCGCTGTACAGCGCACGGGCCAAGCTGATTCGCTGTCGCTGACCGCCACTCAAAGTAGCACCGCGCTCCCCGATCTGAGAAGAGAGAAAAATATGATTAGTTACTAATATTAACCACATAGCCCTAAATACTTCGTCAAAAAGCGGAAATATCTGATCAACATGCGCGTTGTGAACTTGCTGATGGGATATTTTCACTATTGTTATTATTGCCATTCTACGTTGCAGGAAGAGGAAATGATGTCACCTCAGTGAGGTCAGAGTTGGGCAGCAGAGCCAGGTCTGGTCTCAGACTGCATGTACTCAGAACACACTGATACCTGGACAGAGAGAGAGAGACAAATAGACAAACAATGATTGGACCTGCTAGTATTGCACTTCCTGACACTACAACCAAACAGGCTGGGCTGGATTTATCATATAAGCTACAGTTATAGAGGCTCCAACCTAGGGCTTCGCAACAACTATCGCAAGGTTTGTTTTCCGACATGCGGTGTAGGAATGGGAATCACCAAGAACTGGAATCAGTAAGTAGTCCCACCTTTCTTCTTGGCACTCTGTCCCAAAGAGTCTCCCTTCCTCGTTTCTGAGGGTTTTGCCTCGGGTGGGCGTGGTTTTGATGTTAGGTTTAGGTATACGTTTCTGTGAGGTTGTGGTTAGGCTTAGGCATAGTTTTCTGTAAGGTTAAGGTTAGGGTTAAGATTAGGGATAAAAATATTAAGGGCGAAACCCTCGGGGGAAAAAAGGGAGTACCCCTTCCCAAACAGAACTAATCTCACCTGTCTTCCTGGTAAAAAAAGAAAAAGAAAAGACAGACATGCCATCTCCGGTTTATCTTCTTAAATCGTATCTGCGTGAAGTAGGTGGCCGTCTTTTTAGGAGATCAGAAGCAGGTTGGAGTCTATTATTTCCAATGGAAGAGTGAACATGAACACAGCTTCTGAACCATTCTTTAGACCCATGGTCACTGAACTAAATATTGGACCCGATCGTCACAAGCCACACAATTTCCCCAAGTTTTTCATACTAAAATGAGGAAAAAGTCAGGAAAATATCACCTTTTTTTTTACATTTCTCTGTCCAAGCAACACACTCTCGCGGGATCTAGCACAAGTAAACATTGGACGTTCGCGAGATCTGCCGTCAGCACTAGGAGACGATTTGTGTACCATTTCGCCTCTAGTGGCTCCAATTGGAATGGTCTATCTTTCTAAATGAACCATCTTTGACTAGTCTCACCTGTCTTCCTGGTACTCCTTCCCAAACAGGATGTTTTCTCGTAACGTAGCGTTAAAGATCCAGGCCTGCTGGGCAACGTACGCAAAGTCTCCTCTGACACGGATACTGCCCTCCAACAGAGACATCTGTCAACAATTCATAAAGCATGAATAACTACAGCTCATCAATCATCTTTGTTTTTTTTATAATTGTGCCAATTTAGAAATACTTGTCTCTCATGGATATTTAACATACATAGATTAATTAAGTTAAACATGGTGGTACCTGTCCCAGGATCGAAGACAGCAGAGAACTTTTCCCACTGCCGACACTTCCACATACTCCAACCAACGCCCCCTGAACCACAAAGAAAGACGGACAGACAGACAGACAGACACACAAACTCGTTGTCAGTGTAAGTCCATGTCAGTCAATCAATCAATCAATCAATCAATCAATCAATCAATCAATCAATCAATCAATCAATCAACTTCATCAACACAGTTACAGATTAAAAAATCACACCCAGTGTGAAGTGGGCGGTGTGTGGTCATCACAACATGACTCACTTTAAAAAAAGATGATATATTCTTTGATTTCACAGCACCAGTTCTAGGAAGACTTTTCCTTCTTCATCTCGGTTATTTCTTTCCTCATTTCAAACATAGTAATATTTTCTTCCATCTTCTTATCTTCAATGTGTGTTTCTTCTCTGTCCTTTGACCTCATGATTGCGACCGTAGGTCGCACTTACTACAGAAAGCTGCTCCAGGTGTCCGTCCGTCACTCCGTCACTCCGTCACACACGTCACACTTTTGCCCTGCTCATATCTCCGCACCCATTGCCCCGATCCATGCCACATTTTGCACACACACTCCTTACCTGCCAAACTACACCCTCCAAGGACCCCCGGAGCTCCAGGGACCCCCAGCTGCCTCGGGGACCCCCAAGTGTAAAAAATGAGCACATGTGGACAAATTACCAAATGACCACCCCAACGGGGCTGCTCACGGGGCATTCCCGGGGACCACCCACTCCTGGTGCTCCAGAACGGATGCAAAAGTGGTGGCACCCCCAGTGGAGGACCCCCTGCCACTGCAGTCGTATTTCTCAGCATTCACTCTGTTACCCATTTGCAACAGCTACACATTACACGTTTTCTGCCCACATACTGTAAACGCCACCATGTCACAGCTAACCCCACATTTAGACCACCAAACAAAACTATCCATTGCCCACACAACTAGGAACCAATCGCCGTTACAGCCCTCTTCTGTATACATGTGACCTACGGTCGCTTATCTCCCGATTAGAGAGTCTTACTGGTTTTCATTGTATCATTTTCTTCTATTCTCATTTCAGCTAAAGCAATTTTTGGATTCTTCTTTACGTCTCCCACGAAGCTTCGTCTCTTCCATTGTTGGATTATATAGGCCACTGTATTTTTTGAAATCTTAAATTCAGCTGAAATTTCTCTGGAACCTTGACCAGATCTGTGCTTTGTCACAATTCTGTGTTTAAGCTCTTGTGATATACACTTGGGTCTCACAAGGGCAAGGCCAGTTCTAGGAAGACTTGCCATTGTCTTTGTTTCGGTTTTTACTTTCAACCATAGTGATTTTGCGATTCTGTTTCACTGATCTCATGAAATACACAACATCTCAGTTAAATATACTACTCTCACATCAAAATGGTTTTAGATTAGCCAATCACAGGATGTGAAATTGGAGCACTATGTCACTGTTGTGACACCCAAGTAGGTGGTGTGTGGTCATCACGACATGACTCACTTTAAAAAAAGGATAAATGACTTTTTTTAAAGTCCTTACTGCTATTCATAGGGCTGCACATGTGTCATGTGTTTCGCTAGCCAATCAAAGTCCTGAATTTGCAAAGTCAGCCAATCACATTACACTTAGTGGTGATGACACTAGCTGTAATGTGATTGGCTGATATGAAAAAAGTATCGATTTGCATTAACAATGGAAGGGTTAGGGGGTACATACATTTTTTGGTCGGTGTCCAAAACCCACTTATAGGGGGCGGCTACACCGCCCCAAAATCACACCCAGTGTGAAGTGGGCGGTGTGTGGTCATCACAACATGACTCACTTTAAAAAAAGGATAAATTACTTTTTTTAAAGTCCATACTGCTATTCATAGGGCTGCACATGTGTCATGTGTTTCACTAGCCAATCACGGTCCTGAATTTGCAAAGTCAGCCAATCACATTACAGTTAGTGGTGATGACACTAGCTGTAATGTGATTGGCTGACTTTGCAAAAGTATCGATTTGCATTAACAATGGAAGGGTTAGGGGGTATACACATTTTTTGGTCGGTGTCCAAAACTCACTTATAGGGGGCGGCTACACCGCCCCAAAAATCACACCCAGTGTGAAGTGAGCGGTGTTATTTAAGGTCATCAGTGATGGAAGCTCACTTAAAAAAAAAGTAATTTTTTTGAAGTGCTGGTGGTATTTATAGGTTATGAATTTCATCATGCGTCTCGCTAGCCAATCACAATACTGAGCAAAGGGTCTGAATACTTATCAGCCAATCACAGTACAGCGAAAGACACATTTTCACGACGGATGGGTCATGGGTCCCAACCCCACTTATAGGAGCGGCTACACCGCTCAAAAAAGTGAGGTGAAACTCTTGGACAACTCTTGGACAATGGTTTCTATTTAGTCAATGGTAGGTGAGTGGGTCATTGGTAGGTGAGTGGGTCAGTGGTAGGTGAGTGGGTCAGTGGTAGGTGAGTGGGTGGGTCATTGGTAGGTGAGTGGGTCAGTGGTAGGTGAGTGGGTCAGTGGTAGGTGAGTGGGTCATTGGTAGGTGAGTGGGTCAGTGGTAGGTGAGTGGGTCAGTGGTAGGTGAGTGGGTCAGTGGTAGGTGAGTGGGTCATTGGTAGGTGAGTGGGTCAGTGGTAGGTGAGTGGGTCAGTGGTAGGTGAGTGGGTCAGTGGTAGGTGAGTGGGTCAGTGGTAGGTGAGTGGGTCAGTGGTAGGTGAGTGGGTCAGTGGTAGGTCTACCTGCTTGATGCTGAGGTCGATACAGTGCAGTGTGCTCTGGAGGCGTGGGGGCGAGAGGGGAGCCGCCTCCTCCTCCTCTGGGCTAGATGCTCCTTCTCTCAGCAGGGAGCCTGTGGACTCCTCCCGTGACCTCCTCCTGTCTGGAGACCTGGAGGAGAGGAGAGGAGAGGGCTATTGAGCAAGGGAGTGAACCCCCACCTAGATAGATAGATAGGTAGATAGATAGATAGATGGATTACTTTCTCCTCCAGCCGCATCGGGTTGCCGTGCGAACAGCGGGGGTGCCACGGGGGGAGGGGTGGGAGCTGTGCCCCCCCTCCCACGCCAGCCTGGCACCCCTCATCTCTACGGCAATCTGGGGGTCACTGGGGGTCTCACGGATGCTCTGTACCTCTGGCTGCAAGAACAGACTCTGAGAGAGAGAGAGAGAGAGAGAGAGAGAGAGAGAGAGAGAGAGAGAGAGAGAGAGAGAGAGAGAGAGAGAGAGAGAGAGGGAGGGAGGGAGGGAGAGAGAGAGAGGGAGGTAGATGGAGGTGGAGAGAGGGAGAGGGAGAGGGAGGGAGGGAGAGAGAGATAAGGAGAGAGAGAGATGTTATTATTTGGAATTAAACTTTTTCTTTTTTCTCTTTCTAGTAGCAAGTACTAATTATTTTCTGCTCCCTTTTTCTACCAATTTACCATTATGTCTATTAATACCTACTCTCACATTTCTGTGTGTTGCCACTGCTGTTGTACCCTACTGGCTCACCTGCCAGTGAGGAGCCCCCACCGGGAGGACATAGCACCTCCGTCTTACATCCCCCCGCTGACAGGCTCCCTGGCACCCTCCCTGCCGGCTTCCCAGACGGCAGTGAATTAGAACCCCTAGACTCCGCTGTGGTGGACGGGAACTTTACCATGGGTGGTGCACTGGGAGCAATCGGGGGGGTTCAGTGTCTTGCTCAGGGACGCCTCAACACAAAGCCTGGAGGAGGCAGGGATCGAACCGGGAACCTTCTGATAGCCCGGACGGCCTCTCTACCTCCTGATCCACTGCCAACCCAGAGCCATGCAAACACATGCACATCTATGTACACAAAAACAAACAGCACAAATACATACAGTGGACAGACTCAGACAGACAGACAGACAGACAGACAGACAGACAGATACCTTAAATCTCTCCATGGCGACGGAGGCTTCAGACAGGGACTTGACAGAGAAGGGCGTGACCTTCAACGCAAAGGTCATGGCATTGAACACTGTTACTACTGTAAACGCCTGGAGGACGAGAGACACAGACACAGACACAGAGAGAGAGAGAGAGAGAGAGAGAGAGAGAGAGAGAGAGAGAGAGAGAGAGAGAGAGGCTGTTCAAAGTGCTTTAGATAAAACATGAAGCATTAAGACTTAATTAAGATTGATCAAAAACCTTTGTTTGTCCCGGATATGTGGAGCATAAAAACACTGCTTCTCCACATTTATTTCTGATTCTAGGGACATAAAGCAGACCTGTCCCAGTTGACCTGAGAGCTCTGGACGGTTCATGTTGTAGCACAAGATCAGAAATATATTTTTGCCCTAAATCATTCAATGCTTTGTAAACCAACAGTAGTAATTTGAAATCAATACAAGATGAATGCATGGATAAGTTTTTCCAAATCCTTTTTGCAGTCCTTTAATCTTTGAGCGCCGCTTCGCAAAGTGTACAATGACTACACTCCATTTCATTTTCTTTCACTCTCACTTTCTCTCTCTCTCTCTCTCTCTCAACTCATTTAGTAAACCTCCCGGTGGGGTAATACGTATTTATAATTGACTGGACTTGTTGATTATAATTAATTAAAGAACAGCTGTTCTGGTTTTCTTGTTTACCTGAGCCGCTGTCAGGTCGTATCCTAGCAACATGTGGGTGGAGAATGTTGCCACGCTGGCGATCACCACGACGACGGGAGCCACGCCCACGGTGATGCTCTGGAAATATCCTGTTCTCTCCAGAATCCTCCTCTCCTCCGCTCTGATCCCTGGAGAGAGAGACACCTTGATTAAACCTGTCTGTCTGTCTGTCTGTCTGTCTGTCAGGTGTACTGCACATTTTAAAGGTATACTATGTAAGAGGGGGGAGGGGCGGGGCTCGCTCACTTGCATTTCCATTAACAAACATTCACACGGGAGTTTGAAATAGAATCCCTTTGGACACACCCTCCCACTGCTATTGGCTGGAAAAGCTCTCAAAAGATAACGCCCCAAATACAGTAGGTCCCCATCTACCAAAACAACAGTGAAAACACCAATAAACACTACAGCGAGTAAGTGTGTTTCTGCAGGTAAACACCACCACACTACTCCAGTGGCTGATAACTGCTGGTAGAGAGGGAAATGATGGTTAAAGGAGCTACACCATGAATTTTAACTTTTCCTTCTTTTTTGTGTGTTTTTGGTCTCCCCTCCCTCTCTTCTATCCCAAAAAATACCCAAGTTTGAGCACTCAGGCTTTCACAGCATATCTGGGGTCTCAAAACAGGCCAACTGATTTGCCCCCGCCTGTGACGTCACATATGATACCTACAAAGCACCTGCAATTTTTAAAAACTTTTTTTTACCTTTTTCCACACAGAACCAGGAGATAACATACATACAAACTGGCTCAATAGCACCACGTGCCAAATAAGGACAATGTGGTATTGCAGGTGAAAGTGCTTTATAAGCCAGAGAGAAGTTAGTTGGAATGAGTATATCTGAGGCTTGATTTAGGCTCAAACCTTTTGAAAAACGTTTGAGGGACATAAGCAATATAATATTAAATATATATTTTTAAATGCATGGTGTAGCCCCTTTAAAAAAATGCATTATATTTTTGTTATGTAAGCATAGGGCAAAGTTCCACAGCATGCCTTTAACTGAACGTCACTGAACGTACGGTGGATGTCTTGAGAGAAGGCTTTGAGCCAGGCAAACATCTTGATGAACTTGATGTTGTTGAGGATCTCACTCATCTTCTGAACACGCCTGTCCGTCACCGACACCGCCTGCCTCCTGAAGTACGCTGTCAGTCTGGAGCTGAACATCTACAAACCACATACACACACACACACACACACACACACACACACACACACACACACACACACACACACACACACACACACACACACACACACACATTTATGAGTTACAATAACAGCTGGCTTAATTAAACACTTGAACCCCTGGGGGGAACATTAGTGTTGTAGACGGAAACAACAGCAGACTAAGTACAGGACGGACGGACGGACGGACGGACGGACGGACGGACGGACAGACAGACAGACAGACAGACAGACAGGCAGGCAGGCAGACAGGCAGGCAGGCAGGCAGGCAGGCAGGCAGGCAGGCAGGCAGGCAGGCAGGCAGGCAGGTAGGTAGGTAGGTAGGTACGTACCATTGTGGGGTAGAACAGTATGAAGACAGCGGATCCCATCAGAGATGTTGGTCCCAGTATAAACAGGTTGTACGCTACTCCCAGTATGGCAACCAGGGGGCCTCCAGCTAACAGACTGCCAACGGATGCTGCTTCAAACATCCTCTGACCATCATTGCAGCACATGTTGATCAGCTGCACACACATACGCGCACGCACGCACGCACGCACACACACACACACACACACACACACACACACACACACACACACACACACACGAAAGCGCACGCGCACGTACGTGCGCATGTAAATATATTTTTTGGTGCACTTACGCACGCACACACACAAGGTCAGACAATTTACAATTTAGGCATTTAGCAGATGCAACAGATGTATCCAGAGGAACAGAGAGACAGTGTAGTGCCTCAATAAACTAGGATCACAGGTAAACCAAGAACCAGTCTAAACAATATACTATCAAAAAATAGTCTGTACATTGAAACTACTGCATACCTGGCAGGTATGCTGTAGTTTCAATCTGTTTTTGATAACATGCTATCTAAACTATGTTTTTAACACTGTGGTCAAGAAAACAAGCCTAAGTAATAAAACGTCATATCTACGTCAGCCACTAGCATAGACACAAACTGATTTATTTTAAGAGCCAACGTTTCGATCCAGATATCTTCATGCTACAGCATGTTGTGTGTTAATAAATTGCTCTCAAAATACAACAGAGACTGACAGACAGACCGACAGACAGACAGGCAAGCAGACAGATAGATAGATCTATCAATAGATAGATTGATCAATGAATTGATCAATCAGTCAGTACCTGTCCCAGACTCTTGTCTCTGATGCTGCGCAGATGCAGTGTCTTGTTGAAGGCCATGCAGAGGACGGCTGCCCTCAGGCGGGCTCCTGTCCTGTAGTTCAGACCCCAGGTCAGTGCTAGAGACCAGGAGCGCACCAGCTCTGTTACCAGCAGACCCAGGACCAGCAGGAGGCCATAGGGGAAGTCAGGCTCCTCCTGCTGTGTGTACTCCAACAGACGCTTCACTACGAAGGCCTGGATGAGAGGACAGGAGAGAGGTAAAGAATGAAGAAATAGCATTTATTACAGGGACATTAATTAACAGTCGAGTTAACATAGTCCCAGTGGCCCTAGAACTGATGGTTCTACATCCTACCAGGACCTGTAGTACAGCTGGTTTTCTATCCTACCAGGACCTGTAGTACTGCTGGTTTTCTATCCTACCAGGACCTCTAATACTGCTGGTTTACTATCCTACCAGGGCCTCTAGTGCTGCTGGTTTTCTATCCTACCAGGACCCCTAGTACTGCTGGTTTTATATCCTACCAGGACCTCTAGTACTGCTGGTTTTATATCCTACCAGGACCTCTAGTGCTGCTGGTTTTATATCCTACCAGGGCCTCTAGTACTGCTAATTCTATATCCTACCAGGACCTTTAGTACTGGTTTTATATCCTACCAGGACCTCTAGTACAGCTGCTTTTATATGATATCAATGCACTACAGACTGATGCATTCAGACTGCAAGGGAATATAAATCAAGCAGACACATCATAACAATGTTTACGTTACAGATATCGTTTACATCTTTACTGATTGAAGTCAAGTTCTCACCATTTGACCTCTGGGTGACTTTTCTGTATATTTAGAGCCTTTAAAAAGAACAAAAGAAAACACACACATAATCGTTCATACTGCAAGGTGCCTTTTCAATGTAGTTGAGCCAGACTGTTGTCTCCCACAATCTTAAAATGCTTCCGTCATACAGTCTGGAGCACGGAAGCTCTGAAAATGATCAAGCGATTAAGCGGATGTGACACCTCCTCCCCGCTTCCGTTTCGTCTTTACAGTTTTGCAAATTCGTCCTAATTTAAATCAAAATCATCAAAGCATATAGCTTGCTGCTTAGCAGAAATGGAAATGCAAAAATAAAATGTAAAGATATTTTAAAAGATATTTCAAAATATATTTTCGTGAACGGAAATGACGAACGGAGACGGACAACTTCCTGTCTCTGCTTTCGGGAGGTGTAGTTCCAGACTCTATATAGCATTCAGAGATTGTGGAATAGTTGTCTGGCTACACGAGACTAATGTACAGAAGGCTATCATAGTTCATAAGGCTGAAGTTACCCTTGTCTTTTCAATTTGCATAGTATGTCAACAGTTATACGTCGAAGTGAAATGCCTGTTTGGATGTTGTGAGATGGAGGATGTCTGATTTAAACAGTCACACCTGAGTCAAACTATAATCGCACTCAGAGTTAGGTGTGGCTGCGCACATGTTGTGCATCGGGTAAATCGGTCATCTCTACAAACATCCAGGGAGAGCCATTGTTGATTTGTTTATAGCTACATAACTTTCCATGTAGTACCACAGCATGGCAAGCAGCATATGATTCTGTATGGCTACTTGGAAAATAAAGAGAACTTTGTGATCTCGAAGCCTTGGTTGTCATCTGTCCTTCAACTGAGCCTGTCACTGATGTATAATTGGATATAATGTTCCTATGTAATGTAATGTCCAGGCACTTGCTGTGTGTACATGTTACACAAGCAGGCACACACGTGCCTGTGTGTGTGTGTGTGTGTGTGTGTGTGTGTGTGTGTGTGTGTGTGTGTGTGTGTGTGTGTGTGTGTGCGTGCGTGCGTGCGTGCGTGCGTGCGTGCGTGCGTGCGTGCGTGCGTGCGTGCGTGCGTGCGTGCGTGCATGCGTGTGTGCGTGTATTTGTGTTACTGACCGGTCCACTGAAGCCAGCCAGCTGTGTGACGGTCAGACAGAGGATGGACAGGAGAAGACGTCTCCTGCAGAACCTCCACACAACAGAATGAAGAGATGCTTCTGAACCACGAAGCAAAAACTCCTCCTCCCAGAGAGAACACAACCTGCACGCATACACATACACACACGCACACGCACGCACGCACAAATAAATACATTAAAAGGGACAGACAGACAGATGGTTTGAAGTGGGATTAGAATTGACCCATCGTCAGCCTTCTGATTGGTCCCTGTAACTCCCTGACCGACCAACCAGCAAGCTCCTTCTGTAAAAGCAGCGCTTGTTTATGCTGAGTTTAATAAACATAAGAAAAATATCCATTTTTTGGAAGAAGTAAAAAAGATGTTCCCTTTTACTAAAGACCACGTTTAAAATAAGAATTAAATACATTAAACACCAATACAAGGCAACTGCAATACACCTTTTTTTTGTTTGCTAGTGGAAGAAGAGAGAGGAACCATGCAACAGCAACTAATGAGCATGAAATAGGGGTGGGATCTTGACAAAGGTTCAATTAAACAGTGAATAACAAGTTATGAGGTTGAGGGTTCAGTTTCTTGCTCATTGAAACTCCAGGTTTGTTCCTGTTGTCTCTTTGTCCACTGACCTGTCCTGGTTGGCACGGCAACTCTCCAACGGTGACACAGGCCACACATTGTCCAATAGGAGCTGTCCTTTGCGGTAGGCATGTATGGCCAACGGTGTCAGCCAATTAAATGTCATGAAGGATAACAGACCTGCACTGTCAACAGGATGGACGTGTCTGAGAGAAGAGGAGAGGAAAGGAGAGGACAGGAGAGGAGAGGAGGGGAGGGGAGAGGAGAGGAGAGGAGAGGAGAGGAGAGGAGAGGAGAGGAGAGGAGAGGAGAGGAGAGGAGAGGAGAGGAGAGGAGAGGAGAGGAGAGGAGAGGAGAGGAGAGGAGAGGAGAGGAGAGGAGAGGATTATTATTGAGTATTCTATTAAACAATTTACAATTACACATTTACAATTTAGGCATTTAGCAGACGCTCTTAAACAAAGCAACTTACAATAAGCAAGGTAAATACACATCAAATTCAGAGAGACAGTGTAGTGCCTCAGTAAACTAGGATCATGAACTAAACCGAGTAAACAATTACTATCAAAATAATAACCTGTACATTGAAACTATAGGATACCAGGTAAACAATGAACATAGCACCTGTCTAAATAGACACGAGAACAAATGGTCAAGGTAAGTCTGCATGGTCTTCATAACTAGGTCAAGTGCTACGGGCTACAGTACAGTGGAGTCTGAAGAGGTGAGTTTTCAAGATTATGAAAATTTGCAGTGAGTCTGCAGTTCTATCTGCAAGGTGTTTATTCCACAGTATGTGAGCCAGAAGGTGTGTTGTACCTGGTGTTTTAGGGAAGGTTCAGACAGATTCCCTGTGTTAGGTGATCTGAGTGAGCGGGAGGGGTTGTAGGGTTCAAGTTCAGATCACGTGTGGCGATTTTGTCTGTCTGTCTGTCTGTCTGTCTGTCTGTCTGTCTTACTTGTTGTCAGTAGTTGTGTTTGTCTCCTTGTCAACAGAGCCCTCCTCTGATGGTGCATCCTGAAACACACACACGCACACACGCGCGCACACACGCGTGCGCACACGCACACGCACACGCACACGCACACGCACACACACACACACACACACACACACACACACACACACACACACACACACACACACACACACGGCGTTAGTGCATAGTGAATAAACAGTTCTATTGTCCAACACAATACCACCCGATACATACAACTGACCAGTGCAATACAGTACAAGCTCAAAACGCAACATGTGGCGTTGAGAGCTTGCTACGTTTTATCTGGTTACAAAAAAAAAGTTTTAGCATCCTTTTTAAATTACTTTCAGTACCTCGGGAGGAGTATTTTAAGGCCACACCACAGGACCAGGAGTTAGTGAGACTTACGGGCCGGACCAGAAGGAGCAATAATACCTTAGCATCCATCAGCAAAGATCTTCTATAGTAGCTAATTTCTGGATTGTATAGCTTAATTGCCCCTTACCATAACCAACGACTTGTGTTCTTAGGCAAAGGCGAGAGAGCATCTTACTCGAGCACGACCGCTCAAGGCTTTATTTCAGGTATTACAATTCAAACCAGGGGATGGCAACTGCCCCCCTAGTTTTCGACACTGTCAGCACCAACACATTCATTGATCACGTATGATGTATCGGGAGCTTGTAGATCGTCTATTTTGGAATTTTGCTTTAAATCTGGCTTAATTGTTCACTATTTTTTTGCCACACTCTAGTTTTTAACGAAAAGACGCCTCTGATTCAAACACATCATCATGCTGTGATTCTGTTAAATAACCTCTGAAAAGCACACATGAAAAAAATGTTCTATTTATAAATGTACAACCATAATAAAACAGACAGCGGAAAGCTTTATGAGTGGCTGCTGAGCACGTGCAGAACAACCCCCCTCTCACTCACGTTTTCCCTCTTACGTTGGGCGCACACACACACACACACACACACACACACACACACACACACACACACACACACACCTCACACACACACACACACACACACACACACACACACAAACTTCATTCACACACTGCCAGCCAATCACCCGCTGCCCCTTCTCCTACATCAATCAACGCATCCTCAATGCACGATTGGCTGCTTCAGCGAAAGGGGGAGGGGACAAGTTATGTAAACAACTGCAGCATCCAGGAACAGAACAGAGAGGAGAGGAGAGGAGATAAAAAAGGAGAGGAGAGGAGGGGAGAGGAGAGGAGAAAGGAGAAAGGAAGAATAGAGAAGAGAAGAGAAGAGAAGAGAAGAGAAGAGAAGAGAAGAGAAGAGAAGAGAAGAGAAGAGAAGAGAAGAGAAGAGAAGAGAAGAGAAGAGAAGAGCTGTACATTCAGACTTACTTGCAAGTTGACCTCTGCTCTCCCTGCCTGGACCCCCGTACACTGGTATGAGTTGACCTCTGACCCCAGGTAGTCCTTACATAAATCATGTTCTTTCATCTTCCAACAACATCAGGAGATGTGAGCTTTTATTCTGAAACATGGGAAACATCTTACTGTTGTTGGAATTGATAAGCATGTGTTAAATACACTCATATTTAGGAATAAAGCGTTTAAAAGTTAAGCTTGTCTCAAATCTCATATCAAGACTTTTTTTGTTTCTCACCAAGCCCTCTTTAGTCTTTCTCTTTTTTAAATTATGTTATTATTTTAGTTTTGTTACTATTCATATTGTTAGATAGGCACATAGTGTGCACATGTGTTAATATTATTATATTACTATAGTTATTACATATTTATGCAGAGAATAAAAATAATGATAGTTGTTCTAAAAGAGCTGCTTGTTGAATAAACTATTTTTATTCACAGGACTGAATAAAACAATTCAACTAAATTCAAATGGGCTTCATTGGCATGATAAAACATGCATTGCCAAAGCAAAAGTGGAATAAAACAATCAAAACAAAACTAGGTATGTACAATTAAATGAGAATAAAGAAACGTGTAAACAGAGCTGTGTTACATTGCAACTTAGAGAAAACTATCGTACAAAAACCATAAGAGTTGTTTACTTCAGAAATAGTTCTACATCCACATAGGAAAGGTTAGCTTAAGTTGGGATAAACTTTTGGAACAAACGACAGCAGTATTTCAGTGTTTTGCATTCACAAAAAACCTTCAGTGATGAAGTAAATACTATCAACACCCTGTTGTAGAAATAGTTTGTTACAAGTACAAGTCTTGTATTCAAAATACAAGTAAAAGTACAACAGTATTGGTATCAAAAAGTACTTTAAGTACCAAAAGTAAAAGTCCCATTATGCAGAATGTCCCATTTCACAAGATGTCAAATGCATAACATGTAAAAATCCTTTGAAAATAAAATAACAGATCTACAAGCCCACAATGGGCTACTTTATTATTTTCAGTTCTATTAATCTAAATACTGTTCTTTAGTCACTGTGTTGAACATACCATTTTCAGAATGTGTTATATTACTGGATTTTATGCATCTTAAGGCTGTGATGTTTGTCAAGGTTCATAATGTTATTGTGTGTCTGTTTTTGTTTCGTTTTGTTTCGTCTGTCTATTTTGTTTTGTCTACTCAGTGTACATGTAACGATTGTGACATGTATTTATGTTGGGACCTCCTCTAAAACGAGATGGCTCATCTCAAGGAGTTTATCCTAATAAAGAAACTTGAATCGTCAATGCGCTGTGGTGCAACGTGTTGTGGCCTTGTAGATCGGCTATTTTCAATCATTTCAAATAGCCAAATTATATATATTCGTCTGAAGTGGTTTTGTAATAATAATCTAAATCTACAAAGTAACTAGTAACTAAAGTTGTAAAATAATTGTAGTAGAGTAAAAAGTACAATATATTCCACTGAGATGTAGTGGAGTAGAAGTGTTTCGAAAAATGATCGAAAATTGGAAGTGCTCCAGTAAAGTAAAAAATACCTCAAGATTGTACTTAAGTACAGTAGCCTACTTGAGTACATGTACTTAGTTACTTTACACCACTGAAATCCTTTGGGACAAATAGCAGCAAATGTTTTAAATGTATTTAAAGGTATTGTCTGCTGTTTATATGTACAGAACAGTACAGTGAATCATAGCAGAAGCAGTATGATGCTTCATAAACATTGACAACGGACAACATTAACACTGATGGTGAAACCTTTTGGTTGTCATTTTAGTCAACAATAGAAACACAGGCATCGACCAGCAGGATTATAATGTTTTTTACAGTAATAATGACATGGATTCGTGATGAGACACTTATTATCATCGGCAGCTACAGCAAGACAATGATAGACGGGGTTAATTATTCATGTAATGTAAGTTATGATGTGAACATTAAAGTGTGTTGTTATGATGATGATGTTAATAATGATAATAATAAACATACCTGCTCTCATGATGTCCGTCAGACTCGCTCTCTACAGCATCACTAGGAAAACATCCATACGTCCCATGCTCCGGGGGGACGGCTGCGCTGTGATTGGCTAGCCCGTTGTCAGGGAGACACCAATGTCTGAAGGTGAATTTTTAGGACATTCAAGACGGGAAAAACTCCTCATCAATTTCAACAGCCTTCAAACGGCCTTAATTCTTCTTGATGTGGACGTGGGCTCCAGTGGTGTAAAGTAAGTAAGTACATTTACTCACGTTGTCACGTATTGTACTTAAGTACAATTTTGAGGTCCTTTTTACTTCACTGGAGTATATCCAATGTTCAGTACGTTTACTTCTCCACTACATCTCAGAGGCAAATATTATACCTTTACTCCAGTGGCGTCGTTAGGGGTGGGCTTCGGTGGCTATAGCCACCAATGTTTTATCCAAAGCCACCAATAAAAAAAATTGGGGAAAAAAAATAATAATAATTATTTCTTTTTTTTTAAATTATATATCTATCACCCTAACCTAACCCTACCCCTAACCCTAAAACCGAAATAAAGTAACAAAAAAACGGGGGGGAAAGTACCCAAATCCGCGAAATCCGCGGGAAAAAACCGTGCGCGCGAGGTAGAGACCTAGCGACGCGTCTGCTTTACTCCAATACAATTACTTGAAAACTCTACGTTTCTTTGTAGACTTTGATTATTAATAAAATAAAATAAACATACAATAACAACTTTTCGAACTATTATTAAAAATTCCAGACTATTACTTGCAAACAGAGTAGATACACAAATGGAACAAACTTCAGGACTCTCTGAAACTGGTGCGATTGGTCTCAATAGAGACATTCAGGGTGCTTCTTGAGGACACAGTACACTACATAGTGACTGCACCTGTTTCATGTAACACTGTTTATTTGCATCTGTGACACTAATTGTAATGTGATGATTCAAATGTTTGTTATTGTTTCTCATTATGTATGTATTTTATATGTTGTTATCAGGGCGTCCTTTAAAAAGACAGCTTGCTCTCAATGGGCTTCCCTGAATAAATAAAGGAAAAAGAAAGAAAGAAAAAGATACTTTTACTTAAGTAACAAATGAGAGTACTTCGTCCATCACTGCTCAGAATATGGTTTTAAAACAAGTTAACTAGCCAATCGCAGCAACACGTCAACCTCCCAGGCAATGGGATCTACACTCTTTTCCTTCATCACACTGACATCTAGTGGTGAACCTTTAATCAGGTTCAAATGTTTTCATGGTGAACTTGAAGGACGTTTTGTTAAATTACTATTCCTTGCATCAACTGTCAGGAACTCTATCAGAGCTAAAATATGTAATAATGTATTCAGGTTTGTGAAAAAGAACATTGCATGTTGCACCTTCAACCATGATTAACATAATTTATCAGCAAGTAGTTGTCCTTCAGGTGAGGGAAATATTTAAGAGACTGAATTTACAACTGGTTCATACACATCTCAAACAGGGTCTTAAAACACTGCAAATACCTCAGGGATGAACATTTGAAAAGAAAAGAAAAAAAAACTGGTTAATTGTAATTTATCAACTTTTCCCAGGGAATTAATGAATCTCTATCCGAGTGGATCCGATTTTGATTTTGATTAATCAAACGTATACTTTATTAGTTCAATATAAACATCACATACATAACATAATTTCAACTGTAATATTAATTTCTGAATGACATGTTTGCTGAGATGATTCTATGATCACAGATAGCACATCAATGATCCCAATGACACTCGGATAAGGATTAAAAGTTTTGAACTCTTTGGCACCAGAGGATTACTGGACCGACAGCAGGGGGATTGCTGGAGCAGTGGACAGCAGTATACTAGAATACATATCGCCTTTGGTCAAAAACCTCTTCTTATCTCCGTATTTCAACGCGTGAGTGTGTTTTCATGAATGAATGCCCTACTTGATCATACAGCGTTACACAAAAGCATCAAAAGTTGCATATCTACAAGCTCAAAACGCGAGCAGACGCATATTGAGTTTGTCGATATGCTACTTTTGCCATTTTTTTATTTGAATCCTGAAAAGTAACCGTTCTGGACATGAGTTTTCCACCCGACAGACGATGATAGTGACTTATATTTTCTGGGACCCCAAATCTATACTGTAGGATAGATTAATTTAACCGAGTATAAATGGACCCTTATCAAGCGGTCTTGTCTCAACAATAGTAGAACATTCAGATCCTTGGACTGACCTCTACACAGGTATAAAATCTGCTCGACTCCTTTGGTGTAAAAGAGAAAAAATAATACAAATACATTTATGGCACTATTATTAGTCTATATGAAATGTAAACCCCAATGATGACAGAGACAGTCAAGTCTGGTTTTTGTGTTTTTATTTATTCTGTACAACCAACAGACACTCAGATTCGGGAGGGGTACAGCATCTGAAAAGACACAAAAGCAACCCGTCACATTCACGTCACAAGAATATTTTATAACGAACAATATGTGACCAAAATGTTTTAACTATTGAATGGGCATTTATGACTGACCTCCAGGTGTAATGGTTTTAAAAGAAAAAAGGCTTTGTGTAGTTGTATATATTTCACTAATGTGTTGTCACAAAATCACTAGACGCACAATACATGAGCTTGTCTCATGGCACTCCATTTGGGAACTACTGTTCTGGTTAACAACAAAAAAAAAAAAAAATGCTCAAAGAGACTAGGTTGATAAGTGGTTGAGGGCGCAGTCACACCGAAGTTTAATTCTACCTATGAGGGCAGATTCTGCCAATGCTTTTCAATGGGAACAGAGCGGTTTGTTGCAGAGTTCTGGAAAAAAAAGACCGCTCTGTTCCCATTGAAAAGCATTGGCAAAATCCACCCTCATAGGTAGAATTTAACTTCGGTGTGACCGCGCCCTAACAGTAGTATTACTAGATATAATTAACACTCGTACCTGGTGTCCAATGGCCTTGGACAGCAGGTTGTACAAGTTAACAGTAATCCAATGGGCTCTGTGTATAAATGTAGTTCTCTTTTCCAGAAGGTGGTATCCACCTGTTTCCTAGGCTTTTCACTGTGTTCCACTTCCTGTCTTTTGATCCAATGAAATCCAATGAAACCGGTCAGATGACTAATGATATCCAATGAAATCCGACAGGAAGTGGAAAACACAAGCCTAGCAAACAGGTGGATAAACATGTCCTGTTCTGGGTCAATTTCTCATACAGCTTCATTTGATTGGCTCAGCAGCAGATCTGAACCCGAAACACATGTGAAGGTGTTGTGTTTCCAGTTCATATCTACTGCTGAGCCAATCAAATGAAGCTATAAGAGACTGATCTGGAACAGGAAATGTTTATACCTATACTTCTGGAAAAGAGAACTACAGTTACACACATGGCCTTGGACAGCAGGTGGTACTAGTTAACTGTATAATGGCCTTGAACAGCAGGTGGTACTAGTTAACAGTAGTTAGTAGTTCTAATTACCACTCTGATCCGGTGTCCCATGGCCTTGGCTGGGAGGTTGCTGGTGAATTTGGCGCGGACCATTCCACTGTTTCCATGGGCGCGAGTCACCTTACCCCAGATAACCCTGGTTTTGTTTGGTTTACCGCCAGGAGTCACTGTGTTTCTGTAACAAAGCAAAATGACAGAAAAGAAACTTAGTCCACAAATGTTCCTTTAGTTTCATTACAGCAAATCCAAGAAAATATACACAACTGAGTCACAGACTAGTTAAACACCTTCATCAGTCTGTTATGCCTTACAGAGGGCAGTTTATCAAAGAGACAAAAAAAACTATTTGAAACCAAAGATCTGTTGGTTCCTCTTCCAGCATGTTGTTTGTGAGTGATGTTACAACCAACATTGGAGCTTGAAATCCTAGGCTGATTTTGTCATTTGTTTTCCTGTGTACATGCTGTGTACATGGGTAGATAGTAAAAAGCTTATAAAATCACTAATGTATGCGATAGATTTAGGTGCCCAGAGAGTGCCAATGAGCAAGCATTGACAGCATTGTCAATGCTTGCACACCTCAGTCTAAATCCCAATTTAGATCAAATATGCAACTAGAAAAAAATATTTTAGAATGTTGCAGGAGTCTGAATCATCCCGTCGCAGGTCAGTTGATGCCAGCTGATAAAGCCTCATAATATTCGACTCGACAAATCACAAGCAACAATAAGCAACTTTTTTCTCATTGCACAAACAAGCTGCTCGTATCTGCCATTTCAACATACATAATCAGGGGTGCACATAACTGGTGCGCAGGTGCGCATGCGCACCCAAAATAAAAAATGCGCACCACATCAGGCGACGCGAGGCGCTTTTGCGCACCAACAGCTGGGACAGGAATTTCCAAGCTTTTATTTTTTAGCAAAACAAAAAAATAAAAGCCTGGAGATCGAGGCTAGGAATTTACTTCCTGAAGCCACACTCACACAATCACTCTAAAGCACCCGTCAGCCCCATGTACAGCCATTAGGCACAGGGGTAGAGATATGACTCGCGTTGCCTCGCATCGCCTCGCATTGCCTCGCTGCGTGCACGCAGCCAGCAGCGGCTGTTAGAGGCACTCGTCACCGATGATGAACGCACCGTAATGGTGCAAAATATGCCGTGAACGGCCCAATCTGGCGGATAAAATCAGCGCAGCAGCACAGGGCACCAACCTTGGGGGCTTTATCTGTCAGCGTGAGAAAAAAAAACGGCGAAAATCAGCGGAATTTAGAAGCAGAGCGTCCTTTTTTTCTCGCCCCCCCCCCCCCCCCCCGTTGACAAAACTGTCCGGTGGGCACCTTGCTGAACCCCCCCCCACCCCCTTCACAAAACTGTCCGGGCTGAACCCCCCCCCCCCCCCCCCCGTTGACAAAACGGGACGGGCGCCATGCGCACCAAGTCACATGTCCAGGTGCTCCTCTGCGTACCAGACCTAAAAAGTTATGTGCACCCCTGTACATAATGCTATATGTCGCCCCTCTCTCTCACAAGCTCATACAGTGTGCATGGTATAAAAGAATGTTCAAGAACAAACTTTAATGCAATTAAACAGAAAAGCAAGGTTTGTTCAAATTCACTCCCGAGCACACCACAGATTTGGGCAAAAAGGAACCAAAACATGGAAAGGAAAACGGCGAGCTTCAATGGTTCACAGAATGACTGCGTAATGATGAGGCCACCGCGTTGTCAACCAAACTCGAATGAGTTCGTTCACAATCGCAAAGGTTTCCTTCACAGAGCGAGCAACATAAATGCTGTTTCTCCAAATAAGAGCATGCTCAAGTTGTGCAACTCACTCAGTTGTCAAAAAGTTGATTCTCATGTTACAAAACTCAGTTCATAACTTAATTTCAGATCTCTCATATTTCCAGACACACAAGATGATAGATTATACATATACTGATAAATGATACGTTTACGATGGCCTATCCATTTATTTAACAAAATACTGACTCAAAAGGTGTATCGTTTTAAATCTGTTACCACTTGGGTATCACTTATTTTCTCAATAGATACAAATATGGTCACAGCATCACTAGTGTGTGTAGCACGTGTGTGTCCTTCAAACACAATTCATTAAGTGAAGGATTTTGTACTTACAGCAGAGACAGACATGAGACTAAGTTGGGGGGAAAAGACAGCACGGGTGCGCGACATTACGTAGACTATGGAGTCACGCCACGGGTGCTGGTATGTGCACAACACATTTTACCATAACGGATCAGGCCTAAATGAATTCACATTTTACCCAATCCTGCCCATGACCTAACATTAATCTGACAAACCTCCTTTAGACTGTCAGACGACCCTGCATTTCAACAAAAAAAAAACTGCAAAATACCACCACAGAGGTACAACTTCACCATACCACGATCCAGAGAGAAATGTAGACCGATTAATGGGAGACATTGAGTGAGAACTCACTTCTTGGCCTTGTAAACGTAGGCACAGCGTTTTCCCAGGTAGAAGTCCACCTCATCTCTGGAGTAGACGCCCTCCACCTTCAGCAGAGCTGTGTGTTCACGCTGGTTCCTCAGACCTCGCTTATAGCCGGCAAAGATGGCCTTGGACCACAGTCTGCCAAGAGACACATGGTTCAATTCAAACATCATTCGTACATCTCTAATCAGGACAAACTTTACCATGCTAACTATTAATGTGTGTCTAAAGAGAGTTGACCGTTACCACTTAAGGAGGAGTTCACCCAAAAAATTACTTATTTTCTATCAATTGCACACCCAATGAAGCCTTGAATCCATGGATTCTTTTTTGTTTTTGTGGCATTCCTAAGCTAATAATTTGATTCCCGTCTCATACCGGCTAATGTATCCGGTAGGAGACACAAAGTAGATTATTTGTCTCCTACCGGAAATGCACACGGTCATCAAATTATTGTCTTAGGAATGCCACAAAAAATAAATTGATGAAATCAAGGCTTCATGGGGTGTGTATTTGATAGAAAATAAGTCATTTTTTGGGTGAACTCCTCCTTTAAGCTCCATTAAAAAAAAAATTTGAATAGCCAATCTACAAGTGCACACAAATTGTCACCAATAATGACATGCCCAAAATAGGGACGCAAGGTGTTAAATTATAAGGCAACAGTCCAGACATTCACACTGTTTAAGCGACCACAGCACATATATATGCAATATTTCAGTATAACTACCACCAATACACTGTACATTATAGATCATCGCAGCATGTCACAGTTCTTACCTTCCTGGCATTTTGAGTCTTCTCCAGGCGTGATAACCTAAGAACACACACAACACACATGACACATTATACTATATCAGTTGCATGGAGGACTTCAGTCCAAGTAGTTAATATAATACATCTCATTCATTTCCATCATCGTCAACTAAAGGACTACAATGAAAGTAAGCTCCTGAGCTTTACTGTATTCAATCCTATTGACATTTAAGCACACATACATTTTATACTTTTGACATTTATGCACACACTTATTTGTGCATAAGCATTTTGTCAAACGTGTCGATCAATTAAGACTGTAGGTTAGTTTGTTAGCATCATGGCTGCTACAGCAGATAGGTGAGATGTTCACTAGAACATGTGAGGTGATGCTACAGTACACACACAGACTGAAGGCAGTTATAAACATAATTCTAAAGAAAAATGTCTTAAACACGTTATGTTCCACTGTGTACACACTACACATTGGCTAGCTACATGATGCTCCTCCGTTACTTGACGTTAGCGGCTACCGACTAATTGGCAAGCAACGTGAAGCCGGTTTACGCAGAGACTTTAACATAATGAGTTCGTTATTTTGTTAGGATTATTATTAGCATCATTATTATAATAACAGACGCAGGCGGATGAAAAACGCTGAACAGCGGTGTGTGTTTGAGACAGTTAGCGGTTAGTTCGCTCCATCAAGCTCATATCTCAGCCATCTTAATCCATCCATCAATAAAACCAGCTGTATTTCATACGTAAAATGTGATTAGACGAGATTACATGTGAATCGATGAGATTAATAACGTGTGGAATGATTAAAAGTGATATTTTAACGCGGTGTTTTCATCTCATACCTGCACTGTTTAAGAAAGATGGCGGAAAAGAAGGAAGTGCGCTAGGGACGCTGGGAAAATATTGTTGACACGGGGTGGCCTGGGTGGCCGATGATATGCCTGATGGGAAAAAAACAGCCAAAAAGCCACTCCCAGATCTAGGCTTTAGTTACCACGGTGACCAATGTAAACAGTAGAAGGGAAGTTCATGTGCATTTGTCACCCATGTAAATGGTTTATTCTCTTTTATAAAAGACAAACGCTCGTTCCACACAAAACGTGAGTATTAATACTTATTTGAAGCATTTAATATCATATTTCCCCTTTGATTGATTGATAACAAATACAATGCTAAAAGTATTAAAACCCAAGAAAGCACTTTGGCTTGTTTCCATTGGGGTCCTGTGTATTCAATTCATCAACACATTTAATGACAAACAATAATATACAATATATGTTCTCTTTCTTTCTTAATTTCTTTCTTTAACGACATAATTAACAGAGAGGAGCAATTGAGTTGAATTTACAATTTTGAAATAGCTGTTTGTTGAGATGTATATGAAATGTAGTAGGCCTACATTTAATTCAGATTATCAAAAATCAAGAGGGGTTTATTTGTCACTCACTCACATATGATACAAGAAGCAGCACAATGTTGGTGTGACATGTGGAAATAAAAATAAATAAGAAAATAATATTGATATTAAGAGAAGTCAAATTTAAGTAGAATGACAGTTGTGATAAACATCTTGTGCTGTATCTTTAAACAGTAATGGGGAATGTAGACAACAAGACAGAAGACATACATCATTCTGTCTTTGTGTGTGTGTGCAGGTCGTGATGTGACACGTTGTGAGCTTCGGCTATTTTCAATAATATAATAAAATAGGGCTGAAGTGGTTAATGTGTGTTTTATAATATAATAATTTATATCTGCAAAGTAACTAGTAACTAAAGTTTTCAAATAATTGTAGTGGAGTAAAATGATTGAAAATGGGAAATACACCAGTAAAGTAAAAAAAAAAAAAAAAAAAAAAAAAAGTTGTACATAAGTACAGTACTTGAGTAAATGTACTTAGTTACTTTACGCAACTGTCTTTCTGTGTGTGTGTGCGTGCGTGCGTGTGTGCGTGCGTGCGTGCGTGCGTGCGTGCGTGCGTGCGTGCGTGCGTGCGTGCGTGCGTGTGTGTGTGTGTGTGTGTGTGTGCGTGTGTCAGGATGTTGTGTGTAGTGGAGGTGCTCAGTGTGTGTACTGTCCTAGAAGACACTGCAGATCAGCTGGACGTGTTGGGGAACATCCTGTCTGCTCCCAGCAGAGAGCGCTCTGTGGTAACTAACTGCACTCTCTCCAACCCTTACATCAGTGCTTCTCAAATAGTTGATGCATCAAAAATCTGCTTAACTACTTTAACCCTATTTTATGCTTCGGCTATTTTTTTATTTTTTTTAAACTTTGTTTATTGGATTTTTCCGCAGCAGTATTCAGCATTAAAAAACATGACAAGGTACAGAAAAGCTTTCTAATGCTTCGGCTATTTAAGCAAATTTAGATTTTCTTTTTTATTTATTTATGAATAATATTTTACATGTTTAACAAAGATCTTCTCTTATGGGGGTCCCCAGAGCAAAATCTTTTCAAATGGGGGTCTGCGGCCGAATATTAGTATTATTAGTATTATTAGTATTATTAGTATTATTATGTGCTCCAGGAGTTCTCAAACGTTTTAATTTCAAGGATCCCCAGTTTGGCATGCACTTCATGGAACCCCATACTCTGAGAGTGCACAAATGGAACCAAATGGACCCGTTTAAGCTGGGGACCCCCCTGGAACCCCCCCAAGGACCCCACTTTGAGAACCACTGATGTACGCGTGCTGCAACTACTATACCATGCCTGTGCCAATGTGTGTGTGTGTGTGTGTGTGTGTGTGTGTGCGTGCGTGCGTGCGTGCGTGCGTGCGTGCGTGCGTGCGTGCGTGCGTGCGTGCGCGCGCGTGCGTGCGTGTTAGGTGCTGGCAGACAGCAGTGGGATACTGGGGCAGCAGAGACACGCCCATCGGAGCCAGGGGGCGGGGCCAGACGAAAGCCGCCACCTGAACAGAACTAAGGATCCTGAACTGCTGAAGAAAATACAGACAGACAGGTAGACAGACAGACAAACAGACAGACAGACACTTACTGTAACTGTGTAGTAGTTCAATGCAGTGGTTCTCAAACATTTTCATATCAAGAACTCCAAAATGTATAATTATTTGGTTGCAGGCCTTGCAGAAAAGGATTTTGTGCCAGGGAACATTTGAGTAAAATATTTCAAAAATACTCTTTAATAGCCAAAGTATAAAATAGGGTTAAACTGTTCCTCATTTTGCGGGAAACCGCTGGATCAATCAGTGCCGCAGCACACTTTTCATGCACCGTTGCAGTGGGCCAAAGGAAGACACTCCAGCACAAATCTTGCCAAAAAGTCATGAACGCATCGGCCGATTGACCCCACATTACCCCTGGGGGTCCTTGGACCAAACTTTGAGAACCACTGCTCTAAACAACACAAAGCCAAAAGTAGTTCACTTTCTCCTTTTCTCGGCAGGCGGTTTGTGTCTGAGGTGATTGACAGGTTGCTGGCGGAGCTGAGAGCCAATCAGACGTGTGTTAGTCTGTTGGAGTCTGTGGAGGAGGAGAACGACAGGAAGTCCCACCTCTGTGACATCATCAACAGGTGAAACACTGTACTGGTATTATACTGGTTCTATACTGTATTGGCACTGTACTCCACTAGTATGATTTTGTACTGGTGCTGGATTGATTGAATTATTGATTGATTGATTGAATACTTTATTAGTCAGAAATGTAAACAGCACGTGGTACAGTAAGACATTAAGGCTAAAAGGATAATACAAAAAAGTCCTGGGGACTTGTTTCCATTGTGGTCCTATGTATTCAATTCATCAACATGGTATACAAAAATAGGGTATGGACAGTACTGGTAGTGCTGTTAAATAGAGGACCTGATTGTGTTGGTTTTGTGGAGAGTGTAGAGTAGGCTCAGGAGGTAGAGTGGCCGCTTGGGAATCAGAAGGTTTCTGGTTCTATCCATGGCTCGCTGTGGGTTAGTGTCAAAGTGTCCTTGAGCAAGACACTGAACCCCTAACTGCTCCTGCCCCGATGTGCAGGCTGGAGCCTTGCATGGTTTCCTCCGGACCTCCACCTTCAGTGTGTGAATGTAATGTATATTGTAAGTGCTTTGGATAAAGGCGCTATATGAATCCACCATTTGCCACCGTTTGTTTAATTTTTTCCCCCAAATGTTGTGGTTTAGAGAGGAGGTCAGTTGTAGAAGAATCAGATCTCTACAGAAACACCTGACAGACCTTCACACACAGAAGAACATGGAGCTACAGGTATCCCTCTGCTACTCACATAAAAACATATCCAGACGCCAAAAACACGTTTCCATTGGGATAGGTAGCAAAGAAAACCTTTATCTGCCTCAGCTGGCGGACAGCTGTGCCCGGAGGCATTATGTTTTCGGACAGACGGACTGTCCGTCCATCCCAACATTGTAAACACAATATACCAGGAATGCCTTGAAGGAATGTCATGATATCTTGGCATAAATGTCCACTTGGCTTTAGACCATGCCTGTGTTTCATTTCCTGGTAGTATTTCATGTGTCCTGAGTGTCCATGAGGCTGTGAGTATATTTTGGGATGTTGTTGCAGAGTCGTGATGAGCTGACAGCACATTTAAAAGACCAGATGCAAGAGCTGAAGGTGAAAACGTCGCTGGAGAAGAAGTACGTGAAGAGCAGCTGTAAACAGCTGGTCTACCAGACGCACAAACACAACAACCACAACGAGAGCACACTACAACAACACATACAGGTGTGTCTGCAGCTCTGCACTGGTTATCTCCACCAAGACTTTGTTTAGTCTGGCGTACACTGGTTTTAATCTGGTTTGCATTGCTTTAGTTTAATCGTGTCTGTCTGTCTGTCTGTCTGTCTGTCTGTCTGTCTGTCTAGCTGTTAAGTGACAGGTTGGAGGAGGAGAGAAGAGTTCATCAGCAGATGAAGAGCTTTCTGAAGGACCACCTGATAGTAAGTATTTATTATATTAATGTCATAATAATGTTGATATCATATTGTTATTATATTCATATTGTGTTGTTATTTCTGCAGACATTATCAGAGCAGGATGAGTGGTGGATGGAGAAATATAACCAGGACACTGAACGCAAACAACAGGAAGTGAGCACCTTGAAACATAACAAGAACAGCAACGTCACTATACTACAACTACTGTCTTGCAAGGTAAGAACACACGCACACACGCACGCACGCACGCACGCACGCACGCACGCACGCACGCACGCACGCACGCACACACACACACACACACACACACACACACACACACACACACACACACACACACACACACACTGTAAATTGCTCTGGATTAAGAGCGTCTGCTAAATTGTAAATTGTATACCACTGGTTCTCAAACCTTTTGGGTACCCTCTTTAAACGACAATATGTTGCCTAGAAAACTGCAAGAGAATCCCATAACTAGCATATGATGCTATGAATGAATGATAATGCCTTCTGAAGAAAATAACATTACAAATAATAGTGTGAAAGAGTTCTATGAGTTAAGTTCAGGCAACTGTGGCATTAACATGTCAGTGAGTCAATCTGTTCATAATAATACAGTCAGTGTGTCAAATAAGTGTTGCTTTCTATTCAATAACATGTGTGTTAGTCAACCGCTTGGTTACGGTCTGCTCCGAACCGACACGCGGGTACGGGTCTGTATATATCCATATATGTCCAAAACTGTTACTTTTCAGGATTCAAATTCAAAAAACAGCAAAAGTAGCAGATCTACAAGCTCAAAACGTGTCCCTTCGCGCCGCTTTTCGAGCTTGTAGATCTGATACTTTTGATGCTTTTGTGTGATGCTGTAGTATGATCAAGTTGGGCGTTAATTAAAAAAAATCACAAAAAGTTAAAATTATGGAGATAATAGGTTTCTGCCCGACAGCAATGATGATTTGACCTGTCAGTACAGAGAGTGTGAGGAGAGGGTGTTGGAGGATTCATAATAATAATACTAATGATTATGATTTGACCTTTGACCTGTCAGTAAAGAGAGTGTGAGGAGGTGGTGTTGGAGGATTCATAATTATAATACTAATGATTATGATTTGACCTTTGACCAGTCAGTACAGAGAGTGTGAGGAGGTGGTGTTGGAGGATTCATAATTATAATACTAATGATTATGATTTGACCTTTGACCTGTCAGTAAAGAGAGTGTGAGGAGGTGTTGTTGGAGGATTCATAATAATAATAATGATTATGATACTAATGATTATGATTTGACCTTTGACCTGTCAGTACAGAGAGTGTGAGGAGGTGGTGTTGGACGACAGGGTGTTGAAGGAAAACCTCCGCAGAGAGCTGGAGAAAGACAACATGGAGAGGAGCGCTGCTACTAAGGTAACCACTCAGCTACATCCCATAATAACCTGAAAGAAAATAAATATGTCACGTTTCAAAATATATTACATGTGTAAAAAAATGGCAAATAGATTTTGAAGGAAGGAAACAGCAGGAAATCTCCAGTATTCCTTATCTGATCCACAGCCAGTCTTCCCATCGGCTGTGGAGTTTTTCTCTGTGTTTGTCAGACAGGACAGACAGATAGACAGACAGACAGTGTTGTCTCTTAAGACAGACAGACAGTGTTGTTTGTTTCTTAGGACAGACAGACAGACAGACAGACAGACAGACAGTGTTGTTTGTCTCTTAGGACAGACAGACAGACTAATACTTCCTGTATGTGTCCATGTTGTCTCAGGTCCAGGCGTGGTGGAGAGGAACTCTGGTCAGACGAGGTCTGGGTCCTTTTAAAAAAGGGAAGAAAGCCAAAGAGAGCAAGAGAAAAGAAAAGAAGAAGAAGAAATGAAACATCTCTCTGTCACCTGGATGAAGATCAGATGGAAAAAGTCTTCTTTGTTTGCTCTTCTTCATCAACTGTGACTTTCCTTACTGTTGTAATGATGCTGATCTAGGATCTGATTCTATTCTTTTGTTTGATCTGGAGAACATGACACAGAAAGAGTATTAACATGAAACCATCTCCTAAACAAGTTAGAGGACCACAATGGAAATAAGCCTTAGGGCTTTCTTCTGTTTTTATCCTCCATCTGTAATATCTTTGTGTATGTTTGTGTTGTGCTTTCGTGCTATTGTGCTTTATTTTATCACCAAATAAAATCATTCAATCAATCAATCAATCCAAAGGTTTTAACTCCTATGTTGATCTACTCCTGTAGGTAAATCCTGTCTTTAATCCTTCTAAATGGTTTCTCTATTTAGACTGACCACAGATAAAATCTAGACAATAAAACTTCAAACGCTTTTGAAAAACCTGAGTGTAATACACACACACACACACACACTCACACACACACACACACAATATAAAGTATGGAACTATAATATTATAATATTCAACAATGAAATCAGTGACTCAAATTAGAACTTTTATTTAATGCACCAAATATTCAATCCAGACATGTTCAATGTTTTTATTCATGTTTTTCAGGGACAAAATTCTCAGCAAGAAATAGTGTAAAAATGAAAATACAAAGTTTAAAAATGTAAAAAGGGTATTGTGTTGCTGTAAGCAGGCAGGTCTGGAGCGGGATAGTTCTGTCAGTCAGTCTAGTAAATGAGTCTCTGTAAACTTATGGAATGTTTTGTCTTGCCTTTATGACATAAAAACCAATTGTCAAAAAAAAAGAATGATGTCAAGTCAATGACTTCTCCTTGACAAAGAGGAAGCCCGGCAGTAACCACTAGGGGGCGCACTGGGACCAGCAATGAACCATGTGGAATTCAGTCAGTGTACCACAGGTGTGACCTTAAAAAATGGAGTCCCTCAGGGGTCTACACTAGGCTCCCCCCTCTCAGCTTGACGGAGTTCCAAATGGACCCTTACAGGTCAGTAACTCTGTGTGTGTGCAAATTTTGGTTCCACTGCTCTATTCTAAAATAGCAGAGTGTTGCGATGTGTTGTGAGCCTGTCGATTGGCTATTTTCACCCCGAAGGGAGGGGGGGGCTAGGGTTCAAGTGGTTATGAACCTCTGGTCACATGGAGCTAAATGTCTTTAGAACACCAATAAAAAATAAAATAAAATAAAAAACATATACAAACCTCTGTGTTTCAAACTCCAAACAGTAACTTCAATGATACAAATATCAGACATCTGGAAAATACATGGCTTCTTTTTGCTTACTTATTAAAGAAAAAAAGATTTAGGGTCCTTACAAACCGGGACTGTTTATTTAGTGCTATTAATTTGCATTAATTTTACTAATTAAATTAACAAACTGCTGTTTGTGTCATGAGCATCCACACAGAACGCCAATATTAACGCAGCGATAAAGCAACTTAATTCTTTTAAACAAGGTAGATTTTTCGCCGTAAATATAAAGCATCAACCTGTGTTGAGGCATCACCAAATTAACAGTTTGATGTAAAATAGTTTTTCGGATAGTTTATTATTCGTCACATTCCCGGTGTGTAAGGACCGTCTACTCCAACCCAGGGATTGGAGGAGAATCATGTCATTCAAAGCATCCCATGGTCAGCTTAGCCACGCCCGTTAGGCCACAAGGGGGGTTAACCCCACCATTGCTGGGGGTCGTCATTAGAACATGTGGGGGGGAACGTCGCTGGACACCAAACCAAGGTTTGATCCACCATCATCAACCCTTAAACCAGCCACAAATTATGTTCATGTTTTATCGTGAAATCGTATAAAAAAAAAAAGTTATCTTCTCGTCCTTTGACCAGCGAATAGGGACAGCGTCTGTCTGCGTCACCATGGGACCTTGCCTTGTCGTCATGGCAACAAACAGGAAATAACAGCGTCATATATATATTTATATATTTACAGTTAACATTTACACAAGTTGAAACAAACAAACAGACAAAAAAACTAGGATGTGGCACTGTGGCGACTGTGTAGTCTGACTGATACAGCACTCATAATGGAGTGAATACTATGATGTAGTATCCATACTGCATACCATGTAGTATGCAGTATGTATACTACGTAGTGTGCAGTATGGATACTATGTCGTATGTGCTATGGATACTACGTAGTATGCAGTATGGATACTGCATCGTATGCAGTATGGATACAACGTAGTATCCATACTGTGTTTATCCATACTGCATTGACACAGTATCTATACTGCATACTACATAGTATCCATACTGGTAGTCTCGGGAGCCAGACTGTTGCCTCCCACAATTTTCAAATGCTTCCGGCATACAGTCTAGAGCAACAGAAGCTCTTAACATGATCAGAGGATAGTGGATGTGACTCCTCCTCCCTGCTTCTGCTTTGTCTGTACAATTGTGCAAATTTGTTCTAATATAAATCAAAATAATCTAAGCATATATAGCTTGCTGCTTATCAGAAATGGAAATTCTAAAATAAAATGTAAAGATATTTTAAAATATATTTTCGTGAACGGAAATGACGAACAGATGAAAGCTTCCGCTCTCTGCTTTTGGGAGGTGTAGTTCCAGACTCTTATAGCATTCGGAGATTGTGGAATAGTTGTCTGGCTACGCAAGACTACCATACAGGTAGTTCCGTAGTATCCATACGGCATACTACATAGTATCCATACGGCATACTATATAGCATTCAGAAGAGTAGGTGTATGTGAATGGGTGAATGTAATGCACATCGTAAAGCGCTTTGAAAAAAGGTGCTGTAGAAATGCAGACCGTTAAGTATTCACTGCATACTACTTGGTATACAACACAGTATCCATACAGCCTACTGCATAGTATTCATACTGCACATATAATGTGACCTGATCTCTGTCATTTCCATTATCTGAACTTTGATCCACTGAAGAGTTGGGGTTGTACTTGAAATGGTATTTAGCCTCACTCTCAAGAGTTACCGGCCCGCAACTCCTCAAGTACTTCCTAATCTGGGTGGAAACATACAGTCGGTGTGGTAAAGGCGGTAAAGGTGTCCTAAAAAAACACAAACAATGGGCGTAGCTTTGTCATCAGTCGCCTTCACTGGCCGTTCAAGCCTATACAATCAACTTTGATGGATCCAGACGATTGGTAAGCAAAGATAGCCTGGCTATACAAGATTAAGGCAGAGCTAGAATGGTATTGAAACATGAAGACAGACATGTCTTCACAACACCTATAGATAATGTCTGGAACCGTTCTCTGACAGTGTTTGTTTACTAGCTTCAAATCTTTTATATATATTGCATATTGCTGCCCAAATATGTTTTGGGCAACAATATTTATAAAACAAACTGCTTTAACATTATAAGTTGATACCAGCACTTATTTAGTTTTAAGCTTTAAAGTTTTGTACCTTCAGACAGAAAGTCACAGTAGTTTATATTAAGTTGCATGGACCGTTTTATCTGGCTGGAAATGACAGAGCAGGACAATAACAGTATCAATAATGTGGGTCAAGTAGCAGTGGTTCTCAAACTTTTCAAGCTAGGATCCCACAAAATAATTATATTAAAACTGGGTACCCCCCACCCTGACAAGCATTTAAGTCATTAAAGTTTGTTTGACTCTTCCATGGATAAATATTGTGAATATAGCCAATTGGGTTGTGAGCATGTAGAATATTTGCCTCTATTCTTAATATTTGCCTCTGACTTTTTTTTTAATAGTATGCTGCAGTTTGTTGATTACTTTTGACGCAGTAATAGTCAAAAGTAATCAATGTGCCAGATACCCTGCATACACTTATACTGTTGGGTGCACATTACGCAAACCATCTGGGGACCCGTCAAAATCATTCGGTGTCCCGAATCTGACCCACAGTTTGAGAACCACTTTACTGTAGTATTAAGCCTAATTTATGCTCCGTTGCAGGGCGGTGTCGTGCGACAAAGAATGAATGGTGCTTTACTGTGTACTGTAGTAGCACTGTAGTATTCCATGTCTCATAACGTCCAAAAGGAAATACACAAGCTTTATCTCCTCAACTGAATGACATTTAAACAACTATTTACCGATGATGGAAACATAAGACTCCTTTTTCTCACAAACTGGATTGATGAGTATGATTATGTAGCAGTCAGCCAGCTGGTGTGACTCCATGACCCCACACACAATCACCTGATAATAAAAATAATAATAATAAACTATATCATATTAATATGGTGCAAAAATACCGAAGCGTATTGCTGGAACCGAAGAACATCATAACAAAATGAGATCAGTATCATGTTAGAAGATGAAAAGTTAAGTTATAATAGATTATAACAAGATGTTTTTTACACGTTATAAGATGTTTTTGTATTATGACTTGGCTGGTAGAAATGCTTGTATTTACCTTGTTATAACTTTATACATTTCGTTATAACTTCATAAGTTACGCCGTTAAGATGTGAAATGTTTCACGTTATAACGTGATAAGGTTTATATTGTTATAACAATTTTTATTACATTAAAACAATATAAGTTATCACATTAAAACAATAAAAGTTATATCACATTAAAACAATATACTGCAAGTTATCATGTTATAACATGAAACATTAAAAACAATAGAAGTTCCATCACATAAAAATAAGTTACCAAGTTATAACATGAAATGTTTTGTCATAAGTTACTACTAAATTACGTTATAGCGTGAAAGGTTTCACATTATACAAGCTCAAAACTACTGAGCTTATAGATCTTCTACTTTTGAATGACGCTGTAGTATGAACAAGTAGGGCGTTGATTTATGAAAAAAAACATATGGAGATCAGAGGTTTCTGCCTGACAGCAACGATTTTGCTATACCATAGGTTTGTATGTTATATCATGAAAAACATCTGAAAAACGAACCACCCAAGAGTGGAAAACAGCGTCATTTTTTATTACGAAGCCTAAAAGGCCAAACAGAAACGTAATTTTTCTTTAATCGCAATTATTTGTATGACAATTAATCAACAATTTAAATTGTAATCGTGACAGCCCAACAGGGGACGCGCACCTGGTCTATATCCAGACATGAAAAACATCTTGTCATAACAATAAAACGTTTCACATTATAATGTGATAGTGATAATTTCTTCTTTTCGTGCCAGCAATACGCTTCTGTACAAAATAAAATAAAATCCCAGTGGACAGAGAGAAAGAGGAAGTTACTGTCTGTCTGTCTGTCTGTCATAATAAAATGTTCTTTCATAAGAAAAAAAACATTAAAAAAAAACTGTTGGAAACCGTTTGATCACTTCTTGTCGATGCAATGGAGGACTCGCGGAGACAAGGTTTTGTGTCAGTTTGTCTTTCTGGGATGTCAGTCGGTTGGTTGATGGGCGTTGTTGTTGTCATGGCAACGTCCTGTAGTGTGGGCAGGGTCTACATGGCGAGGGGGGTTGTTGCCGCGGAGACGCTGGTGGTGGTGTGTTTGGGCGGGGCCAGCTCCAGCAGAGCGCGCACTGTTCCCGCCACCTGGGGGAGCCCTCGCTCCTCCAGAATACACACAGGAAGACACAACTGAGTCTACACAGACAGACAGACAGACAGACAGACAGACAGACAGACAGACAGACAGACAGACAGACAGACAGACAGACAGACAGACAGACAGATGGGACCGGGGGGGGGGGTGAACAGAAAGGAGGGTCATGTCAATGGGTGGATAAAAAAAACTATGATAATCACCATGATGGCAACGGAAAAAAAACTACTAATGAACAGCATCAAATAAAGATGAAATCAAGAGAATTAAAAGAACTGAAAGGAAAAGGACTGATTATGAACAGTACCGTGTGTGTGTGTGTGTGTGTGTGTGTGTGTGTGTGTGTGTGTGTGTCCTATTTTATACTTTGGTGTATGATAGTGTTGCATGAAAATAGCCTGACTACAAGCTCGCAATGCGCCATATCGCAACGATGTTAATGGCTTTTTGTTAAATAACAAGTGTACATTTTGGCCTAAGGGTGGCGCTAGAGGAAAGGTCATGGGGTCTCCAAAGTCAGTAGGGTTCACCTTGCAGTCTGCCCGTTAGTTTATGAGATACGTCTTGGGTGCAAGGTTGACATGAGGGTGGTCCTCGAGGAAAGGTTATGGCGTTACTCAAATTGTTACGATTCTCATTAGATTTTGAAATATTGCGTGCAAATGGAAATTTTACTAGAATTATAGTCATATACCAAAGACTATAAAATTGATGGGCGTGGTTATTTATGCCTAAACTTACCCCTAACCTCACAAAAACTATGCCTAAACCTAACCTTAGCCCTAACCGTAACCTCGCAAACACTATGCCTAACCCTATCCTTAATGCCTAAACCTAACCTCAAAACCACGCCCACCGGGGCAAAACACTGGGAGAAGAGTCCGGTACTTGTAGCATCAAGCCGCCTTACGCAACAGACAAAGGGGCTAGGCTCCTGACCTATGGGCCACATGGCTCGTTAACCGTTGGTTCCCAAGCCTACTTACTTAATCTCATTTTATTTCCAATACATAATAGTTTGTTGCTACTTGGCTCTCTACTCTACTTCCAAATGGATGACAGCTGGTGTCTGGAGCGTCCAGCTGTAGCAGGCAGCTGTCGATTACTGATCACTGATTAGCAGGTTCATGGTTACACAACATGAAGTCGCACTTTAAGGCAAAGGGAAACAGAAGGAGGACATTTTTGTCTAACACCTACTGATTGCCTTTCATGCTGGATTGACATGGCTTTAGACTGGTGCTTATACTTGTGCGGTACTTGTGCTTAACTAATAAGGCTCTATGCACAGCAGCCATATTGGAAAGAAATTGGGCCTCTTCCTTACTTTCTTCACAGGTCTTAGTACCAATGATACTAATGGAGGCTCTGTTCCATTTAGTATAGGACAGTGGTTCTCAAACTTTTTAATTTCAAGGACCACCCGAGTGTGTACAAATGGAACCAAATCCATTTGTACACTCTCAAGAGTTACACACCCATAAGGGGCCACTGGACCCCACTTTGAGACCCACTGGTGTAGCAGAGTGTTTCCAGTGAGCCAACATGCACAATATCAGCACCCTGACTCTGTTTGACCAGAATGGAACAAAACCTTAATTAGTATCATTGATAACACCCGTGAAGGAAGTAAGGAAGAGGCCCAATTTCTTTCCAATATGGCTGCTGTGCATAGAGCCTATTTGGGTTTGGGGGGAAAAGCGGTTTTGACGGTCGGACACGTGGTTATATGTTCAGTTCACTCTGTTGGCGGCGCAAGGTGGCAGTAGATCACGCACAACACTGACATGATTGACAGGTAGAACAAGGCAAAGCCAGCCAATTGGGTGGGAGGGGAGGTGCCAATGCAGGGCGGGGCCAAGGAGAGTAAAATACAGATCGTCCTATAAACCCCGCCCCCTTTCGCCTCTACAATCTCATCAACTGAACAGAGATTCTCCTGGTTGTGTGTGTGTGTGTGTGTGTGTGTGTGTGTGTGTGTGTGTGTGTGTGTGTGACAGGAAAAATGAATAAATAGATTCAACAAAACAGGTTCAATTAAATAAAAAGAAGATGAAAGATACAACAGACAAACAGTCAGGGGGGAAAACGGAGAGGAAGAGAGAGACATGTTAGTTGAAGTGAAATATTTATTACCTCTAGAAGAGACATTTAATATCTGTCTCTTATCCAGAGAGAAAGACAGTAGGACAGCTGAGAGGGAGACTGTGTAAGAGAGACAGACAGAAGGACAGCACTGTAGGAGAGACAGAAAGCGGGGCAGCTGAGAGAGACCATGTAGGAGAGAGACAGTAGGACAGCTGAGAGAGAGACCATGTAGAAGAGACAGACAGTAGGAGAGACAAGCATTTAGCCTGGCATGGCCAGACTAATATCACTGCGTAGATATTAGCCTGGAATCTCTGTGTCGAACCTATATTTCCGAGGGACAAATACAAAAAATGCCTCTGGTGATAAACCCGCCCCATATGTGCATACTGGGCTCTGATTGGTCCCTCGCAACTTGGGAGGGAGAGAAATACAATCTCAGTAGGACAGTTGAGAAGGAGACAGTGTAGGAGAGACAGTAGGACAGCTGAGAGGGAGACAGTGTGGGAGAGACAGACAGTAGGACAGCTGAGAAGGAGACAGTGTGGGAGAGACAGGCAGTAGGACAGCTGAGAAGGCTCTGGTAGGATCTAATCCTCTCCGTCTCTCTGAATGTGTCCATCTGTCTGTCTGCCTCTGTCTCTCCGTTTGTCTTACCTGAGGTACTCCAATCCTTCGACAGGCTTCCAGGAAGTTCTCAACGTTCCGTCGACATTTGGCCATCGTCAGTTTGGGCTGCGGACGACAGGTGTGTTTCACATTTGGTATCATTCTAAAATTAATGACAAAATATCTACTGAGACAGACATGTCCCCATGGCTTCTACATTTGCATCTACACTCACCACAGCGGGAGAGGGAACGTGGATGCTAGGAACAGAGCGCGGTCTCACGTGATTGGCCAGATGACACAACACCACCCCGTCCGTCAAAGCCGCTCCCAGGTCGCTAGGTAACGACACTTTGAGACGTGCCTCAATGTTCTACAGACAGACAAAGAGGTTAACATATATGTTGATTTCATTAATCATTAATTAATTTAGGAATATTAATGAGGTAACAGACCTTGCGGAGTTCCTCCACAAGCTCCGCCTCTTCCCCACCCAGAACAGGGGGAGGAGGTCTGGTTTCCTCTGGGTGGCTCTCTACTGGAAGAGACCAAGAGCAAGTTATGAGTAATTTATACATACTTCAACGTGTCCTGGTAGGATGGAAAACCAGCAGTACTAGAGGTCCTGGCAGGAAAGAAAACCAGCAGTACTAGAGGTCTTGGTAGAATATAAAACCAGTACTACTAGAGGTCCTGGTAGAATATAAAACCAGTAGTACTAGAGGTCCTGGTAGGATATAAAACCAGTAGTACTAGAGGTCCTGGTAGGATATAAAACTCCTCTTACCTCTCCTTTGGTCCTCTTTCTGAGTGAGGCGATACAGATAGCTATCCGGTCTCTGATTGGCTCCCCGGCAAGAGGCCACACCCCCAGAGGCAGGGTAAGATGTGGATTGGTTGGCTAGAAGGAGAGAAGAGGCATTGAGGGTTTTAATGAGAGATGAACCTATATTACTACTATGCTGCTACAATATCAGAGGAACCAAACTAAAATAATGTTTTACTCTTATGTACCTGTAAACAAGACATTTGGTGTTTCAAAGTATTTGTTGACATTGTTGATTAGACTTTCCTATTTGTCTCATCGGTTTAAGAAAGTAGGTAGCTGATATATTGCACTTTACCTTAGCGCTAGGTATACTCTTAGTTGCTTGTTTTAGAAGAGAATGCACTTAAGACTTCTGGTGATTAGTAGTTTTCTTGCCTACGTATGTTGAATGCACTTATTGTAAAAGTGTCTGCTAAATGACTGTAATGTGATGTAATGTAACAATAACGACCACCTTGAACCTTGATTAGAACTTCTTGTGATATAGAATGAAACAAGAAGTGACAACAGGACATGGTGTTGGTCAGAAGGTGTAATCTTACCTGTAGGAGACAAGGCTGTTGTTCGGTCTTCACCCTGTAGACACACGTTACACAACAGTTAATGAGGGAGACACACATCTTGTTTTAGACACAAACACATTTTCTCCCAAGAATTGAGTCAATATGCCAATTCCCCACCATGTGTATAGTGTCCGATAATGGTTGGGTCTGGGGAGGGAGTAGACACACTACATGTCTCCTCTGATAAACCAGTCATTAGCTGCTTCTTTTCACCTGACAGTGAGGGAATTCACCGGGAGGCCATAGCGTGTGTGGAGGAACACGCTATTCCTCCCAGTTCCACTCCCAGCTGAACAGGCTGGGAGTGAACTACATGTCTCTGCCATGCCTGGAGGAGTCACTTCCCATCGAACACGGCAAACTGAGTTTGTTGGAGTTTGTTGTATTCCCCAGATACAACTGAACGCCCATAGATAGACAGGCAGACAGACAGATACTCAGACAGAGACAGGTAGACAATTACTCAAACAGAGACAGGCAGACAGATGCTCAGAGACACAGACAGTCAGGCAGACAGAGACAGACAGAGACTAAGACAGACAGACAGACACTTAAGCCAAGTCCCGACCAAAGATTCGCAACGCAATGACTTGCAACTTGCAAACACATGTAACTAAAACTGGGGTTTGCAGACAGGGCAGTCCCTAAACTGGACAGAGACAGAGTGACAGACACATCAAGGCGAGGAGCAGAGATCGTTTACCGTTTCCATAGCAAATCAACCAATTATATTATATTGTATATATATTGTATACTCTTGAAAAATATGAAATAGCTATGCACTTTTCTTTCCTTTATCCCATTCGCTTGCTCCATTTTTCTCTCTCCCTTGCCTTTTGTCTAGTGTGTGCGGTAAAAAAGCGATGCATGTGTTTGTGTGAGAGAGAGAGGGACATGTGACGTTACAATGACAGCTGTCAGGGTAAGCAACGTGTTTGTTATCAGAAGATGCGTTCAAACTTTTTGTTTGAGATTGGCTGGACAAATTGAATCACATCACTTGCGAGTTGCGACGCAATAAGCCGGCATGCGCCGACCTGCAACGGGAGACCGCTGCATCTTTTCTCTGCAACGGTTTGGTTACATCGCGTTGCATTGGTGTGGACTGGGCTTCAGACAGAGAGAGACAGGCAGGCAGAGAGAGACAGGCAGGCAGAGAGACAGACAGACATTGACTCAAACAGAGAGAGAGACACTTAAAGCATGCAAGGTGCAGTACCAGTACCAGCAGACAGGAGGGGGGGCTGCTGTCTGCAGGAGGAGAATTACACCCTCCTACAGACTGAGAGAGAGAAGGGGGGGGGGGGGGGGGGGGGTATAGAAAAAGAAAAGCAACAAGTAAAGACCAGAACAGATTAAGAGAAGATTTTATCTTTAAAAGAAAATATTAAATGGAGCATAAACAAGGAATAGAAAGAGGGGTGATGTTTGTTGACACATCTCCATTGTGTTGATTGATTGTAGATCATATATTTTCAAATAGCCGGGGTGTAAAATAGGGCTTAACCACTTAAATCCTATACACTTCACTGACTGGAGTCCCCCAGGGGTCTACACTAGGTTTCAGTTTTCAGGGCAGTGAAAAGTAATAGTAATGTAGCTTTTTGTGGTGTGTTCATCACATTCTCGGGGGTGTGGCCAAGCTCTTACCATAAAGAGAGCAGAGTCATCTGTGTGGGTGGAGCGTCTGGAGGGATACACACTCTGAACGAACACACACACATACAGATAAAACACACAACCCAACATGACTTCCATAAAAACACACAGTTTTACAAGAATACATGACAGCAACAACAATAACAGAGATACATCACTCACCTCGCTGTCTGTAGGACTGGATTTACTGGGGCTCTGAGCTGCTTTATGCTGAAACACACACACACACACACACACACACACACACACACACACACACACACACACACACACACAGAAAGAAAAAAAAACACAGTACAGGACAATGATTACATTCATTTGGCAAGATTTTAACATTGAAATAAAAGGCAAATTTATTTTATTGTTTATTTGCACATTTAACACATTGTGTGCCAAAGGTTTATTAAAATAGGGTACGTTCAGTGCCTGCATAATCTTCCATCCACTTACGTTGATATGTTTCGTGCTGTAGAAGCCCCGACGCGGAAGTGCATGTAAACAGACGGCGGAGGGTCCCGACTAACGCCTGGAACAATAATATTTCTAACGCGATCCTCCATTGCAGAGTGATAGCCGATCGAAAACAATTCCACCACGTTAAAAAGAAATGGAGATATTAAGCTTTTAGTCAAGGAGTTAACATTGGAGCGGCCGACCGGAAGGATTTTTGACATGGATCCACATCCGGCCTCTCCTTCTCAGAAACTCCTTGGATGATCCCAAAGTTTCGTTAGGGCGCCCCACGTGGGCCCCACGTCTAAAAAAAGAAATGGGCCAAAAACGGTCCGGACCGTTTATGGCACATGTCGCATGGATTCTCAAAAAACGGTCCGGACTGTTTATGGCACTCAATGTGTTAAAAACAAATTTGTAACAACAGCAAAATATTAGGTTGTGCAAGAGATTAGAAAACCCTGTGGGGTTTATAAAGTTAATCTCACTCATTTAACAACAAAAATACAATAGAAATGGGTAATGAGAAAAATAAAAAGCAAACATAAATTATTTGGCAACATAAGTACAATATGGATTTTTTTCCATCTACAGTGTGTACTGCAGTATGTTTACCTTCAAGGAGTCTCTCTGTAGAGGTCGTGCTTTATGTCTCTCCTCTTCGTACCTCAGAGCGGCAAGTTGGGCCTCCCGCCGAACACGCTCCACGCCTCCTCTCTGACGGGCGGACAGACGGACAGGTATGCGAGTCATGTATGTGTGTTTCATGGACATTACTAGTAGTGGTGCAACAGTTAATTGAACTAATCGATAACAAAAATGTATACAATCGATTTTAATCAAATATTCGATTTTAGGAGGAAAAGTAATTATCATTAATATTTTTCCCCCCTAGTCATGATAGGCAACAAACATATTCTAAAATAGTAGAAATAGCCGATCTACAAGCCCGAGCACTTGTAGACCATCTATTTTCCCATGACACCGTTGTACAATGAAGTAAAAAATAGGACTTCAGTGATTAATCAGACTAATCGATTAAGTCAATGAATAAATGAAAAATTATTTGGGTTGATACGTTGATATAAAACAAAAAAACATGCTTTTCAATTGTTCAATGAATCGGAAAAGCAATCAATAGAATGATAAGAAATAGTTGCATCCCTAATTAGTAGCAGACAGACAGAGTGGGGTACCTGATTATGAGAGATAGAGGGCGCTGTTACACCATCAACCACACTCCTGAGACAGATAGACGGACAGACAGACAGTAAGTTAATATGTTAAGAGGATGTTAAATGGTAGGCTACTACACTCATGTCATACAATGTAAACATGGATGATTAGATTTAAGATCATATTTGGATCATGTTACTTTAATATTTGTTTTGTTTTTTATTTGTATGAATGAATGTGTCTCAAACGAGGTACTGAATTCTTCAATAGGCTGCATTTGTCTTTAACACATTGACCGCCAGAGGTTAATCTCATAATGTACTCACCAGTGCCAACGTTTTATTGTTGTTTTTTGTTTTTTTCACGTCGCCATAGACCTTGTTAAAATCCGTAAGATTGAGCTGTGCACTGTTTGTATACATCGCGGACATCTGCCTGGTTCGAGCAGTGAAGACCACGTGTCAAACGGGGCATCCATGTTGTAGTTAGAACGGTTTATGTTAAACAGTGATCACCGAGGAGAAAAAACTACAAGGAGAAAATGGGGTTTCAGTTTCGTCATTAGAACGAGGGCCGACGAGATTGGCAAAACCGGATCCCGATTAATTCTGTTTCCGGTGGTGTTACAATGAAATGGTCCGTGTCGAAAATTGAAAAAAGGTTTTTCTTTTCGAAAAAAAGGAAAAAGCACCACAGCCCGTAGGCTACGGGATCGGCGCTTTACGGTTGGATTTATCGGCCCGTAGGCTACGGGCCCGGCGGTCAGAGTGTTAAAGAGGCACTGAATTCTTCAATGGGCTGTATTTGTCTTTAACGAGGTACCGAATTCTTCAATAGGTTGTATTTGTCTTTAAGAAGGTACAAAATTTGATATCCTTGAGTATTAACAAAATAAATATCTTTCTGTATACAGTACAGTAAGTCATCAATGTGTTACGTTTCTCCTCTGTGTGTTAATAAACATGTGCATTCAATTGTAGTATGCGCTTCTAGTGCAGATCCAGATGAGTGTGTGTGTGTGTGTGTGTGTGTGTGTGTGTGTGTGTGTGTGTGTGCGCGCGCGCACGCACATACCTGTTGTGTCTCCTTGCATCCTCTGCTCTGGAGTCTCTGGAGTTGGTTTTAACCGGAGAACCCTGGGGATAGACACAAACACACACACACACACACACACACACACACACACACACACACACACACACACACACACACACACACACACATCAGAACAATTCAAACAAGACTAGGGCCCTACTTAAAACATGTAATACATGTGTCCGTTTACTGTACCTCTCTAGTAATACTACTGAGTCTCTATAGATACATTACAATACTCTAAACTTCCACACTCGCTCAATCCACTCGTGGCCTTTAGACCGGATCTCCCAGACAACGTAGTTTCCATGCCATAGCCAGAGGAGACGGTCCGGTCCGTCCAATAACAAAACAAAACTCTCTGAAGTTAACACTTGTTGTACATTCGCTGTTTCTTGCTCCAAGCGGCTTGGGGAGCTCACTCTCTCTCCGGTCTCGGCTCCTCCAAAAGCACATTACCATTTGGGACACGAACAATTTCCGAGGTCAAGCTGAAGGACAGAGTGCAGAGTGAGCGAGTGAGCAGAGATTTTGGTATTGGAATTTGGCGTAGGCGTGTGCGTGTACCTCTCTAGTAATACGTCTCTCTATGTACGCCATGAACTGAGAGCTGAGGCTGACGCTGGCTCTTCCTCCCCTGCGTCCATCGTCGTCCTCGTCGTCTCCAGGACAGCTGTCTATGAAGTCTATCTGCTCCAGGTCTGGGTCCACTGGGCACAGAATGAATGAATGAATGTCTTAATTGCAGACTCATGGTCCATAGAGAAACATACATACAAATACAATTACATACAACAAGGAATCAAATAAAAACAGTCCAAACGAACATGTTAGACAGGCCATTTGGGACAGTTATAAATACAGGCTTTTAAGCCAAGAGGAGTATCTAGTGCAGCTCTTCACAGGGTTACTTATACTGACAATGATACTATTCACAGACTCATCCAAGTGACACATTAAGTTCCGAGGAACAGCTTTAAAAGTATGAACTCTTGCAGCCACAAACATTTCACTAGTCTCACACTGCACCATCTAGGCCTTTTGAGTAAATTCTCATGGCATCCTTATAGGCTACTTGGAGTTTCTGAAAACTTGCTCTTTACACAGATACACTGGAGACAGTCAGTCATTCATTTCGTACAGATCTGTGTCCACTGAAGACTGACACACAGATACATTACGTTACTTTTCAGGATTCAAAATAAAAAAAAATAGCAAAAGTAGCTAATTTAATTCATGAAAAAACACAAAAAGGTAAGAATATGGAGAGTTCTGCCCTACAGCAACGATAATGAAACAACTTATCAGGAATAATTTAGATGATTCTTTATTCCAGGCGGTGTCGTAGGGGTGAAATATCTGTCCACCCACCACCACCGAGAATATGGTTTAGAGTTTTATTATTTTCCAAAACTCATTCATTCATCATACAGATGTATGTCCACTAAGGACAGGAACAAACGTCTTGGTGGACAGACAAAGTTTATCATATTGTCTCACATGTTCCGTTGGCCTGCAGGGACGGACCTCCTGGTTCTCTGCGTTGGTGTTGGTATTGTTGTTGGTGTTGTCTCTGCTCTCTGCTCAGCTCTGACACCCGCACAGGAAGCTCACTACACTCCTCTGTCGGCTGAACACACACAGGATGTAGTAGGGAATTAATACTGAATGATGGCAGGAGAAGAATGGGCCATGTGTGTGTGTGTGTGTGTGTGTGTGTGTGTGTGTGTGTGTGCGTCTCACCTCATTCCCAGACCATCTCTTGTGTCCGCTGTCTACACTGTTAAAACCAGAGTCCAACGCTCCATATGGACGACCGAGGTACATGTCCTCAGTACTGACAAAGAAAGAGGGAGAGAGAGAGACAGTACAGGGTTAATACTGTATGGTTCCAGGGTGGCTAGAAGTGGGAATTACATTCTCGGCATGCCCCGGGACACAGGAAGCTCCATTCTTGTGTTATTGTGTTTATTAATTCATTGTTATTAGAGCATGGGAATGTGTTGTGGCGTTAGAGTAATGGGTTTTATGTGTAGAGTTATGCGAAGGCGTTCATTTAGCCATTTGACATTTGTTATATGTTTTTGTAATGTTACACCATGACTGTGACATGTCTTTGTTTTTTGATCACCCCATCATCTCCCTTTTCCCATTCATCTGAGTTGGTATTATGTGGCATTTCTGTACTGCTGCCACAACTAAAGAGTCACTCCCAGAGAAGTGTCATGGCTATTGATACTGAACAGAGAGAGAGAGAGAACAGAGGCATTCACAGGCAGAGAGAGACAGACAGGCAGGCAGGCAGGGACGGAGAGAGAGACAGAGAGGGAAACCTTGTTCTCACCAGGAACTGAAGTTCAGAGGTCGTCTGTCGTATTCTGGGAGATCAGGCGTCGTTTTACTGGCCTCCATGTTCAAATACTTAAATATATGGACCTTCCCTTTTATACATATCTGTCAAAACAATAAACAGCAGACCTTCCCTTTAATACAGACATGATCAATAAACATAAGTGTGTGTATGCTACTAAGAACATTTCCACAAACATAGTGGCATTCATCATTTATTTATGATTGCCTTATTCTGTGCAGCAAGCCACACAAACCTTTTGTGAAATCGCCACTGTGTGTGTGTGTGTGTGTGTGTGTGTGTGTGTGTGTGTGTGTGTGTGTGTGTGTGTGTGTGTGTGTGTGTGTGTGTGTGTGTGTGTGTGTGTGTGTGTGTGTGTGTGTGTGTGTGTGTGTGTGTGTGTGTGTGTGTGTGTGTGTGTGTGTGTGTACCTGTGCAGGTGGGTTGTGCAGGGGGTTGTTGTCCAGGATGATGCTCTGCAGGTGGAGCAGGCGTCTGTAACACACTGGGATGCAGCTCACCTTGTTACAGGAGAAGTCTAGACGCACCAGAGGCAGGTCTGCCAACTCTGATCACACACACACACACACACGGAATAAATCAAAATAAATTTGTGAAACAGCGTGAAAGGAGCGCCTCACACACTAGCGCTGATTCCAAAACAATTAACATAATATGTAAAATGATGTTGTTTTTGTAATATGTCCCTGCTGTTCTACATACTGCCAACCAGGTGAAGAAATCAGATTGAGGCTTTAACCTTTTCTTTTTTATGAAATATCCGAGACTATTAGGATTTTATGGAAGATGCTTCTGAACGTATTGCTAGTTTGACCACTTCAAATGATCTAATCTTAAAATAATCTAAAATAGACGATCTACAAGCTCTCGTGATCTTGTAGATCGTCTATTTTCGCTGCGCAACATTTCATAGAAACATGCTGACTTCTATGGAATACAAATGACTGAAATCAGTCGTGGCGACTGAGAACTTTAATCCATGCATTTAGCTAGTTACAAATCTGCTGTGATAGCTCATGTCTTAACCAGAGGGACCCCGATTTTTTCACAGTAGTTACAGTAATTACGGTAGATTATTACAGTATAATATAAAATATTCATAAACACATCCAATAGCCTTTAACTGACAACACGTAGGGACAATTTTGGTCAAAGAGAAATGCCGGTTTGAAGCACATGGGGTCATGATGACAAAGGCCTTGTTTTCATGAGCGATGAAGGGAGAAGTACCCACAATGCAGTTTAGAGTGTTGGGCTACTTACACATTCAGTCTATTCACCATTGTCTGTCAAGCAGCAGTATTGTCGTTTTTACTTTGCATATTTTCTACTTTACTTCCTCTTAACGTAAGCGTATCTCCTGTATTTCAGGATTAGTAAATCTGTGATCGAACATGTGTGAGTGTGAGTGTGTGTGTGTACCTGGGGGTAATGTAACAAGGTAGTTGCGTCTGATGTTGAGGTCTCGTAGCGCCTCCAGCTGGCCAATCTGCGACGGTAACGTATCGATCTCATTACAGCTGACATCCTAAAACACAATGCTCACTGTTAATATGAATGTCAGCATAAAACACAATGCTCACTATTAACACATCGGGTCTGAACAGTGTTTGCACAGAGTAGCGCTTTGGTGCCGAACACGGTCTGAACCGTGTTTTCAGTCTTTTTGTTTTTTTCACACAGGAGGGCCTGGAGCAGCTCTGGAATCACCCATGGTGATTCTGAGAAGGAGAGGACAGATGGATCACCGTGTCAAAAAACATGGCTCCCATCCGCTTCCGTTCTATCTCCTTCTCTAAAACCCCTATAACTCAGATACTTTTTACGCTGGGGAAAACGACTCATTTTGTATGCACTCATTTTGTATGCACGATCGCTCCGCCATTGTTACTCGCGTGAGAGATGTTATCGTTCCAGGCGTTAACCAGGACCATCGGGCAAACTGGAGGCATGCTTTTTTCACATGGAATGCACGTCGTGGAGTCTACTTTAAACAGCGCTGCAAAGCTCAACGGTGAGATTTCGGCACCAAACGTAATCTGTTATTATAAAATGCTGGCACCCAATGTGTTAATATGCATATTATCACAAAATACAATTGTCAGCCAGGGAGAGGGGAGGGGGAGGTTGGTGGGATGGTTGGGGGAGAAGCAAACCACACCTACTTAGGAGACCATTTGTAGGATTTGTGTACTATTTCGCCTCTAGTGCCTCCAATTGGGATGGTGTATCTTCATAAATTAACAATCTTTGCTATAACTGGACTCTGGGTGTGTGTGTGTGTGTGTGTGTGTGTGTGTGTGTGTGTGTGTGTGTGTGTGTGTGTGTGTGTGTGTGTGTGTGTGTGTGTGTGTGTGTGTGTGTGTGTGTGTGTGTAATATGTGTGTGCATGAGCAGCGTGTCTGTCACTGTCTAGCCTCGGGAACCTGTGCCTTTTTTTTTGTTGCTGCCAGATTTTGCTTGAGAAATAAGCAACCAGATCTATGAAAACAAGCCCAACAAAAGCGACTATAGGGCAGGACACATAAGCACTTTAAGCCTATATACAAATACATTGCATATTTTAAAATAGCCGATCTACAAGCTCACAACGCATTGCAGCTATTTTCAAAGAAAAATCTTGAAAAAAAATAGAAAATTGTGGAATATTTTCCAAATCCACACAGATCTTGTATGGGGGTCTATGGCACAACATATCTTCAGAAGGGGGGAGGTCTGCGGACAAATATTAATTTGGGGGTCCTTGCCATGAAAATGTTTGAGAACAACTGGTTCAAACAACATTAGGAAACAAGGCCAAATAAGCACTCACACTTTCAAACAACTTTACAGAAAGACAAGCCCAAAGTCGCTTATAATGAGCAGACATGGCAACACTGCTGCACACTTGAGCGCATCTACACACCGCCAATACAGATTTGTAGCTGTGGGAGAGTTATATTTATAGATCTTTCAAGTGGATTATTGAGTTTCTTGCTCTGAAGGTGAAGCATCATTGCAAATGCCAATTTTGCTGTCACTTTCATAGATTTGGAAATAATTCCACACAGCAGACATAGTCTCCTGTGTAGGTAAGTTGACACAAGCTGTTTTTCCATCAACACATCTGGTTGGCACATACTTAATTAATGCATTGTCATATCATCTCTGTCAGGTGGAAACCATGTCCAAAACACGCCGCGTTTCGAGCTTGCAGATCTGCTACTTTTGGTGTTTTTTGTGACACTGTAGTAGTATGATCAAGTAGGGCGTTAATTTACGAAAAAACACAAAGGTTGGAATATGGAGGTTTCTACCCGACAGCAACGATATGAAACAACATATCAGGAATCATATCAGGACATTTTTTTTTTATCCCAGGCCTGTGGGTGGCTTAGGGGTGAAATTCCTGTCCATCACCACCGAGAATAGGGGTTCAGAGTTTTATTATTTTCCAAAACTTTTCCAGGCCTGGAAAAGACTGTTCTCTAATTCCAGGACTTTTTCATGACCGTATAAAACCTAAAGTAGCAAGTCAACTAATTTACAATTTACAATTAAGGCATTTAGCAGACATAGTAAATCAACACAGCCAACAGAAGGACCTGGCATCTGTCTACATGATATATGCTATCTAAATTTAGACAGTTAAATGGCTGGCAGACAGACAGACAGACAGACAGACAGACAGACAGACAGCATAGACAGACAGGTTACCAGTTCAGTCAGGTGTCGGAGCTGTCCCAGTTCCTCAGGTAGAGAAACCAGCTTGTTGTTGCAGGCGATCAACACCTTCAATGGAAGATTACACACCACCGGCGGGAGGACAGACAGCTGGTTACGACTGGAGAGACAGGCAGCTGGTTACGACTGGAGGCCGACCGATATATCGGTTTGACTGATATGATTCATTATTATAAATCATTAATTGATTTGATGAGTGGTAAAACATGAGTAATAATTGGTTGTCTACTATTCTCCAAAATCTGAATATGACCCAAAGGTCTGGCATCGGTCAGGCTCTAGTTATGACTGGAGAGACAGGTAGTGTGTGTGTGTGTGTGTGTGTGTGTGTGTGTGTGTGTGTGTGTGTGTGTGTGTGTGTGTGTGTGTGTGTGTGTGTGTGTGTGTGTGTGTGTGTGTGTGTGTGTGTGTGTGTGTGTGTGTGTGTGTGTGCACGCGCGTGTCCGTGCGCGCGCGTGTGAGTGTGTGTGTGAGTGTGTGTGTTTACCTGACATTAAGGTGCGTTAGGTTCTGCAGGTTGAGCAGGGCCTCTGGTAGTGTCCTCAGACAGTTCTGATACAAGTTCAATGATTCCAGAGAGACAAACAAACACACCTCTACTGGAACCTCACACAGACGGTTCCTAGACAGATCTACACACACACACACACACAAACACACACACAGAGAGAGAAACAGACAGACCATTTATTAGCAGGTGATTAAACCCTTAAGTCAGTTTACTGAATGAATTAGTTAAGTCACTGGGGTACTAATCTCTCAAGCACCACTGCCCCTAAACATGTAGTGTTGCTGTTAGTTGGAAAAGTGCACTAAGAAAGGGGAGGAGCCAAACCGAGTTCCTGTTTCTAAAAAGAAATCACACCCTGTGTGAAGGAAGCGGTGCCTTTGGGGCGGGGCTTAACTCATTTCAGTTCGTCCCTATTGGTGGTCTGAGTCCACTTACCAAATTTGTACTTCCTAGCATGCTGCAAACTGGAATGATGGCTGTTTAAAGGCCAGCCAATGGGCAGACAGAGGGGGCGGGGCTTAAGTAATTACAGTTCGTCCCTATTGGTGGTTTTAGTCCATGTACAAAATTTGTACTCCGTAGCATGCTGCGAACTTGAGCTATGGCTGTTTAAAGGCCAGCCAATGGGAAGACAGAGGGGGCGGGGCTTCAGCAATTCAAGCTCGTCCCTATTGGTGGTCTAAGTCCACATACCAAATTTGGACTTGGTGGCATGCTGCAAACTGGAGTTATAGCTGTTTAAAATCCCGTGCTCATCCCGTGCTCATACGGGCGGACGGACATAACATACGCTGGGGGTCCCTGGACCCCTCTTTGATAACCAGTGGCACGTGTGGCCAATGAGAGGAGAGATGGCATAGGCAATCTCCAAGTCCGTGTGTGTGTGTGTGTGTGTGTGTGTGCGTGTGTTTGTATGTGTTGCTTCTTTGCCGTGCTCATCCCGTGCTCATACGGACGGACGGACGGACATACGGACAAAGTCAAGTGTAGAGCGGTTGGCACCGCTAAAAAAGGATTTGATGCCCCCAGAGGCAAAAAACAAAGTGGGTAAAAAATATTGTTTTCCTGTCTTTTTTACCCAATGGGTTACCAGATAGTTAACAGTTAACAGATAGTTTTAAAAAAACACACCCTGTGTGAAGGAAGCGGTGCCTTTGGGGCGGGGCTTAACTCATTTCAGTTCGTCCCTATTGGTGGTCTGAGTCCACTTACCAAATTTGTACTTGGTAGCATGCTGCAAACTGGAATAATGGCTGTTTAAAGCCCAGCCAATGGGCAGACAGAGGGGGCGGGGCTTAAGTAATTACAGTTCGTCCCTATTGGTGGTTCTAGTCCATGTGCAAAATTTGTACTCCGTAGCATGCTGCGAACTTGAGTTATGGCTGTTTGAAGGCCAGTCAATGGGAAGACAGAGGGGGCGGGGCTTAAGTAATTACAGTTCGTCCGTATTGGTGGTTTTAGTGCATGTGCAAAATTTGTACTCCGTAGCATGCTGCGAACTTGAGTTATGGCTGTTTAAAGGCCAGCCAATGGGAAGACAGAGGGGGCGGGGCTTCAGCAATGCATGCTTGTCCCTATTGGTGGTCTAAGTCCACATACCAAATTTGGACTTGGTGGCATGCTGCAAACTGGAGTTATAGCTGTTTAAAATCCCGTGCTCATACGGGCGGACGGACATAACATACGCTGGGGGTCCCTGGACAGAGGGGGCGGGGCTTCAGCAATTCATGCTCGTCCCTATTGGTGGTCTAAGTCCACATATTAAATTTGGACTTGGTGGCATGCTGGAAACTGGAGTTATAGCTGTTTAAAATCCCGTGCGCATCCCGTGCTCATACGGGTGGACGGACATAACATACGCTGGGGGTCCCTGGACAGAGGGGGCGGGGCTTCAGCAATTCATGCTCGTCCCTATTGGTGGTCTAAGTCCACATACTAAATTTGGACTTGGTGGCATGCTGGAAACTGGAGTTATAGCTGTTTAAAATCCCGTGCTCATCCCGTGCTCATACGGGCGGACGGACATAACATACGCTGGGGGTCCCTGGACCCCTCTTTGATAACCAGTGGCACGTGTGGCCAATGAGAGGAGAGATGGCATAGGCAATCTCCAAGTCCGTGTGTGTGTGTGTGTGTGTGTGTGCGTGCGTGTGTTTGTATGTCTTGCTTCTTTGCCGTGCTCATCCCGTGCTCATCCGGACGGACGGACGGACGGACGGACAGATGGACGGACGGACGGACGGACAAAGTCAAGTGTAGAGCGGTTGGCACCGCTAAAAACTGGTCAGCAAAAAAAAGTCTGCAAATGTACAGATGGTGGACACAGTCTTAATGTTCAGTGGTCATCATGGACTCGTCCATCCCTATTCTTTCGGAAATTCATAGTCAGGGACAGCCCTGGTCACCATAGAGCCCCTTGACCACTTAAACCCGAACATCCATATTGTGGGAAAAGCTTTTGCAGAAAATAGCAGATCGACAAGCTCACAACGCATCGCAACGGCTTGTCGATCAGCTATTTCCAGCAAAGTTTTTCTCACAATAACAGAAAAGACTCCGGTCAACCATTTGGGGTTTAAGTGGCTAAAGCACTGTTCAGTGTGTGGCATGGACTCTGTTCACAGACGTTTTATAAAACGTAAACACAGCTGCAGCTGATAACATTTAAAGTAGTGGGACAGTTTGACAGTTACCAAGCAGCACTGACTGAATACCATTGACTATTATCAGTGCATGTTCTTTGACATACCTAAATCAAACTGATTAGTTTAATTAGCTGCAGCTGTCTTCTTTATGCTGCTCTGACATGTCGGACTGGAATGGCAATGGAACAGACAGCTGAGGCCTCATTAAGTTATATGGTATAGTAAGTAAGGTACATTCTTCATTTATAAAGCGCTGTTGAAACACGAATGACAAGCTGCCTACTGTACAACGAAAAACCACAATTACATAATAAAAATGTTAACGGAATAAGACTAAAATAGGAACAGATAAACAGGATAAAACAAGTTAAACAACAGACCATAACCATCCTATATACTTATTGACCCGAGTCATATACTAGCCCTCCTCCTTTTTACCCTCTGCCTCTCTACATCAAATAAAAATACTCGCCAAAAATAGCCCATCTATTAGCTCACAGCTTGTATTCGGTTATTTTTAGCCAAATGTTCAGTTCACTCCTGAATAGGGATGCTAGGAATCACGTGGTTATAAAGTGCACAGAAGACAAACACATTACAAGACATAGATTTGGGTGCACAATGATCTCATTGTAATCTACTTAATATAGTATTGCTGCCACTGTATCTGTAGAATAGCTACTGCGGCAGATTTAGAGAGTGGTATAAGTGGTATTAAAGTGGTAAGTGGTATTAAATAAATGCGTCAAGTGTTCTGTACAGCGTTATAAAGTTGAGCAGAGTTAAGAGGAAATGACATAATGGGGTAATGTGATCAAAGAAAGTAACGACTTTCTTTCACATACTGTTATATTCCACGCACGACGAGTAGACAGACTGTCTGAAATCCTGTTCTGTGCCTGGAGTGAGCAAGGCACAGAACCAGTACGCTAGGGCTGTCACTTTATATTCATATTTTGATTCAAATTTGCATAAAAAAAACACCAGTTTTGAACATCAATGGCTAAAATTAAAACTGACTTCATGTTTCCAGTGGGTCTATGAGATCAGGCATCTATGATGGATCTATGGTGTACAGTATGGCTCTGTATTTGAGCAGTTGGAGCAACTCATAGTGCTATGAGCGTGGAATATTTGTTCAAATCTTTGATTCTGAATATGTTTTTAAGCTATAATTTTTAACTCCGATCTGTGCTTCTGGGGGGGGGGGGGGGGGGGGGGGTCCCTGGAACAAGATATTTTGAGATGGGGGGTCCATGGCCAAATACATATCATTTTGGGGGTCCTTGACATGAAAACATTTTTAGATTATGTATTTGGCCGTGGAATCCTCCCCCCCCCCCTCTCAAAATGTTTTGTTCCAGGGACCCCGCAGAAGCAAAGATTTGAGTTACAAAATGTTTAAAAATAAGCTTGTATATCTGCTATTTTTGAATAGCCAAAGAAATCTAAAATGAAAAAGATGCGTTCCCGGATTAAATGGGTTAAGTGCCTTGCTCAGGGACTATAAACCAGGCGACACAACAATGCCTGGAGGAGCAGAGGAATGGAACCAAGTACCTTCCGATTCCCTGCCTCCTCCTGACATACTGTACTGCCCCCCCGCCTAGGGTTGGGATCCGGAACCGGTTTATCCGACTGTCAAGAGGCAGAGCTGGTATGTGGACTGTCTGCTATACAATTACAATACCAGGGGTTCTCTCTCAAACTGTTTAATTTCAAGGACCAACCATAACTCTCAGTTACAGACCTGTAAGGGTCCATTTGGAAGTTGGAATCTCCTAAACTAATCGTTAAATGGAACAGCTAAGGAATCGGACCGTTAAACTCAGACCCTGCCAAGAACGTAAAAAACGTAATTATTTCCAATTACCAATTCTGCCAAGAACGTAAAAAACGTAATTTTGAAAATACTTTGATTTAATAAAGATCTCACCGTCCTTCATCTCTCGTAGTGACACATTTCATAGTAACACCACCGGATACGGAAATGACGTCAATCGAAGATTTTTGTTTCCGCCTGCTTCCTGTTTAAGTCCCCCTCTAAAATGGCATTTTCTCGGCTTTGTGTTTCTCCGCCGTGAAACGCTGTTTAGAAACTGATAAAACTGCAAAATGGAATGTCGCCGATTGAAAATTTCTTCTCTGGGCCACTCACACAACTACCCTGCGTGTCTACAAACAGTTGAACACGCGATCATAAGGGATTTAGCGAGGTCTGTGGCGAGGTGAAAAAGTAAGTGAGCCGTACCGTTCACATGGCGAAACATGGTGTTTTTACACTGGGCTGGTGGACAGACACTTCGCCCCGATCGGAATGTTTGTTGTCTGAGCGGCGTGCGCGTATCGCCGGTGTGTTTAGAAACGATTGGACTTGCGATCATAATGAAAAAAAATTGTGAATTTTTTAAAGTTATAAAAAACACTAAATCGCTGGCAGTGGGCAAACACAGCCAGAAATAAGTCTGGCAGTGAATGAGTTAACCCATTCAATCTGGGAACGCACCAACAACAAACAAATGTCTTCTAAATCCTAAGTTTTCTGAAACACTTATGTTGCTATATCATATCAGTGGTTCTCAAACATTGTCCATGTCAAGGACCCCCAAAATGATATGTATTTGGCCGTGGAGCCCCCCCCCCCTTGCAAAATATGTTGTTCCAGGGACCCTCAGAAGCAAAGGTTTGAGTTAAAAATGTTCGCTTTAAAAAAATATATATACAAACATTTGAGCTATGAGCTTGTATATCTGCTATTTTGTAATAGCCAAAGTATAAAATAATGGCTATAGCTAAAATCTAAAATGACACAGATGCGTTCCCGGATTGAATGGGTTAAGAGGGAATCGTTAAGGAACCGGAATCGTTAAAAACCTAAACCCTACCCCCACCATAGAATAGTGAATGCTGTGCTATGAGTGTCACCGTCTTAAAACCACATGAACCCACAGCATCAATATTTTGGGCATGTCGTGTCATGTTAGGTGAACAACATTCTGCAAAAATACAATAGGCAATATTCTGCAAAAATGTCCAAGCTCACGTCACAAGCCCTCGCAACTCAGCTTGAAACGTGGCATTGTGACAGCTTGAAGCTCTGCTATTTTTTTCACCAAAGAGATTTGGTGTAGAGGGAAGAAAGCAAGGGGGCCTAGTATAGACCCCTGGGGGACCCCGGTCAACTAAGCACTACCAATGATGCATTTGGCAGTAGAAAAATTACTGATATACAGACAAAGTCACAGACAAGAAGACTGATAGACAGGCTTACAGACAGACAGACAATAGTATGTTTTAACCACCTAAATCCTCTATACTTAGTAAAACGGACCCGAGTTACAACTGCACTTGGTACGCTCTTTTTTCTCTCTCTTCGACAAACATAGCAAAAGCTTAAGCTTGTAGATCGGCTATTTTTGGCAAACGCTCCCCCCAGATGCTGGGGTTCAAGTGGTTAACACACACACACACACACACTGGCACATGATGACAGTGACACTAGACTATGCGCACGCACGCACATGCACACACACACACACACACACACACACACACACAGAGTACATTTAGAAGTAGGAACAATGCACACAGCACCTTCCAAGCGTGCTATGACCACCAATGTATGATCAATGTACATACTGTGTAATAACAGTTTCTTACTATTATTGCTGCTCTTATTTACTATATCTTTGTAATTGTTTTTCTTATTGCTGCTAGAATGTTGAGGAACCAAAACCATAGACTTTGTACTCGTATGTAATGAAAGATGAAACAATAAAGTAAAACATCGTGAATCTTGAATTTAGAGAGACTGATACAGGCAGACGGACATATCGCTGGACAAATAGATGTATAGACAGACAGAGACATATGGATAGACAGACAATACAGACAGACAGAGACAAACAAACAGACAGACAGACAGACAGACCATACAGATAGACAAACAGACAGTTTATCTATGTCTGTTTGTCTCTCTGTATTGTCTATACTAGTCAGACAATATTATGTATATTATGTACATATAGATAGACAGACATATACATATATACAGACAGACTGACAGATACAGATAAGACATACATATCTATGATATAGACATATATAGACAGACAATCAGATGCTACGTAGCGCCATTGTAGTTTCAGCAGCAGGCTGCGTTTGTTTTGTCTCCACCGTCACTGACGTCACTGAGCTTTCTGACGGGACATTCTAACGTGGTCTCGGGACTTTACAAACAAACTATACAAACCAGTGTGTTTAACACACACACACACACACACACACACACACACACACTAAACCATTTACCCTCCACTTTAACGGACCGTTTCTAAACAACCCGCCCCGTGCTCCGGTGAGGAGAGCCTATGCTAACCCAACAGCTCCAGACAGTTGAAGCTAACGCTATCTATGGCTTCTATATTCTTCTAAGCTTCTATATAAGCTTTGTTTGTTTGTTTGTTTGGGTCATTGTTGTGCAGGGGTTTAAATTAATACTCTGGACTTGCTTTCCCAGAGTTGACGTTGGGGGTTCCAATACAATCATACAGTACCCCACCAACTCACACAGTTCCCAAACTTACTGCGGTTACACAGACCCCGACGACCTATCGATTTATGTGACCCCTCCTCAGTCATCGTCACATCATCTTCTGTTGTTTATGGTTTATTATTACCATGACAATTGACACCCATGACATAACATGTTCTATTAGTCACCATGACACCCTGTCTGTCAGCGCGTTAGGATATCAGGTGAACTGGTAGAATTATTGTTGATTATGTATTTATGTATGTATAGGCAACATTCATATTTCATGAATGTGAGGCTGACTGTTAACATCCTCAAAGACAACCCTGTCCCGTTTTGTACACCAAAAAAGTGTTCAAGTGGGTCAAATTTTATTCTAGAATAGATGGTTGACTCAGCTCTTGATAAAATTGTTTTGAGGGGGCTGTACTAGGCTTGTGTATGTTTGTAAACATTGAGGGTAAAACATTGGATTGATCAAAGTAAAAATCTAAACTCTTTCAGAATGTTAGCAAAGCTCCAACCTTTTACAGACAAGACGTGATCAGACCACCATTTATCTATCTGATTGTATTCGAACTGCTTCTTAAATAAATCTGCTAATTTTTAAAACGTTTTGAAACAATATTTGAAGTCACCAAAAAGTTAGCCGCAAGCAACTCTTAGATCCTATTTTTAATATCTAGAGTTGCAATACCAACCCTTGACAGCCCATACACCCAAACAGAGAAGTCCTGTCTGATAGTGTTAAACAGCGTTAAACTCACCAACATTGCAGCTGTACGGAAAGCTTGAATTATCCTCTTTCTATCAGCAAAGGTTTTGTTTCACAAACATCCACCGTAGACATGTTATGAGCTACTTTCTGTCAATAAATTCCGTACAGGTGATAATTTTTCGAAGTGTAATCACCTGCAAGGAATTTCTTGACAGAAGGTAGCTCATAACATGTCTATGGTGGATTTGTATGAAACAAAAACTTAAGATACAAAGAGGATAATTCCGCTGCAATGTTGGTGAGTTTAACGTCGTTTAATACAATCAGACAGGACTTTTGTGTTTGGATGTATGGGCTGTCAAGGGTTGGTATTGCAACTCCAGATTCCAGATATGAAAAATAGGATCTAAAGAGTTGCTTGCGGCTACAAAAAAAAGTCACAGATTTCGACCGGTCACCGTGCTCCGCGTCACACCCCTGTCAGTATCCCTGGACCGTGAACCTCCTTCACGGCCTAATGTTTCCCTTCCCGGGTCTGCAGACTCACAGACTCCACCAAACAAACTGTCTTCAAACTCATCCAAAAACACACAAACACACACCACAGCGGCTCCATTGAGGGGGGGTTCTGAGTGACCCCCCACTGGCGCCCGACGGGTCTCGACCCGAACCTCCCCGGCCCCCGTGGAGCCCAGTGATCACTCACCGGCCCGGGTGGTGTCGGTCAGGTCGTGGTTGGCTCCGCTCCGGGGGAACTCCTTCAACTTCCTGCCGCTGAGGTTGAGGCAGCCGGTGGCCGCAGCCTCGTCCAGAGCCCGGTCCAGGGAGCGGTTCCACGACGCCGGGCCCGCCAGGCCCTGGGCCCCCGCCGCGGGGTGACCCAGGCCGGCGCTGTTGTTGTTGGCCACCGGGACCGTGAAGGCCGGTGGTCCCGCGTTGTTGTTGTCCGCCGCAGACCCCAGTAGCACCGAGGCCGCCATTACACTACTTACTACTGCTCTGCTGCTGCTAGGTGCTAGCAGGGCAGACGGCTAACAGGCTAGCACTGGACTGAGGGGAGGATGGGAGCATGCGCACACACAAACACACACACACAGGACATGAGCCAAAGGGAAAGAAGAACTGCAGGAAAACTGAAGGCTAAGAGAGAGGGGGGGGCAGACAGATAGGTAGACAGATAATCAGATAGATAGATAGAACAGGGCTTTAGTGGTTAATCAGACTAATCGATTTAGTTGATTATACGAAATCAATTATTATGCCGATTCGTCACACACACACACACACACACACACACACACACACACTCACACTCACACTCACACTCACACACACACACACACACACACACACATATATATATATATATATATATATATATATATATATATATATATATATATATATATATATGTATACACACACACACACACACACACACACACTAGACTAGAGGTTAAGGCTGCCATGCGGCATTCACACCTATGGTGCACCGGTGATCCGACTGCCCATATATGGTGATCTCTCTATCTGTCAGTTCATGTCCCTTGTCCCCCCATGTCCTTGTCCTTTTTATGCCCATATATGGAGATCCCTGATGTAATCAGTATATGCCCATATATGGAGCTGACTGATTTGTTTGCGCCACATTGAGGTTAGATAATACACTCCATATTTGGGCGTAGCTGCATTGGGAACTCCTTATGTGGTTATGGCTTAGTCATGGTGACGTCAGGGGTCCGCGGGCCAGCCCTCCCTTAAGTCAATTTTAATATAGGATCCCCAAATGTATATGTATTTGCTGCTTGCGGACCCCATCTGAAAATAGTTTGTGTGAAAAGTTGTTTTATTGAAATGTTTAAAAAATATTTTAAATTGACAAAAAAGACACCATGGGGCGTTGAGCAGGGGCTCCTGGACACCAATTTGAGAACCACTGAGCTACGAGATGTTGAGCATCCTGAGTTGCACCACATGAAACAATAAAACGTGACACTTCTTCCCCAATGAAACACAGAGAAACGATGCGCAGATAAAACATGAAAGATCATCACGGTATGACATCACCAGCAACAAACCACAGGCTCCTGTTCGTGGTTTGGTATAACTAGAAGTTCGGGCCGCTGCGCGGCCCTCACATCTAGCGTCCGCGCGACGTCGCACTGTGTAGGTGTGTACATGTAGTGTGCAAGGAAGTAGTAGTGTTGAGTAATGTGATTGAGGCAAGAGAAGTATTGGGTATGAATGTAGGCGGGTTGTTGTTGATTGAAATGAGATTGCATTGTTTGTTAGATAGCATGGTTTATTGGCATGGTGTGATGTCGGACAGTGTTGGTGGCAACATGTAAATGTGAGAAAGGCAAAATAGCAGTGAAATGAAATGACATCCAGAATAACATTAACAGTGAAGCATTAATCAGGAGCAGGTGTACAGTATGTTGCATTGGGGGGACAATACAAACAAAGGCAATGGCAATTATGTTGAAGAATGAAGGTCATTTGTCACTATGCAATCAGGGAGTAGCAGCACATGCAAAGTGTTTGAATGAGCATGTTTGGATTAATAAAAGAGTTCGGGATAAACAACGTTGTCAGTAATTCCCTCATCATTGTTCACAATGAAAACTTTGACGGCGCTGGCTCTCTTTCCCCTGGAGAAGGCTGTGTAGAGTTGGCCATGAGCGAACACAGGTTGAGGCAAGTAGATGCCAACTCGTTCGTTCTCTTGCCCCTGCCCCTTATTGATGGTAACAGAGAAAGCTAAGCGGATAGGGAACTGTCGTCTGATGAAGGTGAAGGGAAGCTCCTCATCTCTGTCATAGTGAGGTATCCTTGGGAGGAAGATTTTTTCACCCCTGTTTGTGCCAGCTGCAATCTCACACTCAATGATTTTGTCCATCATCTGCAGTACCACCATTCTGGTGCCATTCTTGAGAGTGCGGTCGGGACCTGCTTGCAGGTTTCTCAGCAGCATGACTGGGGCTCCTACTTTCAACTTGAGGTTATGATCAGGCATTCCAGAGGGTGTCAGTGAATTGAGGAATTCCACAGGCATGGAGTCCTTGTGGTCGTCCTCCAGAATTGTGTCGGCTGAAAAGTAGACTCTCTGTTCTGTAGGGAAGTCTGCCAGGCATATGTTGTTGATTTCTCTAATGTCATTATTCAGAGGAGTGTATACAGTGCCATTGAGAAGGTTGTCTTTGTTGACACATCCAGTTTGCAAGTCAGGAAAGGTGAATGAAATGAGAGTTTGGAGATCGTGAACCAAGTGGTGGGGTTGAATGCGGACCTGCCATTCTGTGTCCTCCTCGTGTGGGAGTGTTCCTTCCCCTAATGCAAGGAGATAGTGGGAGAAGTCCTTCTCTGCTGCGTGTGTTCTCATGTTGAGGTTTAGCTTGTGGTGTTTCATGTGAGGATAGAGTGTTGACATCTGGATGCATGCTGAAACTATCTGGGGCCTGCCTGCTCTTTTGATAACGGGGAGGGTTTGCCTTGGGTCTCCACCCAGGAGGACAGTTTTGCCACCCCAAGGCTGCTGTGAGTGCATGAGATCCCTCAGTGTTCTTTCCACACACTCGACGTTAAAGCGGTCAACACTGAAAATCTCGTCCCAGATGATTAAGTTGCTGTCTTTAATGAGCTTGGCCAGATTGGACTCTGCGTTGATGGCACAGACAGAGTCTTGGAAAATGGGGATTGGGATCTTAAATCGTTAATGAGCGGTCCTACCACCCTCCAGGTTCTGTGCTGCCAAGCCTGTGCTGCCCACACACAGCACAATGCCATGCTCTGCGCGTATCGTAGCAGCAATGACCTTAAAGGTAAAGGTTTTGCCATATCCTGCAGGGGAGTTGAGAATGAACTGGCGTGTGATGGTTTCTTCTTGTGGGGCATGCACTGCCTGATAGACGGATTCGCAGAGTGCCATTTGTTCCGCAGTGAGCTTAGGAGCAAGCGACTGTACAATTTGTTGTTGCTGTGTTATGTTGAATTTTTCAGATCTGAAGATTTGTGTCAGCCTTTCCTGCGCAGTTAGTGGTCTTGGCTGTGGCATGTCATTGTAGTTGGATAGACCGCTGCCCATTTGTGAGAGTTCATCATCAATTGCAAGCAGTAGCTGATTTTGTATGAATGTTGTGTCTACTGCGTCTGTGGGGCACCTTTGTGCAGTGGCCTCCGCATGGAGAAAGTCTTCACTGAGCTCTGCAAAGAATCTGTCATACAGATGTTTGGGCTCTGATGGGTGACAGTAGTGGAGGATGATGGCAAAGGTTTCGCGGACCTTCCTTGGAGATGCGTAGCGTGACACCTCATGCATGGCGGTAATCCATTCTAGATCGTCCTGAAGCAAGCCCATGGCTAGAGCTGTGTCTTTGAAAGTGTCATAGTGGTTGCCATCATGTACCTTAAGGTCCTCATAGGTCTGTGGTCCTCTGATATGTGCTAGGAGCAGTTTCAAGTAGAATCTTTCTCCTTGGAGCACGGATACATTGGACATTCTTCCTATTGTACGTGGAATTTCCCTGTCCTTGGGTGCGTGGACTCTTTTATTCCACATGTGGGCCTTCCATGTGTAGTGTTCGGGAATCTGCATGTATAGATATTGCCTTGCTTCAGGGTCCTGGCTGTTTAGTTCGAAGAAGGCAAGCAATGTAGTGGGTTTGGCTGCTGCTATGGCCTCCTGTGCATGGCCTTCTCTGAAGACTATGCTCTGCTGGCCGTCTGTGTGGATGGCGAGATTGGTGACAGCAGGGAGTCTGTCCTGGATCTTGTACTCCATAGTCCTCCAGTGTGCATCATGAGCATCAATGGTTCTGGCATTGATGAATTTGGAGATCTCATCCCTGTCTTCAATGTCGAGGGTGCCAACATCAGCTCCCTTATGTACGTATTTGTACAGGTACTTGATGGTCTGGAAGGAGCCTACAAATTCAACGTTGATGTGGCATTTGTATTTGAGAAGGACCCAGGGGTTGTAAGGAACGACCCACCTGCTGTCAAACAGAAAGCCTTTCTTGTTGAAGGTGTGGCCGTCAATGGGCCGCCTGTACTCCGGGTAGCCATGACCATGATGAGGCAGTCGAGTGGTGGCACAGAAGTTTTTGGGGAATTTCTTAGAACAGAGGCCATTGACCATGCAGGGGCTGTTGGGGTAGCCTGGACCACAGGGTCCATGGAGCATGGATTGACACACCAGCTGATGCAACTCTGGCTCCTTGTCCAGGTCAGGTATGTCTGCTCTAATGATGTGATCAATGTCATCTACAGTCAAAATCTCGTGTAGGAGTAGCAGTATGTGGGCATGTTTCAGTCCTCTCATCTGTCCCTCAACAGTGTGTATTCTAGCCTTCATTTTGCCAAAAACTCCCAGCTTCATGTCGCGGAGGAGCTCATCCAGACTCCGTTTGAAGACTTTATTGACAATGTCTGGTCTGTCAGTGGGCTGCTGGTGTTCAAAAATGTTATTGAGGACACCTTCACTCCGTGAGTTTGCCGTAATGGTAATGAAGAGGTCAAACTTTTTGTATCTGGCTGCTATGGCAAGGGCATCTAGATAGTGCTTGTAGAGGTATCTGGGGCTACCAGTGTGTGAGCCTGGAAGAATTATCTGTTGACCAATGTTGGTGGCCTCAGTCTGTCCTGGCTGTGTTTGCTGAGTAGCCAGGGAATCAATCAGACCAGAATACTGGTGGGCCCTGTACTTGTCCTGTAGTTCCCTACTCCTGTAGTAGTTCATCCGGCAATTTTCTATTTTGGAGTATTGATCACAGAAGTATTCTTGAGCAAGTCGGGCCGACTTCAGAAGGGTGTTGAAGGAGTGGGTTCTCTGTTGTAGATGGAATCTGAAGAACTCCTGAAGAGTGACTTTGGCTGTGGGTGACTGTGCATGAACCTTTGTGATGGGGTTGTCGATGCTGAAGCCAGCATCCCCATGTGGCAAGATCAAGGGATAAGCGGCTGGGTCATACATAGGGTGTAGTGAATTGATGTGTGTAGTCTGGCTGTGATTAGGTACATCAACTGGAGTTCTGTACAGAACAATGTCTCTGGGCTCTGTCTGGCATCCTGGTGCAAAAACAACAACGTCAGGGACAGCAGGGTTGAGGTGACTTTTGTTTGCCCCCTGTGAGCTTTTTGACTTGAACACCATTTTCAGTGCCTGAGTTGGGTTGGCATTGAGTAATTCTGCGCCGGTTTTAAAGATTTTTACTAAAGGGTTAACTGTCTTTAACTCATTTTGAATGAGGGTTAAAGTGGGCTCCTTAATAAGGTCCTCTCCCTTAGCCTGATGAAGGCGGTTCTTAATTTCATTGTCCTGATCAAATACAAAGATTTGTGAGAATTTGGGTCGGTTATTGGTGTCAGGAAAGAATGCAGAGGGAGTGAGGTGGTACATTTGGCCACTCATCTTGAACGGTCGTGGCCCTAGTCCTTTGAATGCAATGATTTTACCGGTGACATTCTTAGAAGCCATAGACACTAAGCCATTGTACTGTCGGATGTTGGCCATGAATTGTTGGGATTCTGGAGAGGTCCTGTCAAACAGAGCTTGAAGTGCAGGAGGGGGGTCCTTGAATGGCTGTAGTTGGATTGTTCCGTAATGGCAACAGGCACTGAAGGTTTTGAGTGGGACAGGATCTTTTGAAAGTTTTGATGTTTCCCAGGGGAACATGACGGCCTTGCATGAAGTGCAGATACAATCCATTGCAGGTGTGGGAAAGGCAACTATTTCTGTGAGTTGTTGTGGCTGTGTCCACGCTCTTCTGAAGTGTTTATCCTTTGGTTTTGTCCTTTGTGATGGATGAGAGTGTGTTGTGTATTGATGGTCCTCATAGCGGCGTTCTGCGAAGAGAGAGATGGACAGCATGCATGATTAGGCAGTTGTGAAATGTGTGCGTAACATAGTAATTGTAATATTCTGTGTAGATGTAAGGAAAAGGAATGTGAGAGATTGGGTGATAGAATGCATTGGAGGGATTATGGGGTAAATCAAAGCACTTACTTTTGGCGGGGGGCGTCTGTAAGGAGCGAGTTGTCCTTCTGCTGGCGCGGTTGCTGTCACTGCGGTTAGCTGAGAAGTGGAGACAGTTGTGTGTGGGCAAAAAGGAATTAGCCGGGATGTTGTGGTATGCAGTTTGTGGTTGAGAGTATTTGTGACATTGAAGAGCGTTTGCGGCTGCATTTGCGCGAGCCACACGCTGGCGAGTGGCATTGCGTGTGCGTTTGCCCAGCATAGCTTTTTTGCGTGGTCCCATGGCTGCGTGCGAAGTTGTGGGTACTGTGTAGTAAAGTTTCCTGTTGTCTCTGTGTCGTTCTGTGTACTGCGTAGTAAAGTTTCCTGTTGTCTCTGTGTCGTTCTGTGTGCTCTGCGGGGGTAGGGGCTACGTGCAGTAGAGGGGGTAGGGGCTACGTGCAGTAGAGTTGCAAGGCAACAACACGTGGACGTGTGTGGCATTGGTAGCGTCGCTGAGGACACTGGCATTGGCCAGGGCATCCAGGTCCTTTATAGTGATGGCTGTGCCCCTGTCATTATGGTGATGTCAGATAGTGTCAGACATCTCCATATATGGAGCTGCCTATATCAGTTATGCCCAAATATGGGACCGTGATGGCTGTGCCCCTGTCATTATGGTGATGTCAGATAGTGTCAGACATCTCCATATATGGAGCTGCCTATATCAGTTATGCCCAAATATGTGGGTTCTCTGATGTCAGACCAAAATAAGCACCCGGAAGTGAATTTCGCGCTGGGGAAGAGATTTGCATAGTATTGGGGCATAATGCGTTTCATATTTATTGTACATCATGGAAGTAGAGTAACGGTATGGGAAGCAGCCGGTTCAGAGGCAGAATATTGAGGAATTTTGGGGTAAAATGTGGAGTTAGTTGGGCCATGTGTGTGCGTGGAGACCGCGCACACACACATGTGTAGCCCCATGAGTTTGGCCGTCAATTATAGGTGCAAGATGAGGATCCTTCATTTCCTATGTGAACTGAAACGGGTGAGAGAGGCCATGAATCATGATGTGAGTTGGATGGAGCTTATCAATCAATCAATCAATCAATCAATCAATCAATCAATCAATCAATTAATCATACTTTTATTGTCACATCACACAGTTACAAAGTAAAATAGTGGGTGAAATTCTCCGTGCAAGCTCTCAGTAGGCTATTGCAGTTAAAAGGAGAGTTACAACATGGGGAAGAGAGAAGGAAATATAGAGGAAAGCACACAAAAATGCAAATAGCAGCTGGATATAAACACAGTGTCACATGCACTCATGTGTAAATGTAAATAATGATATAAAAAGAGCATTTTGAGAAAAATCTAAGTTTCATATGCATGATTGAGAGGCTGTATACTGTACATGGTGACAGGACTTAGGGCTTATTCATAAGTCTGATGGTTGTTGGGTAAAAACTGTTCAGAAGCCTGGTGGTTATGGTTTTACCTCAGTTGCTTGTCTGTCTGTCTGTCTGTCTGTCTGTCTGTCTGTCTGTCTGTCTGTCTGTCTGTCTGTCTGTCTGCAGGCAGGATATATCCAAATATGAACGAACAACTTTTGTGAAAAATTTGTCATGAGCCAAGGAAGAGAGGAAAAAGACACCATGAGGCGTTGATCAGAGGTTTGCCTTTGGAATAACTGCTTATCCTTTCACACCGATTGGCAGTTGACCTCTCTGAAATCATCTGGCATCATCATCAGACTCGTCTCAGAGCCTCTGACTCGCTAGTAGACAGACCCCTTGGGCCTCACCCTATAACTCTATGGCCTCACCCCCTGTTTTGTCTCTCCAAAGAGGGTCTTGTGTGATGTCATCAGACCAAGATTGCCAGGTGACCACCTCGGCCTCCCAGGGTTTTAGTGATGCTGCCTTACTTTTAGATATGCTGTTGATTGTTCTATACCACCTTACTGACATTAATAAAACTGAACAACACCATTCACTGACATAATCATTCATGTTGATTGAAATGGCTGGGAAAACACTCTGGGACACTTGAAAGCTGCTATTGGCAGAAGTAAATCACCCAAAAGGCTCTCCATTCAGGCAGGGTGCAGTGCACCCTGGGAATGTAGTAACATTGTTGAAGAGGCAAAACACATATTATTTCAGATGAAGTTTGGAGCAAATACTTATTTTCTAACAATGCTAGACACTATATTTAGTTGACCGGAGTCCCCCAGGGCTCTGTACTAGGCCCCCTGACCCTCCTGTTTTCTTTCTACACTAAACAGCTTTGCAGAAAATAGCTGATCCACAAGCTGACAACGTGTCGCAACGCAACGCCTTGTGAGCTTGTAGATCGGCTATTTTCGCCAAATGTTTGCGGTTCATCCAATTCAACAACCATACACAGACAAAGTAGTGTCCCCCGGCTGTTAGTGGCTGAGGAAGGATTCCCAGCATGCCTCTGAGACGCGCCCACGTTATTGTTCTATTATTGTGCTTATTGTTTCGTTACGTGTGAGGGAATGTGTTTGTTGGGCTTATTGTGTTGTGGGGTTTATGTCGTGCATGTGTGTGTTTTATAATGTGTGTATTTGGGGGTGACCAATGTCCCTAATGCTGTCTTAATGCTCTGTGTCTTATTGTCTGTCTTAAAGTTGTGTGTAAAACACCTTGAATCGCCTTGTGGTTTAAACCCGCGTGATCCCTTAGCGTCCCTATTCTGGGGGCGAAGATTCGCTGAAAATAGCAGATCTACAAGCTCACAACATGTTAAGTTGCAAGCTTGGAGATCAGCTATCTTCTGTAAAGATATTTAAATATATAATATAAAGGAGAGGGCCTGGTAGAGCCCTGGGGACTCCGGTCAACAAAGTATAGGGTTTGAGCTGTATAAATGTACTCTAATTAACTTGACCCACACATATCATTTCAGATGAAGTTTGCAGCAAATACATTTTGTTTTCTAACAATGCTAAACTGTCTAAAATAGGCTTCTTAAACCCTATACTTAATTCACTGGTTCACTTAAGTTAAGTGGTCAGATGGGTGGGCCGTGTGCATTTGTTTATTTTAATGTTGTGTTTCAGCTTGGATCAATGGGACTAATATTTAAGTTCCTCTGTATCACAATGGAAACGCATTTTTCAAGGTTTTAAAGAAAAAATACTGTGACATTTTAGCATATTTTGTAATATTAATGTTACATTATCATTCAAATCTTAGTGTTTTGCCAATAATTTGGAGGCCCACTTGAAATATCCTCACGGGCCACCAATGGTCTCCAGTCCACAGGTTGAGAACCACTGACTTAATTGACCATGAGTCCCCCTGGGCTCCTGTTTTAGTTGGACGCTAAATAGCTCTCCCATGTCCCTGTTGTGTCACCAAGCTGTGATAAAGGCATGACAAACAATGCCACACAGTGTACAGTTACGTTTTACTGTCTGTCCCAGAATACAGCCATTCTGGAACGCTGTTCAAAGTTATCCCAGAGATTTTTGGAAGGTTGAACCGTGCCCAACTATAGTTGTAGCAAATAGAAACATGTAGATTGAAAAATGTGTCACATAGTCATATATACATGTACTGTATATGTGCAGTTGGTGGAAAGACTCCTATAGACTATGCAACAAGTAATGTCCAACATATAGCACAAAATATAATACAAGTAAGAAAAGGTAAAAGGTTAAAGTTATAAGAAAGATCTAAGGTAATAGTAGTAGTAAGCCATAGTAGGCCTATAAGTAATTAAGTCTAAAAACATAAACTTAAGTGTGTTGGATGATCATAGACTATAAGATAGGCTAGTGTGTAATGTTGCACCTTCCCTGGGACCAGGGATATACGTATAGACTAGGCCAGTAGTTCCCAAACTGGGGGAACCCAGAGGGCCCAGGGGGGTCCCCAAATTATTTTGGGGGGTCCTCAGATGAGCTTAATTTGCACCACTGTTTTCTCACTCAACAGTAAACAAACCAACATACAGTATAAGTGCATACACAGGGTATATCTGCACATATCCAAAGGGACAATCTAGTGACTTTTAAGACCTTTTTAATACCAAATTGGCCAAATTGTCAAATATTAGGTAAGAAAGAGGCAAACATTGTGAAAATAGCCGATCTACAAGCTCACAACGCCTCGCAGTGCAAGTCGTGATAATAGAGATCAGAAAAAGTGATATTAGAGATAAGAACAAGTACACAATGTTATCTTTATGCTTCCTTATCTAGAATACATGCATAAATAAATAAGGGCTATTCCCTGCATAATGTCGCCCTCTACTGGCCAATCAATAGTAACCGAGAGCCTTGACGGTTGGCCAACTGCCAAGCGCGGTAACCTCGCATCACCAGTCTTTCCACCTCGGAGGAAAGCCTGGTATTCGTTACTGAAGGCCCATATGATCCGGTCTAGACCACGCCTACTGAAAAAAAAAAAAAAAAAGCATCCTCTTTCCGGTTTTGTCGCGATCCGGTTTTGCGGTGCCGCTTTGTTTTGGTTCCCCAATCCCTATTTAAATGGAATAGAATTTCCCCGTGGGATAATATGGATAATACAGACGCTAAATAGTCTCTGGAAAGTACACTCACATTTATATTTAAAAAATAAGCTAAACTACGCCGTATCAAGGATTTTGGGGACGGACCTATTTTGGGGTGAGACGTCTTTCCGGTTTGTCGCGATCCGGTCGCTTTTCTTTTTTTTTCCGACCGGATCATATACCCGAAAAGGAACGATGCCCAGGCTACAAGCGCGGTGAGTCAAGAAGACTACATTACCCATGATTCCGCAGCCACATCCCCGCAAGACTGTCGCATGTTGGCGCCTGCGCAATCGCAGCGCCTGTCTCGTCAGTCAGTGAGGCCGGTGTATCATGGCGACGTACGTGGAGATCCTGAAGAGAGAGTTCCCTCACATTGACATCGAAGTGTTCGACTATATCACAGGTAAATAGAGACAGGGACACCGCCGCCCAAAGCTCACACTTTATTCTAACCTAATGTGTTGATGTGGAAGGAATGTTGTTCGGTTTTGTCCCTTGTTTTAACCACGTGAAGCCCGGGCCGGTCGATGCTGCTGCTGGGTGGCTAGCTCTGGTTTAGAGCGTTAGCCACTCTCTAACGTTCTGTTAGGAGCTGTTGCTATTCATTCTAATGGACTGAAAATTCCACTACTGTGCGAGGTCTCCAACTTTAGTAAAAAAAAGAAAGGAAACGACTTCGCTACTCATTGAAACAAAAGCTGTTTTGTGTTGTTGAAAATCTATTCTCCAAGGTGGACCCCACCTTCTCTGTATAATACACTTTTTGGGCAGAAAATAAAAAGAAATCGCCAGACGGAAATTATTTTATTTACTCCACTGCGCCTTCTACAGATCTAGTCAATGGTCATTTATATTGGCCAGATCTGTAGAGGGCGCAGTGGAGTAAACAAAAATAATTTCCATCTGGCGGGCATATTGTATTTCCTGCCCAAAAAGTGTATTATACAGAGAAGGTGGGGTCCTGAGAGGCTTCCCACCCTGGAGAATAGACTTTCAACAACACAAAACTGCCTTTTGGTGGTCAATAGCGATTTTTTTTGTTTATTTATTACTAAAGTTGGAGACCTCGCACTGTAGCGTAATTTTCGGTCTATGAGAATTAGCAAGGCGGCTGGCAGAGCGTTATAGAGAAGTCGCTAACGCTCTGGACCAGAGCGACTGGGTGGCTAATAGTGGAGTCTCAGGCTAATACGACGACCATAGAGGAAACTCATCACCTTTATTATTAATATTTGTAGAGCTATTTAGGCAGTACACGTTGAGACACTTAGTAGTGAAGTGTATAGTTTATGTTCCATTGGAAATAAAGATTGATAATATGATATGGTCAGACAACGTTAAAGAGACATGCCACCCAAATTCCAATTAAAGCATTTACACAAGTAGTCTTTTTTTTTTTTAAAGTTTTGTTTACCTACCTGAGATGGACTAATCCATATCTGTTCAAAGTCAGGTACCAGACAGCCAGGGCTAATCTCTGATGTAATTAACATAAAATCCTGTTAAGTATAGTAAGACTAGAGGACCTGGTAGGATAGAACTCCAACAGTACTAGGGGTCCTGGTAGGATATAAAACCAGCAGTACTAGGGGTCCTGGTATGATATAAAACCAGCAGTACTAGGGGTCCTGGTAGGATATAAAACCAGCAGTACTAGAGGTCCTGGTAGGATATAAAACCAGCAATACCAGCCTAGGGGTCCTGGTAGGATAGAAAACCAGCTGCACTACAGGTCCTGGTAGGATATAAAACCAGCTGCACTACAGGTCCTGGTAGGATATAAAACTAGCAGTACTAGAGGTCCTGGTAGGATATAAAACCAGCAGTATTAACTAGAGGTCCTGGTAGGATATGAAATCATCTGAGCCCTGACCCAGCCCTCACTTCTACATCTTTGAACTGAAAAATGCTTGAAGAAAAGTTTAAAACCTTGAGATGTGTGTTTTTGTCAGGTGTGTTGGGAAGTGGGGGTGCTGACTTTGAGGATGGGGAGGAGCTCTTCGATGCGGTTGGTGGAGTCCTACAGGGATCGTCCTCTGACAACAAGAACGAAGATGACATCAGAGACATCTGTTTCCAGATGTTCGACACACTTAAACTGTAAGACTACTAACTAGCTACTAATAACTACTCGTTCACATAACTACTAGTATTGGCATAACAGATGGAAGAACAGCAGCAGCAGCTGGAACGACATCATCAAATTATCTAAACTATCTGATCTACAAAATCTGTATAATACATATTTACCATAAAAATGTGTCTGTCAGACAAAAATGGGTCCCAACCCATTGTTATGGCATTGCTATTGAAAGTTGTCAGTTTTGGCCATCGGATAGCTGTCGGAGAGGGGACAGAGATACGGAGGTACGGGTTAGAGCTCTCTGGTTGGCTGCTTAGCCTTGATAGGAGGGGTAGCGGGGACCCTTTCTCAAATGCAATACAGAGGTAGTGCTTGCGGTAAATACATTTTGTCTGAATACAGCGCATATTCATGGTATAAATATTGCTCTGCATGTGCTCAAAATGCCACACAAAAGCGTGCACGTGTATGGCTGGTCTCATTCAAACACCAGCTGTCAGATTTTCTCTGAAACAAAACTAAGCATGTATGCCGTATCTTCAACTTGCCAACAAGCACGTCTACTCCTGCTTTTCTTTAGGGTGAAAAAGGTCTGTAGAATCACTCAAGCAACCGGTGGTATTCTATGCTGTAGCTTTCCCTTTAGTTTTCTTTTTTACATTACAAACCCGAATGAATACTCATTCTACAACTATTTCATGGGACAAAGGATATACAGGGAGGATAGATTGGGCATTTTATCAAACCAAAGATTATGACTATGATGATGAACAACGTTGGATTACTTTGTGGATGCGCTTGTGTGGTGAGTATCCTACAGTAGGCTACTCAAACAGAAATACCCTTTTTTCCTAATCATTCTAGCCATTTATTATATTATATTGATCATTAGTTGAAGCAAAATGATATGGCCGTGTGCGCATTACCCTGGTGCTTGCTGCAGGCATGCAGTGTTGTCATTTACATTAAATACCAAAGATATGATACACCAAAATAGTCAAAATAGAGATAACCTTGTGCCCATGCCCTATACGCACTCTGCAGTGCAGTAGTTATGTGTTTGTTGTTGAAAAGCACATGAAGCCATAGGCTATTTTTGGCACCATAGTAGCCATCTGTCGGTGCGGTGTGGAGAGAGGTGCATTCAGCAACTTTTCCACACGTTTCAACCGACTGTTATCTCCCGACTTCATTGGACTGCCAGACCAGTCTGTTGTAATCTGTAGTTTTTGTCTGTCTGTTTGGTGTGGTGACACCCTAGAACTTGTACTAGTGAGTTGTGGTTCTGTAGGTGATGATGTGTTGTTGTCTCACCAGGACCAGCAGTGGCAGATCTCACCACCAGGTCAAGCTGGACGCACCGGTCCAGCTGTCCCAGATTTCTACTCCAGATGGTAAGCGCACACGCGCACGCACACACGCACACACAGACAGACAGACAGACAATAAACTGACATATCTTGTACTAGTGACTAATGAATAGGGATGGGGCTCTGTAAGGAGGACCCGGCTTCTGAATTTCTCAAAATCCGAAAAAACAATGCCTCAAGGTTTCTGAGCTCCTAACTCGAGTTGTACCGATACTGCCTAAAATGCTGGTCATCGGCGAGTATGCCAGCATATGCCATGGATCAATAATAGTCGTAGTATCAATAAAAGTTAACGATCCCCATCCCTGATAATCAATAGTGCCTGTTATCTATATCAATTGATATTTGTCATATGTTGTATACTGTACGGTATGACATCTTTTACTGTCTCCTCTCATCAGTGTCAGCAGATCAAGATGTCCAGGGTATTTGGATGGTGAAGAGGGGTCAGAATACGGTAACAAACATCATATCTCATAACGTATTAACATATGTGTTTCCACAGTAAAATGTTTAATTAACCAGTCACAGTCCATTGTGTTATAACTAACTTCGTTGTTATAACTAGGGATGCTTAATTGGCCTCTCGCTCTCTCTCCATCTGTCTGCAGACAGTGGATGCAAAGAAGTTGGGGAAAGCAGAGGCCAAACTGAAAGCCAAACATGAGAGGAGAAATGAGAAGGATTCACTGAAGCCATCCACCCCTCTGTTAGTGACGCACGCACGCACGCACGCTCGCACACACACACACACACACACACACACACACACACACACACACACACACACACACACACACACACACACACACACACACACAGGCAAGCTAGTGACCAGTTAATAGTTGCTTTTATCACTATATGAAGTGATGTTTAACAGTACTGTATGAAATGTGTTACTATCTCCTCTCCTGTTTTTTTTGCTCTGTATCCTGAATAGGTGTTTTCCTATTATGGATATAGGTGTTTAACTTAGTGAATTAAGATGTCCAGTTATTACGTTTTTCTTTCGCTTAGTGTTTTATGTAAAGCACATTGAAGTTCCTTGTTGAAATGTAATAAACTCTCCTCCCCTCCCTCAGGGTTTTGGAGGAGGCGTCAGCCAGTCAGGCCAGCAACAAGAAGGACACCCGAGTTGACCAAACGGGGAAGAATCGTAGCTATGACATCCGCATCGAGAACTTTGACGTTTCCTTCGGCGAGAGGTGAGTGTGCGTTTCCTTGGTGACGTCATTACCACTAAGGAAACAAATAGATGCCATAATTCAAATGAAATGGCAAATTCAAAAATTCAAATGAAATAAGAGAAATGCTTTTTAATCTTCAGGAAATGAAAGCCTGTTTTGAGACAAAATTAAATGTGCATTAGCGTTTACATTTAATCTACAGGTTTGCTCATTCTAGAATTAAAACGATAAATTAAAGATCATTTGATTTTCAATTTAAAAAAAAGCCCCGCTAAATAGTGGACAATATTAAAATAAAAATCAAGTTTCTCTTGTTTCATTTACATTTTTGAATTAGCATTTTGATTTTAACACATTCCATGCCAGAGTTTAATATCATAATGTACTCACCAGTGCCACCGTTTTATTGTTGTTTTTTTGTTTTTTTCACGTCGCCACAGACCTCGTTAAATCCGTTAAAATCGCGCATTCAACTGTTTCTAAACACAGCGGATCTGTGTGAGACGAGCAGTGAAGACCGCTTCGATTTGCGATCTGCCATCTTGAAGCTACAACGGTGAATGCTAAACAGCGATCAGCGAGGGGAAAAACAACAGCCGAGATAATCGACTTTTAGGTTTCGGTTTAGACAGGAAGCGGATGGGATCAGAATTTCCGGATCCCGGATAATTCCGTTTCCGGTGGTGCTACAATGAAATGTGTCGTGGCGAACGAGGCCTACAATGCAATGTGAACCTGTGATTAAAAAAAAAGAAAAAAAGACCAGTTGGCGTAGATCTACGCGATTGGCACTCAATGTATATTGTCCACTATTTAGTAGGGCATTTTTTTTATAGAATAGAATGAGCATACTTTGGAGATTAATATTTTTTTTATGGCCTTCTCATTTCAATAACGTCACAAAAAACATCCTGAAGATTAAAAAGCATTTCTCTTATTTATATGGAATTTTCTAATTTGCCATTTCATTTGAATTATGGTATCTATTCGCTTCCATATACAGTACCGCTTCAATCTAAGTTTCAAGCACAGTTAGGTAAACCTGATTTAGTTTGATTTTTATACAAATTTATGTAAAAAAGTGTTTTATAGCTGATCACAGAAACACATTATGAATGTGTTTCTGTGTTCGGCTGGATAGCCGGAACATCTGTCACCTTTCCTGAGGCATGGAAATATAAAACAAAAAAATGTACCTTTTTATTTCTGAGTGCGACCGTCCTTGTTTTGATTTAATGGGGGATGTACTTGAACATCAAGCCGCCTCACGCTTCCACGGATTCTTCATCATATTGGATCATTACGCTTTGATATTGTTGAATGAATAAAGATGAATATTTTCCATTGAACTCTAAATCCAGGTCCCTCCTGCAAGGGGCAGAAATTAGCCTGGCATTGGGCCGGCGCTACGGTCTGATAGGTCGGAACGGGCTGGGTAAGACGACCCTGCTGAAGATGCTGGCCAATCGCAGCCTGCGCGTCCCCGCCCACATCTCCATCCTGCACGTGGAGCAGGAGGTCGCCGGGGACGAAACGCAGGCGCTGAACAGTGTGCTGGAGAGCGACACGGTGAGGGAGGGGCTACTGAACGAAGAGAAGCAGCTGAACGCTCGCATCGCCAATGGAAGGTACGTTAACATTAACAATGAACAAAAGAGACAGCTTAAAGACGTAATGAAATGAAAAATATGTTTTTAGAGCATAATGCGGTCATAATGAGGATCTATCATTAGATGCCCCAAAAATGTATGTCAAAAGTCGAATTTGTATTAGTTTCTTTAAACGCAAACGTACTGCATGATGACATAAGCAAGGCCTTATGAATAAATATGAATATTGACTTCATTCACTGTTGTCCACTCGCACCTGATTTTAGGGAGACGCTCTTGGGCTGCTACATTTTTTTAACCAACTGAAGATGACGGCCAGACGGTGCATTATTCGTTTTAAACTTAAACATTACATTAAAATATGTATATGAAAACATTGGAGGTGAGAAATAAGCAATGCAATGCATAAAAGTGCCGCCGCATTGCTCCCCTCTCTCGCTCTCTGCCTCAGCTGCGCTGTACGGTCTGATCAGTGCAGTTTTGAGTCCATCGATCCCATAGCCCGGAGGCGACGGGACTTTTAGCTGACACTGTGATTGGTTAAACCAAAACACACCCCTGTTTCTGAGATAAACAAAAAAGTTAGAAATAAAGCGTGACGCCTTTACAACACCTTGCACTGCGAGATTATGAGCTTGTAGATAGGCTATTTTTGGCAAAGAGGTTTGAGGGGAAAAGGAGCAAATCAAGTACTAATTATTTAAGGTCACTGACGATAGTCAATGCAGCTATTTAATCTGCAACACTACAATATGTAGTGAGGGTCCCTGCTTCATCTCTCTCTCAGCTTAGGGGTCCTTGGCCTGAAAAACTTTGAAAACCCCTGATCTAGAGGTCAACCTGATGTTCCTGATATGCTTAATAATTTTGTGTGTGTGTGGTAGTGCTGAAGGGACGGAGAGCGTTCGACTGACCGAGGTCTATGCTAAGCTGGAGGAAATAGAAGCAGACAAGGCTCCTGCCAGGTAAATATGACATTAACCACTACAACAGTTATTTTCCCCTTTTTTTTCATTATTTAGTTAAGACTTAAGACTGTGACTCATTTTTCTTCCTGTGTCACATGGTTTCTTTCTGTCTCACACAAACAGAGCTGCAATTATCCTGTCAGGTTTGGGCTTTTCTCCCAAGATGCAACAGCAAACCACCAAGTAAGTCAGAATGACCATCATCAACTCAGTGTAAAAAGTGGGTGAAATTCGTTTTGTTGTGCAAGCTCCATCGTTTTATGCCTCCCTTTATCTTAATTATTTAAGTCTCCCTTAACACATTACCCGCCAAGATATTAAACATCATTTTTTATCCCCTTGCCCCAGTGCCAAGTGCCAGTTACCTTAAATAGACGATCTTTGAAACGTTTTTTTGGAATTACGTCACATCCGTCTATTACTTCTCTGAGTGACGAGGGATCATTCCTAAGCTGTGTTAGAGCGCCCTGTTGTGGAATTTAAAAAAAAGGAATAATTTGAAAATAGAATGCATATCTGCGTTCTTGGCGAGCAAGTGATGCATTTAATAGAACGCATATCTGTGTCCTTAGCGGGTAATGTGTTAACTTAGCTTAACTACATCCTGTTTTGGCCATGTTGTTACAGAAAATTACGAAACAATTTCCAAGGATTTCTCCCCCACATTTCTAAACATTTTCTCAAGATTTCCCCCAAAACTTCCCATAACTTGCCAAAAGGGTTTCAAAAACAGCAAAAATATTGTCGCGATTTGTTGTACAATAAAGCATGTAGGGCTTAAGTGGTTAACTAATACAAATCCATAATCATTACCTGTATATTAATATAAATCAACTGTGTGTGTGTGTGTGTGTGTGTGTGTGTGTGTGTGTGTGTGTGTGTGTGTGTGTGTGTGTGTGTGTGTGTGTGTGTGTGTGTGTGTGTGTGTGTGTGTGTGTGTGTGTGTGTGTGTGTGTGTGTGTGTGTGTGTGTCAGGGAGTTTTCTGGAGGCTGGAGGATGAGGTTAGCGTTGGCCAGAGCTCTCTTCGCACGGTGAGTCTCCACAACTCTTCTAGTCGAACTTTGGCTGCACAATTACACTGTAGTAAAATCATAATCAACATAATGTGTGCTCAGTATTGACATCACAAATTAATCACAATTAATCGTGTCTCGCACCGGAAATAGCAGATCTACAAGTACAATTCAGGCATCAGCTTGAGTGCACAGTGGAACATTATCTTATCTGATTGGTCAGCTACTGCTGTGCTGTATGAGCCCTCGGGTATCAGGCCATAGGCGTTATCGGGTATCACCCCTTCACCCAGGGCATATAGATCAGTATGTGGTAGATTAGATACAGTATACTCTATGTATGTATTTACTTTGTATTAATACACTGACAGATACCTTTTATAAACAGTTAGGGTCTAACGGCATTTCTTTATTTTATTTTTTTAGACCCGATCTCCTGTTACTTGATGGTGAGTAAACAGTAAATACTACATGTATAATTAATATTACTTAACTACCTGTTACTGTATTAGTATTATGTAGTAAAGGCTAAATATGATATGTACTAATAGTATTGTGTGACTGTATCTGATACTGTGTTGTATATTTAGTAGTATTACGATGGGTTAGTAGTCGTGCCTTAGGGTGGTACTAGTAGTAGTGGGGCCTAGGTGTTAACATGGTGGCTCAGGAGGTAGAGCGACCGCCTTGGAATCGGAAGGTTCCCTGTTCGATCCCCTTCTCCTCCCAGTTGTGCTTTATGTCAAAAGTGTCCTTGAACAAGGCACTGAGCCTCTAACTGCTCCTGATGAGAAGGTTGCTGCCTTTTATGCTTTCTTCCACACCAGGGTGTGAATGGGTGGGTTTTTTTTTAAGTATTATTGTTGCACTAATTGATTACTATTTACTATTGGTCAAATGATTTATGTGTTGTGTGTTTCAGAGCCTACCAACATGTTGGATGTCAGAGCCATTCTGTGGTTAGAGAACTATTTACAGGTTTGTTTAATAACCTCTCTGACACTGTCTCCCTCTCAGCTGTCCTACTGTCTGTCTCTCCTACACTGTCTCCCTCTCAGCTGTCCTACTGTCTGTCTCTCCTACACTGTCTCCCTCTCAGCTGTCCTACTGTCTGTCTCTCCTACACTGTCTCCCTCTCAGCTATCCAACTGTATGTGTCTCCTATACTGTCTCTCTCTCTCTCTCTCAGCCATCCTACTGTGTGTCTCTCCTACACTGTCTCCCTCTCAGTTATCCTACTGTATGTGTCTCCCATACTGTCTCTCTCTCGCTCTCTCTCTCAGCCATCCTACTGTCTGTCTCTCCTACGCTGTCTCCCTCTCAGCTGTCCTACTGTCTATCTCTCCTACACTGTCTCCCTCTCTCAGTTGCCCTACTGTCTCTCCTACACCGTCTCTGAGCTGTCCTACTGTCTTGTCTTTTAACCTGTGTGTGTGTGTGTGTGTGTGTTGTGGACAGACATGGCAGAAGACCATCCTGGTCGTGTCTCACGACCGTAACTTCCTCAACGCCGTGGTGACGGACATCGTCCACCTGCACTCCCAGCGACTGGACAGTTACCGCGGTAACTACGAGAACTTTGTTAAGACCAAAGAAGACCGACTGAAGAACCAACACAGAGAGTACGAAGCTCAGGTTCAATACAGAGAACACATACAGGTACTGTTGACTACTGTACAACTATATTACTGTTACTGTGCTACTACCAACACTTCAATACAGAGAACACATATAGGTACTGTTAACTACTGTACAACTATATTACTGTTACTGTGCTACTACCACCACTTCAATACAGAGAACACATATAGGTACTGTTAACTACTGTACAGCTATATTACTGTTACTGTGCTACTACCACCACTTCAATACAGAGAACACATATAGGTACTGTTAACTACTGTACAACTATATTACTGTTACTGCGCCGGTACCTGCCTGTTGCGCTCCGAGGAATCTAGAAGGTGCTCCGTCACCTCAAATGCACATACAATACAATATGTTTTTATATTAGGCTTTTTATTATTTCAACTTTCACATTTTCCCCCCTCAATGTCCCTTCCTGCAATGGAAACCGTGGATGAAATGAAATCGAGTTATGTTCGTAAATCGCCACAATTTAAACACTAAACACACATATTAGTTCACTGTTAGAAATGGTTGCGCCCATGAGCCGGGTGATCTGACTCCTCCGCAAATGACTCAAAGGCCCCGCCTCCCCCTCATGTCAAAATAGTTGTCAATGTTTACAACTTGATGAGAGGACATGTGGAAATATCCTGACTTTCAGTCTACTACAGTTTACAATTTCGGCATTTAAGCAGCTGTTACATGGTCAAGGAAACGAACCATCAAAGTAACAAAAAACATGAGAACGAGTGAAGACATAATGTCTGCATGGTAGCCATTTGTCTATTGAAAGGTTTCTGGCACAGGAATTATCATAATAATACTAATGTGTTTTCAGGTGTTCATCGACAGGTTCCGGTACAACGCCAACAGAGCAGCTCAGGTTCAGAGTAAACTCAAACTGCTGGAGCGACTGTGAGTAAACAACCACAACATATTGTTAACATGCACATTGTTAAATATTGTTGCTGTTGGGCAGAAACCTTATATGCATATTCTATTTTTATAAATTAATGCCCTGCTTGATCACACTACAGCGTCACACCAAAGCATCAAAAGTAGCAGATATAGCTTATAGATCTGCTACTTTAGCTATTTTTGAATTTGAATCCTGAAAAGTAACTGTTTTGGACATTTGATGGAGTTTTCTACCCAACAGAGACGATATGCTGATGTGATCACAGTTAACTTAATTAGTATTGAATTAATTACTTAACCACTTAAGCCTGTTTGTCACACGACAAATAGGCGAAAGAAGCCAATCTACAAGCTCAACACACACACACACACACACACACACACACACACACACACACACACACACACACACACACACACACACACACACACACACACACACACACACACACACACACACACACACACACACACACACACACACACACACACACACACACACACACACACACACACACAGAGAGAGAGAGACTACAGCGGAGTAGGGTGAATAAAGAGGACATCTTTTATTTGGGTAGGTCTATAATTTCCCCCTGTCACTGTGTGTTTGTGTGTCTAGGCCTGAACTCAAACCTATTGAGAAGGAAACCGAAGTGACTTTAAGGTGAGATAACTTCACTGTTATTTTAATTCAGATACTGGTGTGTGAGACATTGACTGTACCAGCATGTTTAAAATGAAGCAACACTTTAAAGGATTTTGCAGATTTTCCTCAAAGCCCAGGTTAACCCATTCAGAACCCATTTCAAACCCATTCATAAATAGCAGATATACAAGCTCATTTTTGAAAAAACGTATGTTGCTATAATATCAGTGCTTCTCAAACTTTTTTCAAGTCAAGGACCACCCAAAATGATATGCATTTGTCCGCTGACCCCCATGTCAAAATATTTAGTTTCAGGGACCCCCAGAAGCTAATATTTGAGTTAAAAATGTATATATATATATATATATATATATATATATATATATATTCAAAAACACATTTGCACGATTTATTTTCAAAAATAGCTCTGAGTCGCGCTATGAGCTTGAAGATCTGCTATTTTTGAATAGCCCAAAGTATCAAATCAGGGTTATAGCTCAAAAAAATCTAAAATGACACATTATGCGTTCCCGGATTGAATGGGTTAAAGGATTTTGCAGATTTCCCTCAAAGTCCAGGTTAATTGTGGGCACAAAAAAAACCCACAATTGTCCCTTGACAAGGACATTGTCAAGACACCATTGTGTTTTGTCAAGTGGTCAGATGGGTGGGCCGCAAACGATTTTCAAGTGTGCCCTGATCCAGAATAGGTTTAATCCATTAAGACCGGGAACGCATCTGTGTCATTTTAGATTTGAGCTTATTTTATGCTTTGGCTATTCAAAAATAGCAGATCTACAAGCTCATCCCGCGGCACCGAGTGCTGCGCTATGAGCTTGTAGATCTGCTATTTTTTGATAGCCAAAGAAATCTAAAATTACACAGATGCGTTCCCGGTCTTAATGGATTAAACAGCTGGTATAATGTGGTGTTGTGTAACATTGGTTCTCAAAGTGGAGTCCTGGGACCCCCAGGGGTCCTTGAGCGGTTCCAGGGGGTCCCCAGCAAAAGTAGTTAACATAGCATTACAATAATTTTAACCACTTAATCCATTTATATGTTGGCCTTGACACAAAAACGTTTGAGAACTACTGTATAATGTGTGTACTGTGTGTGTGTGTGTGTGATGCTGTGCAGGTTTCCAGATAACTTTGAGAAGCTGTCTCCTCCCATCCTGCAGTTGGATGAGGTGGAGTTTTATTACAATCCTGAAGTCAAAATGTTCCTAGGACTCAACGTCTCCGCCGACCTCGAATCACGCATATGTATAGTAAGACCAACACACACACACACACGCACACACGCGCACACACACACGCACTACCAGAGGTGGGACAAAGTTCCTATGTTGCAAGTCCAAGTCGAGTCTCAAGTCCCGAGTCAAGTCCAAGTCCTAGACTTTGTTTCGAGTCCCAAACAAGTCATAATGCTAATTAATGATCTGTAAAGATTTACATAAATCATGAGCGTTTTTCTGAATTTGCATTTATTTTGAAACAAGGGTTCTTCCAGGCCAACAGAACGCAGACATTGTACTTTTGATATCCTCCTTGAGGACAGGGTTTAAAGCAGCACTCTGTAACTTTCTTTTATGAATAAAATGTAATTTTGTCCAATCTGTATGGTAGAGTATGTTAATACAATATAACTTATACTATTAGAGTGGTTGTGTTTTGTCTCACTGCTCTTCTATTGAGCCATTCAGATAATTTCAAAGGTCATGTCTCAACCTAGACACAACGTGTTCCACAATTGGTGATAGCTTTCTACTGTGGATGAGTGGAGTTGTACTGGTGTACACAGGTGTCCATGAACTGGGAGATTGGAGGCTGTTGTGATGTGTTGCTTGTGCTCGGCCTGCATTTACTCATCTGTAAAATAGCATATTAACCCGTTAAAACCAGGAAAGCATCTGTGGCATTTTAATTAATAGCATGACAATCATTTTACCACGGTAACCAACCATTATTTTATATTTTGGCTAATCAAAAACAGCAGATATGCAAGCACATAGCTATAGCTAAGAGCTTGCAGATCTGCTGTTTTTGCAATAATTCTTTACTCAAATCTTTGCTTCTGGCCGTTCCTGGAACAAAATGTTTTGAGATGGGGGTCGGTGGCCAAATACATATCATTTTGGGGGTCCTTGACATTAAAAAGTTTGAGAACCACTGATGGTTTTCAGAAAACTGCAAACTACAAAGACATTTGTAGAATCGGCCTCAGGTCTTAATGGGTTTAACAGATGTCATAATAGGCCTTGTAGCCCTACATGAATTACAGATGAAACCACTTTCTATTAATTTATTATTAATTGAATTAATTTCACCCCCGCTCCCTCAGTCCCTCCCTACCTCCCTGCCCCACCCCCCTTCTCTCTCTTTCTCGGTTAACTTATAGGTATCACTATCTGCCCCTTCTCCTCTCACTTTATGATTACAGCAATGTTGACGTATTTGGTCTCTCGTTCTCTCGCTAAGTTTGCAGTAATGTTAATGTGTTGTATAGGTCTCATTCTCTCTCTCCAGTTACAATAATGTTCTCCCTCCCACTTGTATTGTAGACTTTACTCTTCTCTCTCGTTGTGAATCTTATAGAAATGTTTTAGGCTACACTGGCCACCCATCAATGATAGCGACTAGTGAGTTAACACTAACAGACATTACTAATTGCAGGTTTAACATTGGCAGATTACTGCATGCATGGCCATAGAAGTGTAGTTTTCTTGTAGCATTAGCTTAGGTCACTTATATCTGGATCGACTTACCTGTTTTTCAAATGTCGATTGAAGTTCGAAGTAGTAGTTGCTATTCCATTGGTGATTCTAGAACTGCATGCCTTGCATACTGCGATTCTTGTGAGGTGGCATTCAAGTTCAAGTCAAGTCCGTCCAAGTCTATTTTTCATTTGATGAAGCAAGTCTAAAGTCATCAAATAAAAATCGAAGTCGAGTCTCGAGTCCAAGTCCCCACCTCTGCACACTAAAAATAGCTGATCTACAAGCTGACATCGCGTCACGATGCAATGCGTTGTGACCTTGTAGATCGCCTATTTTCACTATTCAACCTTTTTTTTTTTAAACGTTCGCCTATAATGAAATGCCCAAAATAGGGATGCCAGATTGAAATTGGTTAACGTTAATCTATGTGTGTGTGTTAAGGTTGGGGAGAATGGTGCAGGTAAAACCACCGTCCTCAAGCTGTTGATGGGAGAACTCACACCAGTTAACGGGATTAGGCATTCTCACAGGTACGTTTACATCACTGTCTAATATCGTCGCGGTTTCCACCCGACTGATTGAATACTTTATTAACAGTTTGCAAAGACAAGCACAGGGAAGTACAGTTCAATACAAGGTATGTTAGTGTTGTTGTTGTTGTTGTTGTTAAGGTGTTCTTGTGTCATGTGTCCTCTAGGAATCTGAAGATCGGCTATTTCAGTCAGCATCACGTAGACCAGCTGGATCTGAACGTCTGCTCAATAGAACTACTCCTCAACAAGTTCCCTGGTAACACTAACTCAACCTCTTGTTGTTGTCATATTTCCCAGGCATATAGCCCAGGCTTTTATTTAAACCATTATATTACCTAACCTTATAAAAATGAGGCTATGGAATAAGATGTAAAGTATGAATAATTAATTTGATCCCGCACGATTTTCTCAGCCCCAAGCATGAAGAGAGGTCTGCAGTCTTTGTATGAAGTTTTACGGTATAATATTTAATAGAAAAAAATGTTAGGTGAAAAATGTGCTTGGTTCGAACGTTTGTGTTTTTTTGGTAACAAATAACTATTTAATGCACACAGATCTCAGGTAATTACGGACTCATTCTGTTTGATAGTCTGTGGAACACTTGAACCCAGCATCCATATTCTGGGGGGGGGGGGGGGGGGGGGCATTAGCCAAAAATAGCCGATCTATAAGCTCACAACGAATAGCTTGGACATCGGCTATTTTTGGCAGAAAAACGTGGTGCAAGGACAGTTGCAACTTGGGTCTGTTTCACTAAGAACCGAGGGTTTAAGTGGTTAATAGGATGAATGTAATGTCATGAAACAGATGAAGTTGGATATGAATCCATGTGAAACAACTCTCTTGCAGGCAGAAACGAGGAGGAGTACAGGCATCAGTTAGGAGGTTATGGCATAACGGGGGAGTTGGCCACGCGACCTGTTGCCTCCCTGTCTGGAGGACAGAAGAGCAGAGTGGCCTTCGCTCAGATGACCATGCCCTGGTAAACAACACAACACAATGCAATACATGTGGGGGGGGGTCTCAAATCACACATGGCCATAAAACATTTTTCCTTTAATCCTTGTAGACAACATAAACAAGGGGATATTTGTTAAATCCTGAATACCTCAGGATTTTACAATTTACGAGGAACTGAGTCTGGGACCAAATGTTTCAAGATCTGTCTTGTCTGTCTGTCAGTCCAAACTTCTACATTCTAGATGAGCCCACCAATCATCTGGACATGGAAACCATTGAGGCTCTGGCCAAAGCGCTCAACAAGTTCAAGGTAAAAAAGAAGTAACCAGCTGTTTAGACTGTGGCCTCTTATGAATGTTTTGAAGTGCCAAAGTTCATATGACAATATTAAGTAAAAAAAGGCATCGACACATATTGTACAAATTTTATATATAAATGATTGACATATTTCATCCCACTGAGTTGTAACTCCTCCCCCTTGTCGCCCAGGGCGGCGTGGTCCTGGTGTCCCACGACGAGCGTCTGATTCGGATGGTGTGTCAGGAGCTGTGGGTCTGCGAGAGCGGCAAAGTGAGACGGATCGAAGGCGGTTTCGACGAATACCGCGACATCCTGCACGAACAGTTCCGCAAGGAGGGCTACCTGTGATTGGTCAGTCAGGCGGCCTTAACAGCCAATCAGCGTGCCCCGCGACCAGGCCAATCAGCACAGCCAGCCCAACAACCCTACTCTTGACCGCAACTGACTCGCCAGCCAGCCGTATATAACTTTACATAATATGAGACGAACCAATCAGACATGGAGGAACGTGAGCACCCACCCCCCTCTCTCTCTCTTTCTGGACATACAGTACAGTACAACTCTGACACATGTTGAGTGTTCAGTCTTCTGCACCTCGCTGGTCCAATACCCCCCCTACAGGATGAATGAACGTACTGTCACATAGACACCAATGTTGTTGGACATTTGAAGAGGCTGAATGTCCCCTTGTCAACCACACCGATGTTGGACATTTGGAGAGGCCGAATGTCACCTTGTCAACCACACAGATGTTGGACATTTGGAGAGGCTGAATTGCCCTTGTCAACCACAAAACGTTACTTTTCAGCCAATGTAGATATAATTTAGTCACACACTCTTGTTTAATACTTTCATTGGGTAAATGTTTATAAAACCCCTCAGACACGTCACTTTTTTTGGGCATGTCATTATAGGCAAAGATTTTCATTATTATCTTTTTTTTTGGCAAACATAACCCATCTAATTTTTTTCATGAAAAAACATAAACAATTATGTATCGTCTTTGTCGGGTGGAAACCTCATATTTCCCAAACGGTTATTTTTCAGGATTCAAATTCAAAAGTAGCAGATCTACAAGCTCAAAACGCATCTACTCGCGCTGCTTTTTGAGCTTTTGATCTGCTACTTTTGATGTGACGCTGTATGATGAAGTAGGGCGTTAATTTACGAAAAAACACAAAAAGTTAAAATACAAGGTTTCTGCCCGACAGCAATGACGTTTCAGTGGTTAACATGTTTAATCCATTAAGACCGGGAACGCATCTGTGTCATTTTTAGATTTCTTTGGCTATTCAAAAAATAGCAGATCTACAAGCTCATAGCACGGCACCGAGTGCCGCGCTATGAGCTCGTATATCTGCGATTTCTTGGAAAATCATGAACATTTGGGCAAATATTTGAATATATATTTTTGCAAGCGAACATTTGTAACTCAAATCTTTGAAACCTTATGTTGCTATAATATCAGAGGTTCTCAAACTTTTTCATGTCAAGGACCCCCAAAATTATATGTATTCTTTTTTTCTTTTCTTTTTTTTAATTCAAAGATTTGCAAAAAAAAAATCACAATTTGTCAAAAAAAATGCAGACCTACAAGTTCGAACTTGCATACCTGCTATTTTTGAATTGCCAAAGAAATCTTCAAATGACACAGATGCGTCCCCGATCTTAATGGGTTAGCATGTTTAAATGTAGTGGAACTGACTTCTCATGTTACGTAAATAACCATGGACATACAGCAGAAGACCGCTAATGTTACTATGTATGTGTGGTGGGTGTTTGACAACGGGGATTTCTGATTGGATGGTTGGCCTATCTGTCATGTTAGCTTCCTTTCCAGATCCGAGGAGAGTGTATAAATATCATACCCTGTTGAAGACATTATCAGAATTATAAAAAAGACAAAATACAAATAAATGATAATTTTTCCTGTCATGTCATAGTTAACTTATACCTTACTTTCTGCTGTTTAAAAAAAAATGCAACACCATACTAATAAAAAGGTCATAAACGGCTAAAATCCCAATCAGTCCTAATCAATCAAACCTGATAAATGAGTCACTTATTCCATATATCTGTGTTATTGGTTCCAAACCGAGGCTGACAGTGGTTCTCAAACTTTTTTAATTTCAAGCACTCTCATAACTCTTGAGAGTGTACAAATGGAACTGGTTTCATGTTAAGGACCACCAAATTGATATGTATTTTGCCAAGTACAACCATCAAGTTTTTGTGCCAGGGACCCCCAGAAGAGAAGATTTGTGTTTAAAACATACAAAATAATTCCCAAATTTTCCCTAAATAGAAGAATGCGCACATGAGCTTGTAGGTTGTTTTTTTATTGTTATATCTGAGGTTTAAAATGGGGTTAAAGTGCACGTGAATGGTCTTGGGAATGTCATAAAAAATCTAAGGTTAAAGCCTCAATCTGATTTCTTCAACTGGTTGGCTGTATGTAGAACAGCAGCAACATGGGTTTAGAATCATTATATCTAAACATCATAGAATTTTCAGTCATGAGCATATAAACAGGTACCTCATAGAATGCTGTTCATTGGAGTAGTTTTTAGGGAGAGCCCCTAATGCATGTATGCCCCATCTAGGTCTATCCACAATTCAAATAATTACAATTTGCTGAATTCTCAACCGATTTTCACATGGTTTAGTCTGACATGTCTGATATATAGTGTCCAAGTTTGTGCATCAGTTGATGTTTTTTATGTCTTTGTCGCACCGCCGATCCGACCAAAATGTTTGAGTCATCTTGGGAGGGCTTTGTCAGAGTACCCATTGTACCCGTCTGTCTGTGTCCCTTTTGGGCCCATATGGAGATGCCTGTTTCTGTCTGTCTACCTGTGTCCCTTTATGCCCATATATGGAGATCTCTGTATCTGTCAGTCCATGTCCCTTTTATGCCCATATATGGAGAACCCTGATGTCATCAGTGTATGCCCACATATTTAAATTGGAATTCCCATATTGATTTAGCTCTGAACGGTAGCAGCTATCAACAAACACCTCTGCCGTCTTGCTTGGTTCTCTCGTCTTATAAAGCAGCTTTTCTTTTTGTCAGCTCGTACTGGTATCCGACACTCTGGACCGTCCCAAAATGCCCAACATCAAGATCTTCAGTGGCAGCTCGCATCCGGACCTGTCCCAAAAGATAGCCGACCGCCTGGGGCTGGAGCTGGGGAAGGTTGTCACCAAGAAATTCAGCAACCAAGAAACATGTGTGGAGATCGGCGAGAGCGTCCGCGGGAAGGACGTGTACATCGTTCAGAGCGGCTGCGGGGAGATCAATGATAATCTGATGGAGCTGCTCATCATGATCAACGCCTGTAAGATCGCCTCTGCCTCCCGGGTCACGGCCATCATACCCTGTTTCCCATACGCCCGACAAGACAAGAAGGACAAGAGTCGTGCTTCCATCTCTGCCAAACTGGTGGCCAACATGTTGTCAGTTTCTGGTGCAAACCACATCATCACTATGGACCTGCATGCATCACAGATACAGGGTTTCTTTGACATCCCAGTAGACAACCTGTATGCAGAACCTGTCGTGCTGAAATGGATCAAAGAGAACATCCCGGAGTGGAAGACCTGCACCATTGTCTCCCCCGACGCAGGTGGAGCCAAGAGGGTCACCTCGATAGCGGACAGGCTGAATGTGGACTTTGCCCTCATCCACAAGGAGAGGAAAAAGGCCAACGAGGTGGACCGCATGGTACTGGTCGGGGACGTGACGGATCGCGTGGCCATCCTGGTGGACGACATGGCCGACACCTGTGGAACCATGTGCCACGCTGCCGACAAACTAATTTCGGCCGGCGCCACCAAGGTGTACGCCATCCTGACCCATGGCATCTTCTCTGGACCGGCCATCTCTCGCATCAACAACGCCTGCTTTGAAGCTGTGGTGGTGACCAACACCATCCCCCAGGAGGAGAAGATGAAGCACTGCCCCAAGATCCAGGTCATCGACATCTCCATGATCCTGGCAGAGGCCATCCGCAGAACCCACAACGGCGAGTCTGTGTCCTACCTCTTCAGCCACGTCCCCTTGTAACACCAAGCATCGACCTGGCACCAAAGAATAACCACAAGAGGGATGTATCCCCGCGCCCACCCACCCACCACAAATGCAACCATGATGAAAGCTCTGCCGATGACTAACCATCCTCCTATAATTTGACAAAGCTCTGTGAGGGTGGTAGGGCGGTGGTGAGACCAAAATTGTTCTGCCCGGTTCTCCTCAGTGGCTGGAGCTATTGATCTGAAATTGCACACAGCCATTGACCATTACCATGTGCACAGAACTGCGAAGCCCGTTTTTCGTCAGCTGTTTATTCGCGTTTTTATGTAAAAGAATGTCGCCATGGTTACGGCTGCCCAGCTATGGGATGGCCCCGCGAGCAATGGGATGAATGGCTCCCGGGTTGCCAGATCATGTGCGCATATCCCCCCACGGATGCGTTGACCGGGTATGGACTAGTGAAGATAATGATGGAACCCTCCTGTCTGTTACTAACACTGAATGCCATTCACTTCCTTGAAGCAGTGGTCCCTCAAGTCTAGGACAAGTGGGGTCCCGTGACCCCCATATAGGGGTCCTTTAGTAGGGCAGTGGTTCTCAGGGGGGCAGTGGTTCTCAGGGAGTGGGGACCCCCACTCCCCACTCCCGCCTAGATGACAGTGAAGTGACAATTTAAGGACTTAAATTAAAAAAACAAAACAAAAAAATGACTGCATCAAAAGTAATCAACAAACTATACTATAAAAACTGGTCAAACATTGGGCAATTGTAAAATAATAGAAGAAAGAGGCAAACATTGTGAAAATTCCAAGTGTTTATCAGGGTGGGGGGGTCCCCAGTTCATATATGATTATTTTGGGAGTACCCAGCTACAGTACATGATAGAGAGTTGGGAACCAAATGTACCCTGAACAGGTCTGTAACTGTAAATGGCTGACCTACAAGCTCACAATGCATCATAGATGTGCGACGCGTTGTGAGCTTGTAGATCAGCTGTTTTCGATGCGCGACACTGCCATGCGACAGAGCGTAGATTAGGCTTCACACATCAGAGAATGCCAAGTTACAAAAAGTGTTGTGAGCTAGAACGGCCATCTCTCGCTGCCTTTGCACGACACCGTCATACGAGGTAGCAACAGCCTCAGAGTTAAAATAACAGAGCATTTTACAGTGTAGATTGGAGTCCCAGAGATTAAAAAAATCGAAAATAAAATTAAAAAAATCTAATGGGGGTTCATGGTCTAATACAGGGGTAGGCAACCTTAGCACAGGGGAGGGTGATCACTGGCACCCTGGCATAAGTGTGTGAGAGCTGCATTGGGAACTCCTTATACGGTTATGGCCTAACTTGAACTAATTTAAACGGATGAAAATCATGAAAACAAAAACAATACTTCGGTCGAACTATATTTCTTTATTTCCTGCCCATGCAGAAGCTTGGTATGACAATGTGTTCTGATGGGTTCTGTCCAATCAGAAGTTGTGTATGAAGATGGGTTCTGTCCAATCAGAAGCTGTGTATGACAATGGGTTCTCTCAGCTGGGTACAGATGACCTCATCGATGTACAGAGAGTTGGCCTTGATGTCAATGTTCTCCTGCAGGTTCAACTGGCAGCGAATCAACTTCTTCTGCTCTGTCTCAGACTGGAGCAAAGCTTCACACATTCTGTAGGGGCAGGGTGGGGGAGGCATTAGAATGTATATCGTTACTGTCGGGCAGTAACCTCTTATCTCCATATTTTAACATTTTGTGTTTTTTCATAAATTAACGCCCTAATTGATCATACTACAGTGTCACACAAAATCATCAATAGTAGCAGAACTGCAAGCTCGAAACGTGGTGCGAAGCGACTCGTTTTGATCTTGTAGATCTGCTACCATTGCTATTTTCAAATTTGAATCCTGAAAAGTAACAGTTTTGGACATATGAGGTTTCCACCCGACAGAGACGATATATGACTGTAGATTGGATATAGACTCAATTATTCTATCCCACTGGTTCTCAAAGTGGGGTCCTTGAGGGGGTTCCAGCGGGTCCCTGACAAAATGTGTTTATATAGAATCGGAATTGGAAACATTTAAAAAAACAAAATCTTGAATTTTTTAATACTTTTAATACATTTTAACCTTTATCTTCTCATGGGGGTCCTTCCCTGGCACAAAATATTTTCAGATGGGAGTAAATTACATTTGAATTTGGGGGTCCTTGACATGAAAATGAACCACTGGTCTATCCAATCCAATCCAATCCAAGTATAATTGTAATGTGTTACTAAAACAACAAAGACCTCTCCTTGTCTTTCACCACATTTGATTGAGGATAAGGAAAACATTCAAAATGGATCTGATTCCGTTCTTTTCACACTATAACATCATCCTGTTCCTCACCTGTTGATGTGGGCAGTGAGCTGCTGGACCTCAGAGAGCAGGCGGCTCTGTGCCGGGTCATGGCACAGCTCTGTGCCGGGTCTCCTGCCGCGGGCAGACAGCCGGGCCTGGGCAACCTGCAGCGGTTTCTGCTCCTCAGCGACGGCTGTCTGGAGAGACTCCATGTTCTTCTCCTGGCTGCCGAGTTCAGACAGAATCTGTGAGGGAGGGAGATGAGAGAAGTACGGTAGTGTTACTAGGTAAAAATATGTACAGTATTACGCTGATCTGAGCAATGGTCACTGAGTTCTGGCCGTCATTGAAGCATCCGTAATACCGCCTCGCTATTTCGGATGTTTCGTTTGTGATGTCCACCGTCCACCCATTAGGCAATTTTAATATAGGATAGATTGTTGAAGGTGTCAAATATATGGGCTTTATCACACAGCAAGTGCCAGAAAAGTTTGACATCAGAGTAAAAGATTTGAAAGTCAATGTTGTGTATTTTTATGATTGACAATCCTAGTTCCATGCCTTCGGCCTGGCGGAGACAATAAGGATAATTGACCATGAAGCAGCATCAGATGAATATGGTCAACTTGGTCAGAATTTTTGAGAGCTTGCAACCACTCCTTGTAACAGTCCAGGTCTGTCTCAGACCTACAGTACACAGTATGATTGTTAATTCATAGTGTCAATAATATACATGGACCAGTGCTCCATTGACAATGATGGAATTGTTGATATTAATCAGTTTCCGCATGAATCAAGTTGCTCATTTTATATAGTCACTGGCTGCCATGCAAATAATCAATAGTTATGTAATGTACCATGTCCAGGTGCTCCTCCATCTGCATCTTCACGGTCTTGGTCTCCAGGACCTTCAGTCTGAAGGCTGAGTCTGTGGCTTGGAGCTGTTTCTTCATGTCTGTGGCCGTCTGCTCCAGCAGTGAATCCACCAGTGCCCGCAGGGACACCGAGTTGACCTTCTCCCGCTCCGCCTTGGACATGTTGATACCTGAGAAACTCTCCCACTCTTCTGGAATTATTACCATGCTGTGAATGATAATAATAAATATATTACTTTTTTGCTTGATTAGAAAGAATCGTATGACATGTACTATACTACTATATTAAAGTATTTGACCTTGGTAGAATGACGTCAGGGTGTTTGGACTTGTGGTCGCTGCCAGTGGAATGGTTTCTCATCAAGGAACAGGCGTCATCGATGCACTGAGCAGTGAACTTATCCTTCAGATCCTTCTCTACATGGTACCTGGCTGAACGGTTCAGACTGCACACACACACACACACACACACACACACACACACACACACACACACACACACACACACACACACACACACACACACACACACACACACACACACACACACACACACGTGTACACAAGCCCAAACAGTGTAAAAACAATGAAGTGAAACCTTTTTACTGAATAATTATAATATTATATCGTGCACATTTATGATATTTTTGCACTATTCCAGATCCTACCGTAACTGTTCGCTGATCTGCTCCAGCGTGCGTTGCAGCAGGGAAGCCGCGCCCTCTATGACCTCTCTCTCCTGTAGCAGGTGTCTCTCTACCTCATCCTGGACCCGGTCCACTGGCGCTCGCTTTAATCTGCAACAAACACAAAACACACACTGGAGACAGGCAAACCATTCCACGTAACTGCTGCAGAATACAAAAAAAGAGTCCTTTCCCGTACCAGATATTAAGACTAAAGAAGACAAACAATGTCTTCTAAACAGTTTTCTGAAAAACGTATGTTGCTATATTAGTGGTGCTCAAACTTTTTCATGTCAAGGACCCCCAAAATGATATGTATTTGGCGTCAAATTTGATCCAGGGACCCTCCAGAAGCGAATATTTGAGTTAAAAATGTTCGCTTTAACAAATAGATATATTAAAAGATTTGCACAAAGTTTCACGATTTTTCAAAAATAGCAGATCTATGAGCTTGAATATCTGCTATTTTTGAATAGCCAAAGTATAAAATACTTTGATGTAGGCCTATGTATTTTAGCTGTAGGCCTATATATAGCTAAGAGAGACTCTCTCATCCACTCTAAGCCACCCAAGCCTGATAAAGTGATCAGAGAAGTCTTACTATTTCTTAATATTATGGTGTCTTCTCACCTCTCGCCCAGACAGGTCATGGTGACGGTCAGTGGTTCCTTACAGGCCTCCAGGCTCATCTCCACACGTCTCTTATAGGAGACCAGAACATCAGTCTCCTCAATCACCTCCTTCAACTTCTGCTCCAGCTCTTGTCTCAGGAACTGAATCTCTCGATCCCTCTGCGCTGAACGACAATGATGCAGAAAGACTGGACACTGCAGATGACTGGGCACTCTTTTTTTCCTTTCCTTTTTCCTTTAAGGAAAACTTGGCACTTGAGAGAATTTGTTGTGGATTTGTTGTGTGTGAAAATTGGGCACAATTTTGTGGGGGCTGGAACTGGGCACTACTTGTGGATAATTCAGCAATTCAGTGTTTCTGACAATTATGATTCTGAGAAAGAAGTATCACAAGCATCAAAAAATGCTCACATCAAAATACATTTTTGGACAAATTATTTGATGGGATATAATTAGTTATTTTACCAAGCAAATGAATAATGGTGAATGTGGCACTTTAAACCTGGTCAAATTAAATGTTTGCTCTTTGTAGTTAAAGTTTCTACAAAGAAAAGGCAGGGCAAAAAATAAATAAATAAATCAAGTAAATAAACAACATTTAATTAGATGGCTTACATTAAAGGTAGGGTAAGTGATTTACTTTGGTTAAGATAAGTGTTAAATAGCTCTATATTCTGAAAGTACTCATTGCTATAGAGTGTTTGTTCAGTAAAAGGAGTCTCCCATGTCTCTACAGCTCTTTATTAAAAAGAAAATGCATTTTCAGTACTCTCGCCTGATTAAAATGTGTCACCTACCTGAACATGTACTTATAATCTGTTTACTAAAGAGCTGGAGAGACCCCTGTGACCGAACAAACACTCTGTAGCAATGATTACTATCAGAATATAGTACTTTAACCTTTTAACAAAAAAAATATAAATAATAATAATAATATTACTTTCTCTACCTTTAACATTATGAATAGAAGGACTGTATAACAACAACTTCCTCTTACCCAGTTTCTTGTTGGCGTCCTGCTGCATGCGTTTGGAAACCCTGTCACTCTCCAGTATGAGCCTCTGGCTCTCTGCGGTCAGCAGCTCTGAGCGGATCCGCTGCGTCTCCACATCCACCGGCTTCAAGCCTCCATCCTCCCTCCACCGTAGGGCTCCGTCCAGGGAAGACATGCTGCTGCTCACCAGTGGTGTAAAGCAGGGGTCAATGGGCCTCATTCAGCAATAAATTCGTAAGTTGTCTTCTTAAATTTCTTCCTAAGTGAATTCCTAAGAGAAGTCGAGTCAGATTCATGAAATGTTCTTAGGCTCTGCCTGCAGTCACATCACCTGTGTGTGATTGCTGCACACAGAAATCACAGGAAATCACACAGAGAAATAAAGTTGAGAGAATGAAGTAAAGAATACCTAAACTAAAGCCTAAAGATGGTGGAACACCAGACTCCAAACATAAAATAAATAAATATTTCTGTGGAGGTACTTCTGAAGTGAACAGCAAATTATTTTATTTAATTAATGAATGTATTTTATTATTTCTCTCACATTAATCAACATATCACCACTCGATATCAATGCAAATTTGCTGAAATTTGCTGTTAAAAATGTTATCCATATTTCATGTTCAGGAGTAGCGTTAGTATAGGATATAAAACATTTTAGTACTGAAAGCTGGTGGGTGGATATAGAGGGTCTTTAAGGTAGCAGCTGCTTGGTATGTAATGGGGTGGAAATAGGGGTGTGGTGGGTGATATGGTGGTGCAAGGAGGGGTGTAGGGGGCTGTGTGGGGTATGGGGATGGGTGTGACGGGTGGGTATAGGGGGGCTTTCAGGTAGGAAGGGGACTTGAAAATGGGGGTGTGGCGAATGTCGGGATATGGGGGTGGGGGTATGGGGGGGCGATGAGGGTGGGTTGGGTGGGGGGTTATGGGGTGGGTATGGGGCTTGGGCTTCAACTCAACCGGGTCTGTTTGGGTTAGATGCATTTGGCTAAAGACCCCCCACCTGAAAATATTTTCTGCTAGGGAAATGTTTTCAAGATTTATCAAAATGTTTCGAAAATAGCCGATCTACAAGTTCAAAATTGCCAGTAATGGGACGCGTTGTGAGCTTGTAGATCAGCTATTTTCAAACAAAGTATAAAATAGGGTTAAAGTGATTAAACTGTTCCTCGTTTGCTGTGGACCCCCTGGAACAGCTTCAAGGACCCCTGGGGGTCCCCAGACCACACCTTTGAGAACCTTTTTTGCTCTAAAGATACGATAAAAATATTATTGTAATTTAAATCCTATATTATACAACTGTAGAATTGAAGAAACTTCGAGAATTAATTATTTTTGCACAAACATATCACAGAACTCAAAGGCCACCCTATAAGAGTGCTCTCTAGTATGCGTAGATTTCCTCTTAACTTAAGAACAAATCACAGCTAAGAAAACATTTGTGAATGCCAAAATCTCTTAAAAAACTTCTTAAGTGGGTCTAAGAACACATTTGTTCGTAAGTACGGTTCATGAATCGGGCCCAATGAGAGGAGAGATGGCATAGGCAATCTCCAAGTCCGTGTGTGTGTACAACAGAACAAAGGGATTCTACTGTTGCGCCTCAGCCTTAAAGCGGCCAGTCCGGTGCGTCACATGGGTAGGGACACTAGATGCAATGAGAGAAGAACGCTGGAGCAGCACGGACAATTTAAGCCTTTTATTTAATGCAGTGCAAGTATAGGGTTGACTGACGTTTCGGTCTTTCGACCTTCCTCAGAGTCAGAGTCTGTGTGTGTGTGTGTGTGTGTGTGTGTGTGTGTGTGTGTGTGTGCGCGTGTGTTTGTATGTGTTGCTTGTGTGCCGTGCTCATCCCGTGCTTAAACGGGCGGACGGACATAACATACGCTGGGGGTCCCTGGACCCCTCTTTGATAACCAGTGGCACGTGTGGCCAATGAGAGGAGAGATGGCATAGGCAATCTCCAAGTCCGTGTGTGTGTGTGTGTGTGTGTGTGTGTGTGTGTGTGCATGTGTTTGTATGTGTTCCTTCTTTGTATGTGTTTGTATGTGTTCCTTCTACATGTGTTCCTTCTACAACGCCTCGCAGCGCGAGCCGTTGTGAGCTTGTAGATTTGCTATTTTTTGGCTAAAGTTCTCCTCAGAAAAGGGATGCTAGGGTTCAAGTGGTTAAGGTAAAAAAAAAAATCACATCACACAAAGATTTGGCGGACCCCCTGTAATAACTCTGAGGACCCCCTAGGGGTCCCGGACCCCCTGTTGAAGACCCCTGGTGTAAAGTAACTAAGTACATTTACTCAAGTAACTTAAAGGACGACTTCACCCATTTTCAACCTATCTTCATATAATAGGTCCTCACTAATGCTCATGATAAAATGATACAATTTTTTTCTACTTGGTCTGTGTCTCATAGGAGGGCTGTGGACAGTCCAGAAACCCGTCTACCAGTGACATCATCGTTAGGCAGGATTTTTTTCCTTCCAAAAAGATTAAAACATTTTGATTCAGATTTTTATTAAGGCGAGAACAATGGGATCTATTTTTGCATTGCAACTTTCCAGGAATACAAAGCCTGCAGTTTCTATTAGCTTGGATTCCCCATCGATGATGTCACTGGTAGACGGGTTTCTGAACTGTCTACAGCCCTCCTCTGAGATACAGACTGATTAGAAAAAAAATTGTACCATTATATCATGAGAATTAGTGAGGACCTATTATATGAAGATAGGTTGAAAATGGGTGAAGTCGTCCTTTAAGTACAATTTTGAGGTACTTTCACTTTACTGGAGTATTTCCAATTGTCTATACTTTTACTTCTACTCCACTACATCTCAGAGGCAAATATTGTACTTTTGCTCCAACTCAATTATTTGAAAACTTTAGTTACTAGATACTTTGCAGATATAAATGATTACGTTATGAAACATACATTAACAACTTTATCCCTATTTTAAGGCAATTTGAAAATAGCCGATCTACAATATGCAACGTGGTGTGAGCTTGTAGATCTGCTATTTTCAAACATTTTAGTACTTTTTCTTTTGGTACTTTAAGTACATTTTGATTAATTTGATACCAATACTTTTGTACTTTTACTCAAGTACATTTTTAATTCCGGACTTTTACTTGTAACAGAGTACTTCTACATTGCAGTATTGATACTTTTACTGAAGTAAAACATTTGAGTGCTTTTTCCATCACTGCTGCTCACTCTGGATGGAAGGGATTCAATGAGCGACAGAAACAAGCAATGAAAAGAAAACCGAGGAAATCAACCACTTAAACCCCATAAGTTTGAGCAGAGTCCCCCAACTATACCAGTGGTTCTCAAACTTTTTCATGTCAGGGACCCCCAAATTGACACTTATTAGCCCACGGACCATTTGAAAAGATATGCCAGGGACCCCCATAAGAGAAGATTTGTACGGCTCTAGCAGTGATTCTCAACCATTTTAATTTCATGGACCCCCAGTTTGACATGCATTAGGCTACACACCCCCATTTAATGGCATTTCTATCTCTGGGACCCCCATTATATTGTAAAAACAATGTTAATTTAACTCTGAGAGTGTACAAATGGAACCAAATGGACCCGTTAGGGTCCATTTGGTTCCATTTGTACACTCTCAGAGTTACAGAACCATAAGGGTCAATTTGGTTCCTATCCATCATTAAGCTGGGGACCCCTTGGAACCCCCTCAAGTACCCCTGGGGGTCCCCGGACCCCACTTTGAGAACCAATGCTCTATACTAGTGTCTTTTCTGTTTTCTGTTATTGTGGGGAAAGCCAGGTTTAAGTGGATAAGGCTTGAATAGCATTGAAAACTACAGCAATTGTTATTAGATTATCATGAGAATCATTATTTTGAATGCAATGACAGCTGTCATTTCATGTCTGAGAAATGGCTGAATATATTAGTGGCAGATATCAAAGGGGCAGCAGCTACTGTACATCCGTACATATTGTAAACATAATATGTATATATTTAAACACAAACTGTAGCCCACTTATACGCACACGTTGTGAGCTTGTAGATCTGCTATTTTCAAAAGACTTTTACGCGTTTTAGACTAGTACTTATACTTTTGGTACTTTAAGTATATTTTCATGCCACTACTTTTGCACTTTTACTCAAGTCAATTTTGATTACCGGACTTTTACCTGTAACAGAGTATTTCTGCATTGCAGTATTGATAGGCCTACTTTTACTTAAGTAAACAATTTGAGTACTTACCACCACTGCCAACGTTATTAAAATGTATCAAACCATACTGTACCGTTTGCTTTGTATTGCTGATCTTATTTATTTTCTTCTGTTGTTGGTGTCCAGTAGTCCTGTAGAATTTGCAGTAACGTTTTAAGAGTTTTTTTCACTGGCTTGCCAAAGCACCAGTGCAGACTGCTGCTGGGACATAAACAAACAGTTGCTATGGTAACAGAGGCTCCCAGGCGGAACAACCCATACCTCCCTAACTATCAGTTTCAATGGCCTCACCAGTGGTGGTAAAAGTACTCAAGTGTTTTACTAAAGTAAAAGTATCAATACTGCCATGAAGAAATACTCTGTTACAAGTAAAAGTCTGGGTAAGCAAAATGTGCTTAAGTAAAAGTACAAAAGTATTGGCTTCAAAATGTACTTAAAGTACCAAAAGTTAAAGTACTTGCAGAATGTCCTGTTTCACAACTTATCATATGTCTAAAATGTATTTAAAAATATTTTGAAAATAGCAGATCTACAAGCTCACAATGTGAGCTTGTAGATTGGCTATTTTCAAATAGCCAAAGAAATAGGGGTGAAGTTAATGTATGTTTTGTAATAATAATAGAAGTAAAAGTATTGAACATTTAATAACAACTGGTAATACTGGTAATACTACAGTAAAGTAAAAATACCTCAAAATTGTAGTTAAGTACAGTACTTGAGTAAATGTACTTAGTTACTTTCCACCACTGTCCATTGTGATTCCCAAACTGTGGTGCAAGCACCCCCTGTGGTGCTGCTAACTTATATGCAGAGAGAAGTATAGAACTCACTGATTAAAAAAGACATTGAACATACAAAAGGCATTTTAGTGGCAAGTCTTTAATGTTTCCACCACAACAATAATACTACAGGTTGTTGTTGTTGTTGTTGTTGTCAGTCAGTAGAAGGGGGCGTGTCCATTCCAGTGGATAAAGGCTCCTCCCCATTTGGTCCTTATGGTCATCTCCAGAGAGGGGAACCTCTTCTCTGCATCTCCACTCGCCTCAGCTCCTCGCCACGCCTCCCAGTGGTGGGAGTGAGTGTCTGCAGTGCAAACACATCACTTGTGTATAACTGTTGCATACATTATACATTGAGTGGTTCTAAAACTTTTTCATGCCAAATACCCCCAAAATTATGTGTTTGAACCCCAGCTTCCCTATAATGGGTACGTCAGGTGAACATTTTTGATACTTTTGTGTGACACTGTAGTACGATCAAGTAAGGCCTAAAATTTACGAAAAAACACAAAAAGTTAAAATATGGAGATAAAAGTTTTCTACCCGACAACAGCGATATCAAACTGGGGGTCCTTGAAATTCCAAAGGACCATGCAATAGCCACTATTATATATAGAGGGCCACTATTTATTTATATTTATATTCTGTGCAATGCACAATCATTTCACCCCTAATAATAATAATAAGACGACTAACAGACTTACCTATAGAAAGTCTTAATGTGTTCTTCATACTGGGCTGTCCGTTATAGTAGTAGAGGTTAAACAGATGTTCACTCTTCCAGTCAGACAGCAGAGAGCGACTGGTGCTGAACAGAACATTGAAGGTTCCATTGATGCAGCACAACCACACAGGCAGCATGGGAGTCTTCAGCATGCTGCCTACCTACAACACACACAGTAGCATTACCATTACTGGGCGGTAATGTATTTCAGTCCATACATCATGCAAATCCCAGTCAAACCTCCTTTGCCCCCCCCCCATATCTAATCCACCACCTCAATGGCCTTGTGGTTGTCCGCCTTGAGATTAGGAGGTCGGCGTTCTCCAAAGACTATGGACTCCAGTGTAGTATAGGTGTTGTTGTACAGGTAGTAGTACAGGTGTAATACCTGAGGCAGGGTGTTTCTGTCCAGCTGTTCGCGGCTCCAGTGCAAGTATCCCACATGACTGCGGGCCGTGACCCCGTGCAGCGGTCTGTCCAACGGACTGCCGTCCTCTCCGTCCAACACTGTCCCATTGAAGACGTTAGGAGTGGCTCTGCCTGTCAGCAACAGATTCATCATCTCCTGCAGAGCAACCACACACACGCACAGACACACGCACAGACACACGCGCACGCACGCACGCACGCACACAAATTTTTTTTTTTTTTAATATTTAATTATATATACTATATTTAATAAATACCCTTTGTTTTGCGGTTTTCACATTTTTTTTCCTCACAGAATCAAACGTTTTATGGTCATGAATGATCAGGATCCTGGATGGCTTGATTCTAGGCTTAAAAAAATGATATGAATATTATTGGAAATCTCTATGGGAAAAATGTCCATCACTGCTATGCCTTATAGCCAGAGTTATAGGGCATCGCAGTTGCGGCCACTTCCGGGTTCCACTGCAAAATACTCAATGCATTTTTCCCATTGACTTTTCCAAAAATATTTATATCAATTCATTTAAGCCTAGAATCAAGCTATCCAGGCTCCTGGTGAATCATGACCATTAAACATTTTTTTCTGTGATTTATTTTATTTTATATTTAATTATATGATATATCTGCCAGACCTGAAAGGTATGGCCTACACGAGCCTTTGTCACCAATCCATGCATGGTATGTCTGGTTGTGGTTAAGTTTCTTATGCATGAATAAATAGGCACAGACTAGTCGTGACATCACTATTATGTCACAAGTATAAATACGGTTGGTATATAACGTAAGACACAAAGATTTCAGAATTAGACTTCACAAGACTTCACACAACACCGGCTTAGGTCTGGCACAACCAGGTCTCCTGGTCTTGTTAATAAATACCCTTTGTTTTGCCGTTTTCAAAAGGTTTTTTTCACAGAATCAAACGTTTTATGGTCATGATTCACCAGGAGCCTGGATAGCTTGATTCTAGGCTTAAATTAATTGATATAATTATTTTTGGAAAAGTCAATGGGAAAAATGCATTGAGTATTTTGCAGTGGCTCCAGGAAGTGGGCGGGAACTGCGATGCCCTATAGTTGTGCACACAAATATCAGATCGTCGCACTGCGACTTGTAGATCTGCTATATATTGAGCGCAACTGGTGCACAACTCCCTAATCTCTGAACCTAATCCTATTCCTAACCCCAACCTGAATCTTTTCCTGATTGTAAGCTAAACTCGTAATAACAATAATTTTTCTTTCTTTAAAAAACCCAAAACATAATACAACCATTGCTCTCGGGAGGGCAAGGACAAATTTTCCTCACAATGTATATATTTCTCTAATTCAACTATACTTGTGGACACACACACACACACACACACACACACACACACACACACACACACACACACACACACACACACACACACACACACACACACACACACAGTGTTGCGTATAGAACTCCTGAAGTCATTGATTTTTACGTGAGCTGCAGACTGTTTACCTGTCGACAGGTGAACGTTCCCATCCTGAGCTGCAGAAGATGAGAGGTGCTGGAGTCCAGGTCCTCCCTCAGCCTGACGCACGCACGCACGCACGCACGCGCGCGCGCGCGCGCACGCACGCACGCACGCACGCACGCACGCACACACACACACACGCACACACACACACACACACACACACACACACACACACACACACACACACACACACAGGCTTAGTGATACTGGGGGTGTTGGGGTGATACTGGGGGTGTTGGGGTGATACTGCGGGTGTTTACCTGTTGACTGTTCTAGAGCAGATGAGACTGTAGACAAACAGAATAACTCCATGACTGCCCTCTTCTTTAAACTGAAAACAAGACAGAATAAATGCAGTTGGTGTTAAGAAATACTAGATTATATTCACATTAATACTCTTCCAAAAGTTGAACTATTTCCTGGCGCTTTTTTCTGTGGACACAGCCTCTAATCCTGTCACGCATCTACACTGAGGTTGATTCAGCTTGTTGATGTTAGTTGTGTTCCTGCTAGGCTCTGTAGGCCTACAGTGTTATGATTGGTATGAATACAGTTGTATGTTACATGAATAAACGTGAAAGACTCACACACTGGATGTGTTCATAGATGAATCTCCTGACATCCTCCTTGATGTTGAAGGTGAAAAGCTGCAGCTGCAAACACAACAAACACAGCTCAAAGCTAATGATAGTTGTTCACTATTTAAATACATAGTTTAGCAATTACAGTCTTACTACACTGTTGCTTTGGTGACTTTGAGCATGATTGTTTTATAGCCTTTTACCACTTAACATGTAGGCCTACATATGGGGAGCAGTGGCTCAGGAGGTAGAGCGGCCACTTGGAAATTGGAAGGTTCCAGGTTTGACCCCAGGCTCCCTCTGGGTTAGTGTTGCAGTGTCCTTGAGCGTTATACAGTATATAAGACCTTACATGGTCTGTGCCCGCTTCAAAAATTCGTAAAGAGGAAGCCTGATAGTGGAATCGGCACTAAGTCAACCACTAGAGGGGATTGTGAAGTGCAGCTCAGGCGAACCACATTCGGACATAATGTCCTTTCAGTACAGGGTTGTTCGACATGGAATGACTAATGGCCATAAGGGATCGTCCTACTTTAGCACAATCAAAAACTTGATAACCAAACTTGCCATTTCTTAGTGCAATATGTGAGCCAAGTAAAAATGTGTTTGCCTTAAATAGCACCTTTTGTACCGGTTTTGTACCTCTGTTTTTGTATTTAAACTTTGTTTTCCCTGTGTAATGTAATGTAATGTAGTCTATTGTCTGCTTGTTTTTAGGTTTTTGTTGTGGGGACTCCGGATGTAAATGATCATCTTTGCTAAATCCGGTGTATTTACATTGTTCATTGTACATTGCTCATTAATATGCGGTGTCTCTGAACCTCTGCGCCCCCCTGTGGCGGGTGGTGTTTATATTAGTCCCAGGAATCCAGCAGCACGCCCCTTTCTGCTGCTGCGTTTCCTTGTTATGGTATGTCACACACAGCTGCGCGAATTTTCATGTATTAAGTTACAAAACGCTAATTTCACTTAAATCAAAGTATATGTTGAGTGATATGAATGTTGTGGACATGTTTTGCAATTGTCAGTAAGATGAAAATTGTACTGTTTTGTCTTTATTTCTGACGTGATAAGTTGCAAGCAGCATGGTATTATGGCACAACAGTAATGGCGGTCCCATTTTAAATGTATTGTTTCTGTTCTGATGTTTAGGGGCTGTGTCTTGATACTGCACACCACCAACCACACTGTGCCTGTTGTTGTTGTCTGACAGGTATGTTTTGTGAAGGGGAATTAGTTCATTGATACATGATTGTATTAATTTTATGAGCATTTTTGCATAGAATGTTGTACTTTTATATTAATTCATTGTTGCATTTTCTAAAAATGCTAAAAAGAAAACGGGTTCATGGCTAAATGTATGTCAATTAATTCATGTTGTTAAAAATGTTAAAACTATACGATCACACTGTGAATATTGCAAAGCCCTTTTCTGCTGCTGCGTTTCCTTGTTATGGGGCTGTGTCTTGATACTGCACACCACCAACCACACTGTGCCTGTTGTTGTTGTCTGACAGAGTTGGCAATAAATGCTATGAACCTGAGAGAAGTGTGGCGTCATCAATCTGCTGGGAGTGAGCCAAAATATAGGGGTTACAAAGGCATTTCACAATAGGGGGCCACAGCCAGATGCTGCAGCTATTTGAGGATCCTTGTCATGGAAACATTTGGCAACCCCTGGTGTAAACCAGTGGTTCTCAAAGTGGGGTCCGTGGACTCCCAGGGGTCCTCAAGGGGATTCCAGGGGGTCTCCAGGTAAATGACCAATACTTAAGAACCAAGTGGACGCTTACCAGTCTGTAACTCTAAGTGTACAAATTGAGCCAAATGGACCCTTACAGGGTCTCTCAGAATAAAGGGGTTCTGTGTGCTTAGTGCATAACAAACTGAGGGTCCTTGAAATTAAAACGTTCGTGAACCACTGAAGTAGACAAATGGCATCACAGATCACACTCAGTGGAGAAGCCATCCATGTCTTCATCCAGTCTTGAACCATTTAGTGACTTCAATCACATTGTAAATGTTGTGACATCTTGTGTCACGTTGTTGTGACATAAATGTGCATTTATAGCGCCTTTTTTTTCTCGAATGCACCTTACAATGCATTACATTCACCCATTCACACACACGTTCCCCCTGGCGGAGGAAACCATGCAAGGCACCACCAACCTGCTCATTGGGAGCAGTTAGGGGTTCAGTTCAGCTCAAGGACACTTCGACGCTAACTCAGGGGGGGACGGGATGGAACTGGGAACCTTTCTGACTGCCGCCCCAATCGGCCCCATGTTGTTTGTTGTACACAGAGATGAACCCACCCTCTCTGTGAAGGTGTCCAGTTTGTAGTCCAGGTGGGGGGTGATGCAGTAGTCCTCTGTCACCAAGGTTACGGTGGCACTGCTCTGGTCTCCCGCTGACCACAGGATGTCACACAGAGCAGCGGACAGCGCTCTGTCCTGGTGTCTGTCCCCTACCTCCATGAGGCTGACAGACAGACAGACAGATAAATGATTGATAGTTTGGAACCAAAAATGTACTCTTATACAGGTCTGTAACTTTGAGTGGTCTGAGTTATGGGGGTCTGTGGCCTAGTGCATTACAAACTGGGGGTTGAAAACCAGAAACCACTGCTACTGTAGATGATGTGTGAAGTTTAGTTGAGTAAAAGTTCTGACCTCTGCAGGGAACAGCTCTCTGCATCAGCATGTCTGCTGAACAGCAGGTGTTTGATGACGAAAGCCTGGACCACCATCTGAATGGCACACACTCCTCCCTGACACACACACACACACACACACACACACACACACACACACACACACACACACACACACACACACACACACACACACACACACACACACACACACACACACACACACACACACACACACACACACACATGCGTGGCACACGCACACACTTTTAATGATTTACAGTATGTCCACAAAAGTCCAATGGTCACAAAAACACAATTCAAGTTCATGACAACACAACTTATAAATAACAATTCACACAATAAGCAACAGAACAGTATAATGTACAATACACAATAAAAGAGACACTACTTGTAAGTAAGGATAATTTATTATAAAAAGTTTTGTGTGTACAGTAGGTCTATGTACCGAGATTACTATGGTGCAGGAATACACATAATGATTAGCAGTCTCTAAGGTGGTTGTATTCCATTGGACCTCCTTTTGCTGTCACAGCAGCTCACACACGTGTTTGTAATTTGGGAGTTTTTGTTATTATTTGTTATTAGTCATGTTTTCAAAGCTACTCTCTTTGGGTGTTTGTAATCTGTAGGAAGTAATCTTGTCTGTCTTCTCTTGGACATCAGGTCTGTCTGTATTGGCCTTTCTTGATGGCGAGGATGTATTCACTGAGTCTGTTTGTCAAGGATTTCCTTAGACTGTGGGACGGATTCGCCAAAAGTGTACAAATATTCACATTGAAAACATTACGCCGATGCCGGTTGAGAATGATGCTCGTTGGGAACGATGCCCGCTGGGAACGATGCCTATTGGGAAAATGTCAGTCTGTCAGTCTTCTTTATCTTGAGAACCGTCCGATCAATGGACGTCAAACTATGCGTCTACCTGTCTCTCCAAGTCCCTTTTATGCCCATATATGGAGATCTCTGTATCTGTCTGCCTGTCTGTATCCCTTTGATCCCTGATGTCATCAATATGGTGTCATAGTACTGCCGATTTAGCCTGGCCTCCAAGTACTATGATGATGGGTAGGTACTGCATCAAGCACTCTGACAATGGGTACAACCAGAGGGGCATGCGTTCCCATTGGGCATTCCAGTCCTGGAAGGATTTATGAGTCCTGCACTATTTAAAAGGATCCCTGGCTAATAAGCCAAATATGCCTTTATTAATATACATTATAATTGTCCTCTATAACTAAAATGTAAAATGTATTTATCTATTTTAGAAATAGTTCATCTTTCACTCAATAGGGGCAATGCCCGTCGCAAGTTGATGTCATTTGTCCATGTGTTCTAGTCCTATGGAATTTATGGAACGCATGTGAAAATAAAATAACACTTAATACTTCCTAAGGTTAATATGAGCATCAAATCAATATTTCAAATATGTTATTTTAGCACATGCATTCCATTAATTCCATAGGGCTAGACCACACATGGACAAATGACATCATCAACTTGCGACGGGCATTGCCCCTCTTGAGTAAAAGATGAACCGTTTCTAAAATAAATACAATATTTAAGGTGTTTTAATGCTTTAATTTTAGTTATAGAGGGCAATTATAATGTATTAAGGCATATTTGGCTTTTTAGCCAGGGATCCTTTTGAGCCCCTCTGGTGGCTATACTATACTATACTTAAAGCTTTTCAACAGAGCATTGAATGAATTTCTCCAAGGTCGAAGAGGTTGTTATTCACCAACGTATTTGTTTTGAAGATAACATTGCTTCACTGTTTCAAGGAGTTTGAAACTCAGGGTTCCACGTGGGAATAGCTCCAATGTGGACCTCCGACTTTTTGTGACAAGCCCGTGACATCAGTCATCTATGACGTCAGTCGTCTATGACAGTGGTTCTCAACCTATTCTGGATCAGGGCCCACCAGCTAGGTGCCCACTTGAAAAATGCAAAAGTGTTCTGAAAAGTGCTGCGTGCATTTTCATAGCATGTTTATTGCTCTGAAAATGGATCAATAAATGGATCAATGGAACTAACTATAAAATCATATTCATGATCTGTATCAGATTGAAAACTCATTTTTCAACCTTGTAAAGAAACTAGAACCAGGAGACCTGGTACTGCCAGACCCCTAGTGGTTGAAATCTGAATGGCCGGACTTCGCATGACGTGTGTGCAGAGGAAAAGAGGGATAGAAAAGAGGAAAAGAGGGACGAAAGAGTGACAAAAGAGATCTCTGTATGTGTCTGTCTGTCCCTTTTATGCCCATATATGGACGAAAGAGAGACAGACAAAGCCTCATGTAGGCCGACCCTCTGGGTCTGGCAACAACAAAAACTTCTATGACATTTTTAACATAACAACATAACATTTTAAATATTAATGTTACATTATCATTATAAAATCTTATGTTTTGCCAATTATTTGGGGGCCCATTTACAATATCGTCTCTGTTGGGTGGAAACCTCATGTCCAAAACTGTTACTTTTCAGGATTCAAATTCAACACAAAATGGAGATAAGACGTTTTCTGCCCGACAACAACTGTCTATGACGTAGGGTTAGGGTTAGGGTCGGTCCACTGCTTTGCGAGATCATATCCAGACACGCAGATGAGATAGCAGTCAGAGCATTGGGCCACTTTTTTAAAAAACATTTTTGTATTTTTTGTATTTTTTTTATAGTGGGGAGACAGGATTGCGGGCAGGGGAATGAACATTCAACAAATCGCCTGGGGCTCGCTGATTATGCCTTGGTGCCCGGGTGGTGGAATGACAGGTGCTTTTCCTTGACCTCTTAAATCTCTTTTTTTTTTCATTTCTCTTTCTATATTTACAAATAAAACCCCCCACCCTCCAAGGCTCCAGAAAAAAAAGGGAGAAAAAAAAAACATTTTTGTTCTACGTGACAGATGCAAGATGCAAACAATACAGCATTGTTGTTTGCAGTCAATTGCTTGGGATTCTTTAAGCCATTGTTTATATTGTGAGTGAAGAAATGGCAGTTGTTGGTCTATGAAACTGTATAGGACTGTATAGACCAGTGGTTCTCAAAGTGGGTTCCGGGAACCCCGGGGGTCCTTGGGGGGGTTCCAGGGGTCCCCAGCCAAATGAATAGTTAGGAACCAAATTGACCCTTGTGTCTGTAACCCCTAACGGGTCCATTTGGTTCATTTTGTACACTCTCAGAGTTAAGTGAACACTGATGATACTACAGTGTAGATTGGGGGTCCCCGAGATCAAAATGGTATCAAATGGGGGCCCATGGCCTAATGCATATCAAACCTGGGGTCCTTGAAATTAAAATGGTTGAGTCCCTATGGTATATCCTTTCAAATGGGGGTCCGTGGGCTAATTATGTGTCAATTTGGGGGTCCTTGACGCAAAAACGTTTGAGAACCACTGGTATAGACTGTTGTATAGGCATGGACTGCAACCTTTGAGCAATAGGTGAATGATGGACTGGACTTGATACACCGGTTTGTAGCTCAAAATGATTAAGATTGAGTTTAATCATGGCTTGGATGTGTGGTGCGTGCATGAGGTTTGAAAAGATGCCAGGGTGTCAAGGAGGAGCCAAAACCTAACCTGACAATTCAAACAGAATCAGCAAGTGTGGTGTTTGAAGCCGGTTCCAGTCTCCAAAGAAATTCAAATATAGCAGATATGCTTTGGACACTAAGGCACAGCCCTCAGCATTCAAATGAAGTAATTGATAACTCCTCCTCTGCAATTAAGCTCCACAGTTGGTTAAAGAAATGGAAACTGAGAGCTGATGAAAGGGAAAAAGGAACTGGAAATGAAACGTGAAGAA